>NC_136926.1:50747606-51304756 GCF_949752795.1 Hyperoodon ampullatus
TCTGAAATTTCAACTCCTTTTAGGGAAGGTGTAAGATATTGAAAGGCTGTAACATAGTCTAGAAAAATGGGACTAATTCAGATAAATCAGAAACTGTTCATGAGAGGATAGTACAAACCTAGCTCTGTGATATTTACAAGTAGCCCAAGAGGGCGAGGTACAAAGAAAGGGTATAGCCTCAATTTTAGAAGCTCTGAAGTTTTTGAGAACAGATGAGAACCACCCAGTCTTACTACCTTAAATTTATACAGCCCATTGATCTTATTAACCTATCAGGGACTAAACACAGTTGGGTAGATAGTATTCCCATGTGCCAAATAGCACAGGTCCAGAAATTAAATGATCTTCAAAGTGGGGAGAAATCTGAAGCCCTCACTCCTTTTCCAGGGTCTGGCCTATCATCCTGCTATTTCTTTTTTTTTTTTTTGCGGTACGCGGGCCTCTCACCACTGTGGCTCCCCCCGCCGCCGCGCAGCACAGGCCCCGGACGCTCAGGACCAGCGGCCACAGCTCACGGGCCCAGCCGCTCCGCGGCATGCGGGATCCTCCCGGACCAGGGCACAAACCCGTGTCCCCTGCACCGGCAGGCGGACTCCCAACCACTGTGCCACCAGGGAAGCCCCCATCCTGCTATTTCTTAACTAGCTTTGATGTAATCTTGTCTGGAGGTTTTGGGTAGGCAAACTCAGTTCTAATTATATCATCCCTTCTTAAAGTAGGAGAAACTCTTCACCTATATCATGCTCTCATTTATTCTCAAATCATCAACCTTTGAACTAGGCCAATCCCAAATAATTGGAGCCATAGTTGGCTTCTTGTCCAGATAAGCAAAGTAAGAATTTTTAACTTGTATGAGGGTTCTTAAATGTTAATCATATCATCCAGCAAAAGCTTAAATGCCCTGTACAGCATCTTTACTAAATAGTCTTTCAACTGATGCTTCACTGTCTTCCTGGAAGCACATTCCATTCACAGGAGGCTCTCAGCAGCATTCACTTACTGGAGACCACAAAGAACAAACCCAACTCTTTTACTTGTTCACCTGCAACCATCCTAAGTGTTTAAAGTGAATTTATTCTCCTTAATCAGGACAATCTGGCTAAAGTATTTCAAATCCATTAATTGCACAAGTTTTTTGCTCCTTATCTATAACCACAAATTTTAAGAGAAGGATTCAAAATTGTGGTTTGTTACACCAGAGCCTCATAGAATAGAATTATCAGTAAATTTGCTTCCAACAAACCTAATAATCTACACACTTCAGAAATGACTACTGACAAACTTCATGCAATGGCATTAAGCTTAGGTTGAGTTGAAACCCATGAGTCGATCAACAGATCAGCAAACTCGATCAGGGAACAGCCACCTATGACCCAATGTCTTTTTTTGTATAGCCTATGAATTAAGATTGGTTTTTGTATTTTTTAATGGTTGAAAATAGAGCAAAAGAAGAAAAACATTTGTGGACCCTTGAAAATTTTGTGAAATTCAAATTTAAGTGTCCAAAATAGTTTTGTTGGACTACAGTCATACTTACTCACATATATATTGTCCATGGCTGCTTTTGTGCTGCTGCAGTGGAATAGAATAGTTGCACCGAAGACTGTATGGGCCACAAAACCTGAAATATTTACTGAATATTTACAGTCAAGGTTTGCAGACCCTGGGTTTATTCCAACTCAATATACTTCCGTTTTAAATGAGAATTTGCGCACTGAAAACCTTGGTATTTTTTCAGTTTTTTCCTCTTTAGAGAAGGGGAAAAAATTTGTTTCCAAACATAGGTCAACTAATCTCCAAAGATAGTTTAGTTTCACATTCCCCTTTTCTGTGTATTTATTCCTCTGTTGAGTATATTTGCAAAAGCAGTACCTTTCTAAATAATATGTGAATTTTAGTGATGTGGTCAGCCGTAAAACTTCTGAACCTAAACAGCCCAAACAGTGCAATACTAACTTACATTGAGCTACATCACTGTTTCCAGAGCTCTAGAAAATAGGAAAACATACCCTTGACAACAAGCCCATGATCACACTTGCCTCAATTCTTTAGCCGTAGAAACTTCCTTTTCCTCCACCCTAGGAGGGCGTTTGTATTCTTATTTGGTTTAGCATATTAATGCATAATTTGAGGATCTATTCAGATTTAGATGTTTTTCATTGACTGTCACTTCATACACTTAACACATGATGTGGAAACTTGCTGCTTTGGGAAGTAGCACCACTCTTCTAAAGTATACATTTAAGGTAAATTACTTGCTACTTACAAAGGCAATGATCATTAGGTAATAAGCAGATATACATATAATCACTTATATCACTAAAGGCTGACAGTATGCCATGGACAGTTTAGTTTGAAATTTCTAAATTCAAAAACAGATCAATTATGATCCAGAAATTCAAATTATATGTCTTCTGCTCAAGGCTGGACAGATTACTCTTAAGATTCTAGAAGGAATATTTGAAAGGACAACTACATTGATAGGAACTTGTCTTAATTTTTTACTGTAAGTGTTGCCTCTCATATAATGTCCTTCAGTTAAGAGAACTTCCTCTTTTTGATGACTTGTTAATGCCACAGGCTATTTGCAAGTGAGTTTCACTTAGATGAATAGAGCAATTTTAAGGGTTATATATAATTAGTGTCCTCTTCATCCCTTCCAGAATCAGTACACCTGCAATTTAGAGACCAAAAAAATCAAACATTGCATTATACGTAATGTAAATTTTGAGGTGCCTGAGGTCAGGTACATCATTTCTGAAAACAAAAACAAATTGTAAGTGTATTTAATCCCATCCTAGGGCTATTGGTAGTAATGGCTTGTAGGTAACTAACTTCCAAGGTAACTTAACCCACTAGTGTTCCTGACGGGGTATTTGGGAAAGGGGTGGAGGGAGACAACCGAAGACAGATTGTCTAACTCCTGTGCTGACTGGGTAAGGAACCAGTCCAAGTGAAATTAACTTTCCACCCTTAGCATCATTTAGATTTCACTAAATGTTTTTATGAAATACATTTTGTTTGATATAGTATCTGCCATACATATATCACTCATAGTTCTCTCCAAAGTAGTTCCTAAAATTAGGAACTAATTGGATTGACTATATTTTTACCAGAATAGGGAATTCATAATTGTCAATTGCTTAAGCAGGGGCAAAACACTCAAAAGCATTTTGCTAACACACAAACCTTGGTTCTAACTTAGAGTTAATTATAAACATCATGGCAGGAATGACTATTGATATTTAAAGTCAGTAGAAGGGAAAATAAGCAAGAAAAGGCAGCTGGAAAATGAGGTAATTCCTGTTTTTTTTGCTAAAGTATCTGTAACTTTTTATTGGCTGTCATACTTAAAAGTGAAATCAGAGGACTAAATTACCATCTTTAAAAGCTGGTAAAGTCGACTTTCAGCAACTGATAAGCAAGAAGGGAGAGAGTGCCTGCAATCACCTTACACTTTCCTTCCTTCGAAAATAATGTTAAATCTAACCAATCTGCCAAAATGTGATGTATTAAGAACTTCTCATGAGTGTAAGAAATCACTATCTCCATTTTCCCACTGAGCATCTTCAGTTCTCCAGAAGTGGAAAAGAGAGGCAACTAGAAGAAACACTTTCCTGCTTTGCACCACCTGGTCCTTCCCCAGAAAGGAAGCTATTGATATAAGACTCCTGTTAGCTTCACTTCCAGCTTGCCCTCTATCATGATTTTTTTTAAGTGTGGTCTTTTGGGCACAAATCTCTTAAAAGGAATTTCCATGAATCAACAACAGTAATAGCCAAGTGCTCCATGTGGTATTGCCAAGTCCAGAAAGTAATTCCCTGTGCAGTTGGAATGTTTAAGCAACACTGTCAGTGGGTCTGTTAATTCTTCCTCTCAGCATCTGCTCCCTTAACACCTAAATGTAAGTTAGAATCTAGGGTATGTTTTTAGCAATGGTTGCTGCATAAAACACAGGATACCCAGTTAAATCTGAATTTCAGATTAACAATGTTTTTTTTTTTAGTATGTCCCATATATTGCATGGGGTATTCTCATACTGAAAAAATTAATCTTTTATCTAAATTTCAAATTTAACTGGGCATCCCATCTTTTTGATGGTGGTTGATTGAAGTTTTTTTGTTTTCTCTTTTTGTTTTTGCTAAATTTTACAATCCTACTTTTATCTCATAATCTCAAAATGACTAGCTTTCCTGGTCTGTAAAATATCTGATCCGAGACCCTATTTCTAGGGTAATAAAACATCTGAGCTGCCTTCACCTACTAAAGAGAAAAATCAAGCCATTATCGGAAGTTTTCTGCACATTTTGCTTAATTAAGAAGGGAAATAAAAAAGTAAAGCCAGATCTCGAAAATTAGCAATTTTTTACTTGTAAGATATCTTAAGGTTCTTTCACAGACCTTTTAATAAAGTAGATACTTTAATGGGTAAATTGTTAGCTCAAGTGGGGTAACGTGAGAAACCCATCAGCCATGTCCACAGGACATTGTTGATTGAAGTTCAATCTCAGGTGATTCCAATGATGCCTTGCTAGTCAAGTGAGGTCCTGGGACCTGTAGCATCAGCATCGCCTGGGATGCCTTGAAATGCAGAATTTTGGGCTCCACCCCAGGCCTTCTCAATCAGAATCTTCACTTTAACAAGATCCATAAGTGATTCGTATACACCTTAAAGTTTGAGAAGCCCTGAACTAAAGGATCCACTTTTTCACCATAAATTGGTCTTTATGTTTAATATCACGTTGCAATAATCCTTAACAAACTTTCTTTTAACACACAGGAAGGAATGGTTTATTTTGATCAAATATCTTCAAGATAGGCAACTATTGTATTTCTATTTTATTCATATGAAAATTCTAAATGACCATTTCTAATATTGTTTCATAATGAGCATATGTAATAAAATAAGACAAATGTAAGTTTAAAAAACACTCTCACTAGAACTAATTCAACAGCCTATTAAAACATTCTGGGTTGTCCTTGAATGAATTAGGTGGCAAATAGTTCCTGACCCTCAAATCACCAATAAATCTTTTTCGTGCTTTTTTACTTCATTTATTGCAACTTACATAAGAATATTTATAATCCAACACCACACATTCATGGTATCCCTAGGTTCCTCTAAAACTGAACAAAGGACATACAGTTTGGACCTATGGCAAATTCCAAGCTACACTTATGAAATTCTAAGTTTTAAAAAGTAATTTAAAAAGTCCCATAGATCTTAATCCCTTCTGAGTTCAAAAACCTCCCTTCTCTATGCTTGCCTGCTTGTTTTTTAGATGTTATGGGGTTGTATCGTAGAAAGAATTCTAGATGTTGGAGCGAGAACATCAGAAGGCCTGATGTTTATAACCAGTTCTGCAGCTGACAGGAGTGGGTGATTTTGGAGACCTTAACATCCTTCATCACTATCCCTCAAACTGTTCCTCATCTGTCAGATAGAGACTGTGGGGTCTGAAATTGTCTCACAAGATTCTTTTTTTTATATATAAATTTATTTATTTATTTTTTTGGCTGCCTTGGGTCTTCCTTGCTGCGTGCAGGCTTTCTCTAGTTGTGGCGAGCGAGGACTACTCTTCGTTGCAGTGCGTGGACTTCTCATTGTGGTGGCTTCTCTTGTTGCGGAGCACGGGCTCTAGGCATGTGGGCTTCAGTAGTTGTGGCACACGGGCTCAGTAGTTGTGGCTCGCGGGCTCTAGAGCGCAGGCTCAGTAGTTGTGAGGCACAGGCTTAGTTGCTCCGCAGCATGTGGGATCTTCCCAGACCAGGGATCGAACCCGTGTCCCCTGCATTGGCAGGTGGATTCTTAACCACTGCGCCACCAGGGAAGCCCCACAAGATTCTTGTAAGGATCAAATTAGATAATTTTATGTGTGGGTTTTCGTGATGATTGTTTTGTGTATGGTGATGTGGTCATATGATTTGTTTAGTGACCTGCTTCAGACATGGCTGGCAGTTGACTAAATATTACATGATGTGGTTTCCTACAACACGCCTGATTTGGAAGAAAGGTGGTAGTAATTTTAACGGTGCCATCTATGGAACCATCGAGCACATATCTCATAGACATGCAGCTTGATGTCCATGGCCAGCACAACACTCCCTTCTTCACCACAGAAACTTAAAGCTCTCCTCCTGGCTGGGGACAGCGACATGTCCTGGGGAACCAAGCAATGAATTCCTTATCAGGGTACCACTCATGGCTCTGTGAAGTCAAATGACACAAGGCTTTTTCCTGCCAGAATTCTATACAATTCCTCCTGCATTTTTTTCCCCAGGAAAAATTTACTAATGGGTTATAAAAAAGCATTTCAATATTTTTAATTAACTTTTAAAATAAAATATTATTCCTTTGACAACACATTTTTATGTTGTCATCATAAGCACATTGCTATATAATTGTTGTAATCAGTTATTAAGTAGCTTGGTGTCAAACAATCACATAATCCAAGATTGGAAGAAGCTGCCTGGTCATTCTGTTAAAGGAACCCCAGTGCAGAATTCTACCCACCCCTCGCAGCCCATGGAGGAGAAACTCATTTGTTTTGTTGTTGTTTTAACAAATTCATTACATAACAAATTCATTACAGAAACAAATTCATTAATAAGGGTCTGAAGAAGATGAGGGAGAGGTGTAAGGGGAAGCACTCCTCATCTTACCACCTTCATGCAACTATCACAAATCTATTTTTATTTTTGTGCAAAGCTCTTATTGTCTGTGTTCACATTCAACCAGATTTCACCTGAAATTTGCCTTAGCATGTTGAATGTTGTTTCCCATATTCACCAGTGTTTCTAGCTTCAGTGTCTTGGCACATTCCTCTGCCTGGGATGCCTTGCCTGGGATGCCTTTTCCAGCCTTTGTCTTATCACAGGTGTTAATCCTTTTAGGTCCCCACCCCTCAAAGTGTTCTCCCGGAACCAGTGGAGCATCTTATAAATGCCCAAGCTCAGGCTTCACCCCAGACATTCTCCATCAGAATCTTTCCTTTAATAAGACCCACAGGTGTCATTGTTGTGGGTTAACTTTGAGAAACATTGTTCTGGACAGTCTTTCCTAAGCTCCTAACCATTGCTTCCCACCACCTCCCACTGGTCCTCCCATCCAGGACAAGTTAGGTGGATCCTTGTGGTTGCCCTTTAATTCCCCCCATGTGGGCCTCCCCAGCACATAAACTGGTTGGAGATGGTGATGGATGCATAGTCATCGCCATATCCCCGGGTCCTGGTGCAGCACTTGACATGTAAGAGTTTTATATTTGGAATTGTTTCATCGTTTTCCAACACCACTGCTTTCGCAGATGAAGAAATGCAGAAGTAAGTTTTTCTTCCTGCTGGGAAATGGGGTACTCAGGTAGGGCTCTCTTGGCCATTGGCCTGCAGTTCGGGGGTCCCGTTTGTTGCAGTCTTTATTATGGAAAACTTATGGGGTGGGGGATGATTCTCTGCAAGTAATTTCTGAAAGTCCACTGCTGGAACTTTATTTCTTTTACTTAAAATATTAATATCTATTAAAAACCAACACCTCTGAGAGGAATCGCGCTTTACCTTCGGTGTGAAGGTGGAGCAGCTGGCAGGTTTGGGTAAGTGTTTAGCGAGAGACAGAGATACTGGTTATCTGACGGGAAAAGGTAAGGAACATTAGTAGGTGATAGAAAAGATAGATAGTGGAATGCTGCAAAACAACTTCTAATTCTGACAGATGTTACAATAGTTTTGTCTTGAATCATACCATTGGTCGCTTTTCCATTTTAAAAAGAAAATCACATTTTTTAATCTATAAAAATCTCAGGATGGGACTTCCCTGGTGGTTCAGGGATTAGGACTCTGTGCTTCCTCTGCAGGGGTTGCAGGTTGGATCCCTGGTGGGGGAAGTTCTGCATGCTGCGAGGTGCAGCCAAAAAAAAAAAAAAAAAATCTCAGGTTGGACTTTTCTCCCCCATCCTGCATCTCATCTATGACAAATTTCATCCACCCCCTACATTCAGAACAAAACTAAACTGCTACCCTGGGGATTTTTCTTTTCAAATGTTTGTTTTTAAATTGTAGACAAAGTGCAGGTACATCTATACTGATGTTTCTAAACTCACATTCAAACTAAGCAGCACCTGATGCATGGGGAGCTTTCACTGTATTCATGAACCACTAAGTCTTTTCATTGTGGAAGGAGTGTTTCGTGAACTTGGGGATGGACAATCTGATGGAGGGAGGCTCAGCCCTGGAGGCTGCTGTTTTGAAGTAGCAGGAGACTGATTAAGGCTTTGGAATCAAACTGTACCCAGAAACAAGAAACATCTGTCCTGCAGGGCTATTGTTCATCATATTTGAAAGGAACAAGAAGCTCCTGGTACTGCTTACCAACAGCTCTCACAATTAGCCACACAAACCACAAGGAGTATAATTATGTCCAAGAATGTGTGGGACTTCCCTGGTGGTGCAGTGGTTAAGAATCCACCTGCCAATGCAGCAGACACGGGTTCGAGCCCTGGTCCAGGAAGATCCCACATGCTGTGGAGCAATTAAGCTTGTGCGCAACAACTACTGAGCCTGTGCTCTAGAGCCTGCAAACCACAACTACTGAGCCCGTGTGCCACAACTACTGAAGAGTTGTGCACCGCAACAAAGAGTAGCCCCCACTCACCACAACTAGAGAAAAGCCTGCACGCAGAAACAAAGACCCAATGCAGCCAAAAATAAATAAATTTATTAAAAAAAAAAAAAAAGAATGTGTGGCTTGCCCCGCCCCCCTTGGGAGTCTAGCCCTGTACTTACACATCACCACGGACACCAACTCCAGAGGAATGGTGAATCTGAGTTAGGTTTATCCCTTGTGAAAGAGTGTATGAGGTTGTCTTTCCATCCCAAACTGCTTACCTGAGTGTCTGTGATGATACTATTCATGGTAATTTGCCCAGACTTTGGACCTTGGGTGCGGTTTGTAAGTCATTTGATGCCTTGAGAGTGTACCTTGTTGAGTAATCTGACGCAGGTGAGCCATGCAGGATGGGTAGAACAATCATGTGTTCTATATGCTGTAACATCAAGCCTAAGTCCATATGAGTCATATTTTCCCGTGGGAGTTGTGGCCCATCCCAGAGGAAAGCGATTTTTAACATATCCTTGTGAGGCTTGGTGGTGTTTTAAGGGTTGCTCTTGGATTCTGAAAGCTATGTGCATTTTTTGTTTGTTTTTCACATTTGGGGGGGTTGTTTTAAAATGTTAAATAACCTTGTTACTAACCTTGGACTTTGATTATGTTAATAATTTTGTATGAATTTGGTTGAGAGAGTTTTACACCTTGATTTCTCTATCCAAAAAATGATACAAATGTTTGTTATTAATGATCATGAGTAGAGGCTGTAGAGATTAAAACATTAAAAGAGTAAGTTAAAATTATTCCAGATATGAAGAACCAGAAAGATGATAAACAAAGAAGCAGCAGCAACAGCTACCAAAATATTCAAAAGAAAAGTAAACCTGAGTTAAGACCAAAAAAATGGTTGTCTCTAATTAACCTCCTATTCAAACAAGGATCTTCTCTTAAAATCTTTGCAAGTTAGGCATCACTTTGTCCTTATTGTTTTTTTTTTCTTTTTTTTTGCGGTACGCGGGCCTCTCACTGTTGTGGCCTCTCCCGTTGCGGAGCACAGGCTCCGGATGCGCAGGCTCAGCGGCCATGGCTCACGGGCCCAGCTGCTCCGCGGCATGTGAGATCTTCCCGGACCGGGGAACGAACCCGTGTCCCCTGCATCGGCAGGTGGACTCTCAACCACTGCGCCACCAGGGAAGCCCTGTCCTTATTGTTTTTATTATTAACAATAAGTCAGTTTAAACTGATTGTCAAAGGACCTGGTTCTCGTCCCAGTTCTGCTCAAAGGGCAATCCAAAACAGCTCAACTCACCTGTGGCCCCAACTCATCAGTAAAGAGGGGCTCTTGTCTTTAACTTATCCTTTCCCCACAAGATATCCCAGTGCTCTGAAAGGTTGCTGTTAATCCAGCTTTCTTAGAATACAATACCGTAGAAAATGCACTGAGGACTGTATTTTCTTTTTCCTCTGGAGAATCTACACATTGTTCAAAACATGAGGAAAATAGTTTTGATAGTCCACTAGCACATCGAATGATTGAGTTAAGTTGTAACAGGCAGATGCAGTGGTAAGATTCAAACTTCCATTTAACATACATAGAATGCCATTGCAGCTCGTCAAAATAGGAAAGCAATGGGATTTCTAGCAGAGCAGACTCATTTTATAAAGCGTCCACTCGGAAACCCTCCTGTGCTCACTTTTCCCTGTGCCTGTGGTAATTGGCATTGGGTCATCTCTCCACCAATCAGCTTGGGCTGAGATATGGAGATGTCATATAATCACATCCTGTTAGAGGGAAGGGAGGGCATGGGTAAAGCAGAGCCACACACTCAGTCTAGCATTGAGTTGTATTGTGCTGCCCCCAGATACAGGGAAAGACAAAAAAGCCTGCATCCCATGGTACAAAGGGCATTCCCTTTTATAAGACTGCAGTTGTGTGCTAGAAAAAGGAGAAAGGCCAAACGTCAACATTTGTGGCCAGAGGTAAAAATCATTGCCACTGTTGTCTTATGGTACCTTCATTAATGCCAGATGGTGCTCGAGGAGGGGTTTATGATGAGCAAAGCCTTCCCCTGACCGGGCCATAGTGTCACTGCATGCCGGACTCTGGAGACATGGCCCTTGGATGCCTTCCCACTCCTGGTGGGAATAAACACAGCAGGTGTGTTCCACCCATCTTGGAGGTCTGGTATCATCAGTGTGTTCTGGCAGAGATGGTCTCATAAAATCGGTACCTAACTCTCTGTATGCTTTTCATTATGCCAAGTTGGATTGACCCTTCATTATGGCAAGTACAGTTGACCCTTGAACAATGTGGGTTTGAACTGCATGGGTTCACTTATACTTGGAGATTTTGCAACAGTAGATACTACGGTACTACATGGTCCCTGGCTGGTTGACTCCCCGGATGTAGAGGAACCTTGGATACAGAGGGCCGACTGTAAGTTATACTCGGATTAATCCCCACCTTGTTCGAGGGTCAACTCTATTTTTAGAGCCACACGTAGCCTTGGCAGTCATCTCATTTAAATCCCATTATTTTTCTAGATGAAAAACTGAGGCATGGAGACTTTTCCTACTAAAAACTTAGTAATTTCAGAGTCTTAAAGTTTTTTTTTTCCAGCTCATTGTTCACTTTGACAGTGTTTGGCGGGTCATCTAAGCATCCTCCTGGTTCTTTTTTTTTTTTTTTTTTTTTTTTTTATTTATTTTTGGCTGTGTTGGGTCTTTGTTTCTGTGCAAGGGCTTTCTCTAGTTGCGGCGAGCGGGGGCCACTCCTCATCGTGGTGCGCGGGCCTCTCACTATCGCGGCCTCTCTTGTTGTGGAGCACAGGCTCCAGACGCGCAGGCTCAGTAGTTGTGGCTCATGGGCCCAGTTGCTCCGCAGCACGTGGGATCTTCCCAGACCAGGGCTCGAACCCATGTCCCCTGCATTGGCAGGGAGATTCTCAACCACTGTGCCACCAGGGAAGCCCCCCTCCTGGTTCTTGAGCACACGGTCCTCGTTAGGGCACCCAGCTAACAGCTCAGCATTGGCAGTCCCCTTGGAAGGACTTTGTGGGGTGGGGAGGAGCAATAAGGCAGAAAAATAAGCCTCTCAGGATCCAAAAGACTTCAAAGAAATGAGACTATTAAGCACTGCATGAAATGAAGTGATATCTACAGAGCCTGAAACCCCTCCAACAGTCTTATGAGCAAGGGTTCTACAAGAAAAGTTCCACTTGGGGTCAAAAGATAAAGTTTTGTTTTCTGCTGTTTTTTCCTTGGCTGCCAACCTTAGAGAGGTGATAGTCAAAATGTGGGGTTTGCTGAGGTCGCAGACTACAGCCCCCTCCAAAAAAGGCAGCAAAATAGGTTTCAGAAGGGCCAGTAAGGGTCCTGCTGAAAGGATTCCTTCGGGTCCCTTTCATCGAGGCCACGTCTACAAGATCTCTTTCATTCAGGCTTTCTCTCCCATTCTGTTTCCCTAGAGTCGACTTTATTTTGATATTTCCTGACAATCTAATTAATACTCAGACCCAGTTGATGAAGGATATGTGTTCAAATTCAGTTATTTAACAGTAATAATGATAAACATAAGTATTTTCCATTTACCTAGAAGTTTACAGTTGCTAAAGAATTTTTACGCATAGCAGCAACACTCTCAGTAGCTGAACTTTACAGAAAACCATAAAAATTAGGGCCCAGAGTTTAAATGGCATGCCCAAAGCCACACAGTTGGTAAAACCTCAACCTCAGGGAATGTTCTCCCAGGTCCAATGTTCCTTCTACCAGGCAGGTTTACAAATGATAGTCGGATTCTCTGAGTAGCCCTCAATGGTCCCTTTAACCCATAAAGGTACTGAATTATAACAACATCTTGACCTCTAGCCTCTTTGTATTTCCCATGGAAAGATGCATGGGGTTTCAAAAAAATTGGTTGACAAATCCATTTTTAGTACACAGTCGACCACAAATGAAGTCTCCCGATACTCAGGCCTTGATGGTCACTTTTTTCCCTCAGTTTGAAAACGCAAGTGCAGCTAGCAAGGCCCTGATTTGTTCAGGAGTGTTGTTAGAGAGTGCTGGCAATCTCAAAAGTCACTTTGTAACACAACATTGTAAAGCACTTATACTCCAATAAAGACATTTTTTAAAAATAATCACTTTGAACCTGACACTTTGAGGCAGAATGATGGTCCAAGTACACTGTAGTGTTGTGGAGGTCTTTAGTATTTGCAAAGTTAAGTTTTTAGCTCCTTGTATCCTTTTGCCAGTGTTTGGCAGGTCATCTGAGCATCATCCTGACTCTCCAGCACACTGGATATATGTGTGGTGCCTTCATCTGAATCAATGGTCTACACAAGAGAAAAATAACAGTGGTTTCATTGAGGATGCTCATGTAACAAGATTCAGAACCAGCCATTCAGATCAGCAGAGAAGAAATAACAAATGTTTGTTATTATCACACTCTAACCCATTTACACAGATTCATTATTCAATTAAGTATGTATCATCTTGGAAAGGAGAGAGCTTTCTCTAAGGACCTAAAACTCTGGATGTGTACATGACCACTGGGAGATTAGGGACATGAAGAGAGAGGAGAAGCAAGTGGAAAATGATGGGGTACCCCAAGGATGGAATTTACCTCCTTAATTTTGCTTTGATCTGTCCTGGATAACAAGGTCTGAGCTGTAAATTGTTCAGATGATCCCAGTTGAAACAGACTGAGTGGCCCATCTGACTAAGCACAGGTTAGATTACCACCCAGCAGATTGTGAAGAGAGCACAGAAGTGGAGAGACCACCTGCCTTGCAACTCAAAGTGTGGCCCCCAGATCAGTAGCATCAGCATCACCTAGAAGTTTTTAGAAAGGTAGCCTCTCAGACCTTACCCAAGATCTATCAAAACATAATCTGAACTTTAACAGGATTTCCAGGTGACTCTTGAAAAACTCAAACTCTACATAATATCCAAGAGGACAGCAGTCATACGTGTTTCCCCTTTGTTCCATTCGCCCTGTCAATATCATTGCCTTCACAGCCCCATGATATAATTATTGTGTCTGTAAGTGCCTTGGGGGCTGCACTGTGTGTTAGAGCCTCGGCACCTTGCATAATGCCTGGGATAAAATAGGTGTATAGGTGGCACTCAAGAGCTCCAGCTCTGAAATCCACAAATCTGAGTTTGAATCCCAGCCCCGCCACAAACCTCAGTTCATGTACCTATAAGATAGGAATAAAAATAGCACCCCTAATAGGGTTATTGGGAGTAAATGAGCTGATGCATGTGACATACGTAGCACAGCACCTGATGCACACCTGCTGTGTGTAAGTAGTAGCTGTTGTTATGTGCTCAATAAATGTTGAACATATGAATGAATAGGAACTTCATGTGGAAAGAAAAAAACTTAAAGATGGTCAATACTTGGTGCCCTGTTGCTTCAAATATATGAAATTGAATTTTAAGACAATATGCAAAGGAAGCCTCACGTAAGAGAAGGAAAAGGTAGAATGGGTCAGAATGGATTTATAGGAAAGCATGCGATTTGGAACCAGAAGACCAGGTTTGGATCCCAGCTCTGTCCTTTACTAGCTGTGTGATCTCCTACAACACACAAGCTCGCTGAGCCTCAGTTTCTTCATCTGAAGAATGGGATCAGTGGTCCTCTTTTTTTTTCTCCACTTATGCAAAAAAGAGTTTTGTAACTGACAAAGTATCCCTACCTCTCAGCACAGCCCTGGCACTTAGGAGATGCTCCCTAATGGATGTTTGCTCAATTGAATCAGAGCATGCAATGTCAACGGGATGACAACTGGGTACTAGAATGGACAGTGGCCCTCCAAAACGCAACCCTAACAAAATCCTATTCCTTTGTATTTAATTTCTTTAGGGTAGGGGGTAGTATGACGCAGAAAAAATCTTTAAAACCTCCCTGTGGACAGGTGGTGAGGGAATTAGAAGTTTGGCTCTGCAACTTAGTACCAGATGAGAGTTCCTAAGGAAAGATACAAAGGAGAGAAAAGCAGCTAGCCAAAAAGCAAGCAGAGTGAACCTCTAGCAGTAGAAGAATTATGATTTCAAGATCTAGGTGAGATAGTATATGTCAGTGGTCCCCAACCTTTTTGACACTAGGGACCGGTTTCGTGGAAGACAGTTTTTCCACGGGGCGGGGGTGCTTGGTTCAGGCAGTAATGTGAGCGATGGGGAGCGGCAGATGAAGCTTCACTTGCTCACCCGCCGCTCACCTCCTGCTGTACCGCCCAGTTCCTAGCAGGCCGCACACCGGTAGCAGTCTGCGGCCCGGGGGTTGGAGACCCCTGGTATATGTGAAAGAATCTTGCAAAATTAAGAGCTATAGACATATATAACTATGAAAAGAAAAGAAAAGAAAAGGCTTTACGGAATAGTCAGCCCTCTGGATCAAATTCAATACACGGTTGACTGAATCCATGGATGCAGAACCTGCAGATAGGGAAGGCCAACTGCACCATTTTGTATAAGGGACTTGAGCATCTGTGGATTTTGGTATCCATGGATGGTCCTGGAACCATATTGTATTTTCCTGGAACTGACTATATATATATTTTTTATTATTATTCCCCTTTATTTTTTTAACATCTTTATTGGAGTATAATTGCTTAATAATGTTGTGTTAGTTTCTGCTGTAAAACAAAGTGAATCAGCTATATGCATACATATATCTCCATATCCCCTCCCTCTTGCATCTCCCTCCCACCCTCCCTATCCCACCCCTCTAGATGGTCTCACAGCACCAAGCTGATCTCCCTGTACTATGCAGCTGCTTCCCACTAGCTATCTATTTTACATTTGGTAGTGTATATATGTCCATGCCACTCTCTCACTTTGTCCCAGCTTACCCTCCACCCACGCCCCCCTGTGTCCTCAAGTCCATTCTCTACATCTGTGTCTTTATTCCTGTCCTGCCCCTAGGTTCTTCGTAACGATTTTTTTTCTTTTAGATTCCATATATATATGTTAGCATATGGTATTTGTTTTTCTCTTTCTCACTTACTTCACTCTGTATGACAGTCTCTAGGTCCATCCACCTCACTACAAATAACCCAATTTCGTTTCTTTTTATGGCTGAGTAATATTCCATTTAATATATGTGCCACGTCTTCTTTATCCATTCACCTGTCGATGGACACTTAGGTTGCTTCCATGTCCTGGCTATTGTAAATAGAGCTGCAATGAACATTGTGGTGCATGACTCTTTTTGAATTATGGTTTTCTCAGGGTATACGCCCAGTAGTGGGATTGCTGGGTCATATGGTAGTTCTATTTTTAGTTTTTTAAGGAACCTCTGTACTGTTCTCCATAGTGGCTGTATCAGTTTACATTCTCACCAACAGTGCAAGAGGGTTCCTTTTTTCTCCACACCCTCTCCAGCATTTATTGTTTGTAGATTTTTTCATGATGGCCATCCTGACCAGTGTGAGTTGATACCTCATTGTACTTTTGATTTGCATTTCTCTAATGATTAGTGATATTGAGCATCTTTTCATCTGTTTGTTGGCAATCTGTATATCTTCTTTGGAGAAATGTCAATTTAGGTCTTCTGCCCATTTTTGGATTAGGTTGTTTGTTTTTTTTAATATTGAGCTGCTTGAGCTGTTTATATATTTTGGAGATTAATCCTTTGTCAGTTGCTTCATTTGTAAATATTTTCTCCCATTCTGAGGGTTGTCTTTTCATCTTGTTTATAGTTTCCTTTACTGTGCAAAAGCTTTTAAGTTTCATTAGGTCCCATTTGTTTATTTTTGTTTTTATTTCCATTTCCCTAGGAGCTGAGTCAAAAAGGATCTTGCTGTGATTTATGTCATAGAGTGTTCTGCCTATGTTTTCCTCTAAGAGTTTTATAGTGTCTGGCCTTACATTTACGTCTTTAACCCATTTTGAGTTTCTTTTTGTATACAGTGTTAGAGAGTATTCTAATTTCATTCTTTTACATGTAGCTGTCCAGTTTTCCCAGCACCACTTATTGAAGAGACTGTCTTTTCTCCATTGTATATTTTTGCCTCCTTTATCAAAGATAAGGTGACCATATGTGCGTGGATTTATCTCTGGGCTTTGTATCCTGTTCCATTGATCTATATTTCTGTTTTTGTGCCAGTACCACACTGTCTTGATTACTGTAACTTTGTAGTATAGTCTGAAGTCAGGGAGCCTGATTCCTTCAGCTCCATTTTTCTTTCTCAAGATTGTTTTCACTATTCGGGGTCTTTTGTGTTTCCATACAAATTGTGAAATTTTTTGTTCTAATTTTGTGAAAAATGCCAGTGGTAGTTTGATAGGGATTGCATTGAATCTGTAGATTTCTTTGGGCAATATGGTCATTTTCACAGTGTTGATTCTTCCCATCCAAGAACATGGTATATCTCTCCGTCTGTTTGTATCGCCTTTAATTTCTTTCATCAGAGTCTTATAGTTTTCTGCATACAGGTCTTTTGTCTCCTTAGGTAGGTTTATTCCTAGGTATTTTATTCTTTTTGCTGCAGTGGTAAATGGAAGTGTTTCCTTAATTTCTCTTTCAGATTTTTCATCATTGGTGTATAGGAATGCAAGAGATTTCTGTGCATTAATTTTGTATCCTGCTAGATTGGTTAGGGAAAAAACAATTATGAAGAAAATTAGCTTCTGCTCTAGAACTTCACTAGGTTATTTCCCAGGTGAGTGGAATTCAGCATGAATTTCTCCATCAAGGAATCTAGTTACTAAGACAGCCCCCAAACTGTTCGTAAGTGGACTCCTCTGTAAACCAAACCTCACAGCTGGGATCCCACGAGCAGTGTTAGTTGTTGCCAGATCAGCATTCTAGGGACCACATGGCTCAAACAGAAAACTCATGGGCAAAGGCTATGCAAAAATTCCTGCACATTTTAACAAGTTCTGTCCACTTACCAAGACTTCTAACAGACCCTGCTGAAAATGTTAGAATTTGAAAAGATTTCCGCACAAGTTAGACAATGATTATCCATCTTTTGAGGGAGATCTTAGCAATGCTCTTGCCATTGCTGAAGTCTTATTTAGATTTCATATTACCCTTTTACACTTTTAACATATTACTGCGTTCCTTCTTTGGGTGGTCAAAGGAATAACAAACTACAGAGAGGACACGTGTAAAGCAGGGTTCCAGTTTTCAGTATGATCTGAGCAGTAAACTCGAACCCTGGACTCTAAGTGAATCTGATACCATTCTCTGTGCTGCTTTCCTGCTTCATGAACATTCTGCTACATTTCATTATCAATCATACTTATGAGCAAAGGAGCTGTTCTTCTATTCCAGCTACTCTATTTTCAAGGATATCTGATTTAAAGTGGATAAAAGGATAAGTGAAAAATAGTTATCAAAAATATTTCACAGAAGTACAGTGAATGTGGTATTTCTCATATGTAGTTTGTCTCATGTCATTTTTAAAAATTTCTTTTATACATTAACATTAAGACTATTCTAGAATAGAAAGGTCAATCTGTCTACTTCTATAGGTAGTAGCAGATGGATCAAGGAGTATTCTAGAAGAGAGGGTTAGGCCCAGATTGTATGAAAAGAACTGAATTTTTATTTAATTATAAAATCATCTCTTGGGATTCTCTTTTATTTTTATAGAAGCCCAAATCACACAACCATAAGAAGTTTATAACATCATTACCATTCTTAATATATCCCACCAAAATCCCTTTATCAGACAGCTACAATTTTTCAAAAGCCCTTTTATATACAATATGGGTCATTTGAAGTCTGCCTTTCTTAAGTCAAGGAATGCATTGTACCGTGTCCAATACCCAAGATTCGGTGCAGTTTGACATTTTCTTGCCAGATAACCTCATTTGGGTCTGCTTTCCCTGGTGTGTGCTCAGCTGTTTGCTTCCCGGCAGTCATGCCTCTGGTCCCCTGAGGGAGTTGAACTGGGCAGGCTCTTGGCCTCCCTCCGGTGCCTCTGGGAAGGCCCTGAGCCCAACTGGAGACCCCTAATTGAGGCAGTGGTTGGTGGAGGGCACTCTGGAAGGCTGACAGCAAGTAGGATCTGTCTAAGGAGTCATCCTCTGTGACCTTCTGCTCACAAGCTGCTTACAAGCTGCTTTATTCCTAGAAAGCTGTGGGCCTCCCACACTAAAGACTGTGATCTACAACTGGAGTGCTTCAGTATCTCCAAGCTGCTACGGGGAGTTTGGACTTCAAGATACAGCTCATTCTGAAGATCCAAAGATAGCTGAGTCAACTCCTGGGAGGAGAACCTAGGTTCAGATCCCAGCAGCGTTCTCTTCTCCGAAAAGCTAGGAGCAGCTGGCAGGAGGCTGTAATTCCTGGCTCTTTGCAAGGAGAATGCTTTAACCTTGCATTGAGCAGACGCCTCATTGGCTAGATACGTAGCATTGAAAAAAGAACTCTTGCTTTCAATGGTATGGCATGATTGGCAATATTTTTACAACTCTGTTTTCATTCTGATGTATCCGTTATGTGCCTGCGGTTTTATGGCCAGACAAAGAAGCAGCCTTTGGGGGCGATTTTGGAGCTAGGACAGAGGTTCTGCTGTGCCCCACACATGGGATGCCAGAATTCTGAGTTTGTTCAAAGAAAGAGGATTTGAAATTTCCAGAGGTTGAGGGAAAACAAAATGTGCTTTGTTAAAAGAGTCCAACCATGTCATGACTCTTATCCTAACAAAGCTATTTGGTCTTTTCAAGGAAAACAAATCCAACGGACAGGCCAGGGGAAGGCAGCTGGCTTATGGCTGTTCATTTCTGAGGGCTGCCTAGTGCTCAAGATGGGAAAAGTCAATGGGATCTCTCCTAAGGTGAAGGGAAAGTCCGCCAGCTCCTCTTCATGGGGTGATTACAGTTAGAGCCTTATTTAGTGTGTGGCCCAAGTTAGAATAGAGAACACCTGCCTTGTCATCAACGAACCACAAAGGATGAAATTCTATTCCTGTGCCAATAAGATGTGGGAATTTTGGAAATTTATGGAAAGCATGAACTCGAAAGTATAAGAGATGGTTTCCAAAATGCAAAGAGTATCACACTGCCATTTAGAAGTCATTTCTGGTTTTGGGTGTGTATATTTGTGTCAGTATTTGAATTTTAAGGTTGGGAAGGTAAATGTAGGAGCAAGAGGGCATAACAGCAGAGAAAATTCCAAGACAGGCAAGACTGGACAGCGAATGCTTGGCATGAGTTCTTAATGCTAAAGTTGTGGGTGAGAGATTATTTTTCTCAGATCTGCGCAACATGGAACAAATTCCTGACCCAACTGGCCCACTGCCTTGGGGCTTTTGTTCTTCTCTGAAAAGGTTAAAAAAAAAAGAAAAAAGAAAAAGAAAGGAGGTATCTTGCTCAATTCTAGTTGCTGCCCAATCTCCTGATTTTTTTTTTAAGTTAAACTTTTTAATTTGAGACAATTGTACGTTAACATGTAGCCGTAAGAAACAATACAGAGAGACCTCTGTACCCTCTGCTCAGTTTCCCCCTTGATGGTAACATCTGGAAGCTCTATGTACAGGGTCACAACCAGGTAATTGACATTGATACATGTTCAAGGTACAGAATGTTTCTGTCACCACAAAGGTACCTAGTGTTGCCCTTTTATAATCACACCCTCTTCCCTCCAGCCCTCACTCCCTCCTCAACCCCTGGCAACCACTAGTCTCTGCTCCCTTTCTGTAGTTTTCTAATTTCAAGAATGTTAGCTAAATGGAATCATACAGTATCTAACCTATGCACTGGCTTTTTTCACTCAGCATAATTCTCTGGAGATTGATCCAGGATTTTGCAGGTATCAGTAGTTCTTTTTTTTTTATTGATTAGTAGCATTCCATTTTATGGATATACTGGTTTGTTTAACCATTAACCTGTGAAAGGACATCAGTGTTGTCTCAATTTTGGCTATTACGAATAAATCTGCTAATAAAGAAAAAGTTTAACTTTTCTGGAAAAATGCCAAGAGTATCATTGGTGGGTTGTATGGTAGTTGCATGTTTCATTTTTTGTTTTGTTTGGTTTGGTTTTTTACAACAATCAAATGTTTTCTAGGGTAGCTGAACCATTTTATATTCTCACAAGCAATATATGAATGGTCTAGTTTCTTCTCATCCTCATCAGAATTTCAGATTGTTACTAGTCCTTATTTTGGTCCTTCTGATAAATGTCTAGTGATATCTCATTATGGTTTTATTTTTTTTCACTTACCTAATGGCTAATGACATTGAATATCATTTCATCTGCTATCTGTATATCCTCCTCAGTGAAATGCCTGTCAGTGTCTTTTGCCTATTTCCTAATTGTTTGGTTTTTAGCTGAGTTTTGAAGGTTCTTAACTTATTCTAGATACTTGTCCTTTGTCAGATATGTGGTCTGAAAATATTTTCTCCTAATTATACCTTATATTTACACCTGATGGACAACAGTTCTTAATTTTGATGAAGTCCAATTTATCAATTTTTCCCTTGTATGGATTGCGTTTTTTGTTGTCAAAAACTTAAAAACTTAAAACTCTTTGTCAGGCCCTAGATCCCAAAGCTTTTCTCCTGTTTTAATTTTTTCTAAAAGTTTAATAGTTCTGCATTTCACATTTACATAGTGACCTATTTTGAGTTCATCTTTTTAAAAAGTGTGAAACTTAGAGACAATAATTGCTCTGCTTATGCCAGGCAGCACAGAAAAAACTGTTTGCCTTCCCTGACATCCCCACCAGTGGGGGACCCTAGACCTTCACCCTCACAAGGCCGTGCATTATTGAGCACCTACCACATCCCAGGAATAGACCAAGACCTCTCCAGGTGTTTCAAATTAATGTCAGAGGCCTGGCTTTTAACGTGGTGTTGTGTGGACAAAGCAGAGTCTGTCAGACTCAATTAGAACTTGAACTAGAGCTGCATGATATTGGGAAACTGCTCCACTGCCCTGAGCCTCGGTTTTTTCATTTGTAATAAGATGGTTTTGAGTATTAAATTAGATAAAATATGTCAAATGACTTGTGCAGGGGTATTCAGTAAATGGTCTCATTCTTCTCCAAACTGATCCATCGCAGCTGTTGAGAATGTTAGCAATGGGCTCTTGTTGTCAGAACAGAAAAGACCAGTTGTATACAGCTGATCCTGAATTTTCTAAGAGCTAATTATCTGGTTTACAGATAAACTAGGAACCTTATACTCTTGCTTCCTAGCTTGGTAGCCAACACTTCGCCTAGTAATGTAGCTACTGGTACTAGTTAAATAAAGAAGACAAATGAAAACTTTATTCTGATTCAGTTAAAATATCTCAAAGATGGACTTAGGAGAAGAAACTGACATGGATGGGAACAGATTTTTTTAGTATTATCAACTCATTAAATTATGGGAAAAATGTGAAACACTCATAAAATTAAATTCTGTAAAATATGTGAAGAAATTCTACCTGTTCTATCTGAAGGGAAAAAATTGTCAGCTTATCTGTATCTGAGGTCACTTCTTGAAACCATCCACGTTAAATTTTCTGATTTTTATACAAGCCAAATTCTATGAATTACTTTTGAACTCCCTTATTGAATGGTATAACATTGAAAATTCAGCTATCACCTTTGTTTATTCTCTCAGCACTTACATTTTGTTATTTGCATTTATTTCCTTTTACCATCTCCTCTTTCCCTTATTTAAAAAAAAAAATATATATATATATATAATGCCTCCCTCTTCCCTTTCTTAAAATCTTTCTCCAAGTGGCATCTCCAGAACTATGTCTGGGATTAATCACATTGTATTGGATCTGCCACAAATACTTTATTTTTATACAATTGATGTTAAACTCAACAAGCACCAAAGGCATTTCTGAAATGGCCATATACAGAAAACACAGAAGAGCAATGTGCAGGGTGAGGGCTTAGGTGGCAGGTGGAGAGGGGTCATTTCTAGTCTGTTTCTTGGGTGTGGTGGGAAGACCACTAAGGCTCACACACATCTGCATCTTGGGTCCTTTTTAGGAGCAACTGCTTGAGCCACAAGCAGCCTCCCCAGTTACCATCCACCCCACCCCCAACCTGGGCCCCTCAAAACCCACAGCTCACACACATGTCTCAACCTCTTGAATTGGGTCTGTCCTTCATCAATTTATTGTCTTATCATTTAGTCAGAGCATATTTTGAAGATAAATAGAAAATTCATATAAAGAAAGTAAATAATTCCTTGATGGTGTATATATTTTGAAGTTTGATCCTGGCAATGCTTGTCCTGTTAAAATTAAGCACATCATTTTAAAAATATTTATTTACTTATTTGGTTGCGCCGGGTCTTAGTTGCGGCATGCAGGCTCCTTAGTTGCGGTACGTGGGCTCCTTAGTTGCAGCATGCATATGGGATCAAGTTCCCTGACCAGGCATCAAACCTGGGCCCCCCGCCTTGGGAGCACGGAGTCTTAGCCACTGTGCCACCAGGGAAGTCCCTAAACACATCTTTTAACTAGAAGAATAAGCCGGTTTTGATACTAGATATAAAGTCTGCAGAGTAACCCAAGTTTGTGGAAGTCAATACTTTAATTGACGTTGGCATTTGATACCTCACTGGGGGCATTGGTTCCTTGGGTTATCTGCTAACACATGATTCTCATCACATGAGGCTATGGAGGGGAGGGTAAAAAAAATTCTCTTCATAGGACTGACATTATCTAAATACTCTCAAACTATGATTAATCAACACAAGAACCGATATAATAATGTAGCTGACAAGGCTATTGCTTGGCTGAGTTACTCTCTCATATGATAAAGTCAACTGAATTTGGATGTGTGCTTTTTAATTTTCTCTTCCATTGCTGGCCACACCCAATGAACTAAATAACCCTTTGCTCTGATGTTTTCAGCACAGTAAATGCTTTTTTTCTTTTTTTTCTTTTCATTTTTACGATCCCAGTATCCTGTTTCTCAGAGGAACATTTCATCTCGACAGCCAGGGAGAGAGCCTGGATGCTCAAGGTAAGATTTCAACATAAATTATGTTGCATGACTCCCTGTTTACAGATTAAATTGGAGTGTGTATTATTAATGCCTTTGTAACAAATTTATTTTCAAAATTCCATTATACAGTTAAAGCGAGTATTCGAGTAAACGTGCTTCATTAAAATATTGTTTTTCAAACTACATTCCATTTCCCATGTGTACTAAGGGCTAATTAACTGTTATCCACAATTCCTCTAAAAATGCTCAAGCCAGTTAAAGTTTAACTTTGGAGATCTTACTGGTGAGAAGTGAAGTGAGAGAATTTTAAGATATAGTCAAATGACCTCATGACATTTCTAATTATGAAGAAGGGATTATTTGTTAAAAATCCAGGCAACTGCTCTGTTGACTTTACAGTAGAGGTGGGCGTCTTAAAGGAGATGAAAGCCTCATGTTTTCAGTTTGGGATTTGTGTTTGAGACACAATCATTTGACCTTCTGTTGTTTCCCACTGGTGCTCCATCTAATATTCCACGAGCTCACTAGAACAAATGAACAATTAACTGAAATTCCACCAGATGGCAATATTTGGAAAGCCATCCAGTGAGGTTTCAAAGCTTTGAGCTATTTATTGTTCACACAGAGAATAGTCTCACAAAGTGTAAAGTCCTAGATTTCATTAAGGGTCCACTAAACATCTTTTGTTTTACTTTTTGCCCACAGCATCGAAATTTTTACTAGGGGGAAAATAGGTGTGTGGGGGGTATGTGTTGTTTTCTTTTGTTTATCATTCTGGAAGGATAAAATTAGAAACTTCATTCTTCACTAATTCTCCAAACAGTATTGGTGAGTCTTAAAAGCTCAAATCAATAGGTAATATACCATATTTGTCTTGGGGTCTCTTTGTGATAAATGCTATGATTGATGGTCATTTTTAAATGAATTATTTGAGAAGAGAAACCGAAAATTCTTAAGAAGAGTAGAATTTTTAGGAGTTGCCTAGATATTAAACCAAGTGAAATTTACAGGTACAAAATTCTTATTTGTAATGATTTGAAATAATTAAGGTTTATTTAAATAGGATGAGGAACTTTGAACTGGAAGGAACTTTGCCCCTTTTGCTCTAATGAAAGTAGAGATGCTGTATGTACCCTGAGTGGTGCCCAAAGAGCTGCCCTCTTCAACAATCAGAACTGGCCCTAGGACAGAGCTGGGACAGAGGGAAGGAAGTAGAAAGGCATCTGAGGGCAATTGAAATAGGAAGAACCAATAAGAGGAGCCGCCTGAGCTTTCCATGTGCACATAAAAGCAGTCCCTGAACAGAACCCTCGGACCCTGTTCATGGGAATGTAAGTGGCTGCACTATGGAAAACAGTATGAAGGTTCCTCAGAAAACTAAAAACAGAATTACCATATGATCCAGCAATCCCACTCCTGGGCATATTTCCAGACAAAACTATAATTCAAAAAGATACATGACCCCCTAGGTTCACAGCAGCACTGTTCACAATAGCCAGGACACGGAGACAACCTAAATGTCCATCGTCAGATGAATGGATAAAGAAGATGTAGTACGTCTTATATTTACAAAGGAATACTACTCAGCCATAAAAAGAATGAAATAATGCCATTTGCAGCAACATGGATGCAACTAGAGATTATCATACTAAGTGAAGTAAGTCAGAAAGAGAAAGATGAATACCATATGATATCACTTATATGTGGAATCTAAAATATGACACAAATGAACCTATCTATGAAACAGAAACAGACTCATGGATATAGAGAACAGACTTGTGGTTGCCAAGGGGGAAGGGGGTTGGGGGAGGGATGGAGTGGGGGGTTGGGATTAGCAGATGTAAGCTATTATATACAGAATGGATAAACAAGGTCCTACTATATAACATGAGAAACTATATTCAGTATCCTATGATGGGGCGTCCCTGGTGGCGCAGTGGTTGAGAGTCCGCCTGCCGATGCAGGGGACACGGGTTCGTGCCCCGGTCCGGGAAGATCCCACATGCCGCGGAGTGGCTGGGCCCGTGAGCCATGGCCGCTGAGCCTGCGCGTCCGGAGCCTGTGCTCCGCAATGGGAGAGGCCACAACAGTGAGAGGCCTGCGTACCGTAAAAAGAAAAAAAAAAAATCCTATGATGAACCATAATGCAAAAGAATATTTTTGAAAAAGAATGTGTATATATATATGTATAATTGAATCATTTTGATGTGCAACAGAAATTAACACAACATTGTAAATCAACTATACTTCATTAAAAAAAAAAAAAGCAGTCCCTGGACAGGCACTGAGTGCCCTTTGAAACCCACTTGTGTGCCCTAGGAGGGGGCCTATATATCTGGTGTCCAGGACAGTCCTAGTTAACTTCTGTTGTCCTGGAATATCATCTAGTTACCACCCCACTTTCACCCTCAAAATTCTGTTTGGATAATAAGGTGATTGTATAATTTATCTTTCAAGCTGGCATGTTTGAAGAAAAAGTAATAGAAAAAGATGGCCTGATATCTAAATTGGGCATCTGTGTATAAACCTCCTTATATATATGGGGCTATGGGACAAATTCTTTTTCTGTGAAGAGCCACATGGTAAATAGTTTTCTGCCTTGTTGGTCGTACAGTCTCTGTCACAGCTATTCAATTCATTGTAGCGTGAAAACATAATAAACATAAATGAATGGGTTTGGCTGGCTTCCAGTAAAACTTTATTTACAAAAAACAGGCAGCCAGCAGCATTTGGCTGGCAGGGTTTACAGCCTTGTCTGATATAGTAGACAGTAAGGAAATAGGAGGTGGTGGAGAACCAAGAAGACAGCCATCCTTCATTCTTCTCCCTTCTCTTCATATCCCTTTTGGGTTGCAACCTCCTCATTTAACCCTCTCGGAAGCTGGTATTAATAGTTTCCTTGAGTGAGCAATTTTATCATCAGTTGTGTGGTTCCCGAGATTCATTTGCTGGGTCTAACTGCTTGTTTCTCATCCAAATCTGTTCCTGCACCTGCACACCATGCCTGTGCTTTGTACCTCATGACACAGAAGAGCATCCCTACTCAGGTATCACTTGAGTCCTAGTGTCAAATACTGGACCGATAGCTATTAACAGACATTGTAATTTATGCTTTGGTCCTCACTAAATAACTGTCTATAGGAAATACAGCTACATTAAGGAAACTTTTATGTTGATTCTACCAGAATTTTTATTATAAAAATAATAAATTTAAAGGAAACTTTAGGGGGAAAAAATCGCCCATAAAAATACCACCCCAAAATAACTATTTTTCTTTCTTTTTTTTTTTTTGCATATTTGCTATTCCCTTAAGTATTCCTGTTTTTCTATAGTGGATAACATAGCACATGTGAATTTTGTGTTTTATTTGATATTAATCACAAACATCTTTCATGAGTCATCAGAACAATCATTAGAATAGTATTATGTTGTATCAATGTGCCATAAAATATCTTCTAATTTTTCACTAAAAAATGCTATACTAAATTTTTTGTAGACTTTCTTATTGTTTTGGTTGGTTTAGTTTAGTTGTTTGTTTTTTCTTTGGTTTTGTTTATTTCCTTAGGACAAAATCCCAGAAGTAAGATTATTATCCAAGGCTATGGCCATTTGTATGACTTTTAATCTAGTTTACCACATATTTTTTTTTAATTTATTTTATTTTTGGCTGCGTTGGGTCTTTCTTGCTATGCGCAAGCTTTCTCTAGTTGCAGTGAGCGGGGGCTACTCCTCATTGCGGTGTGCAGCTTCTCATTGCAGTGGCTTCTCTTGTTGCAGAGCATGGGCTCTAGGCACGCGGGCTTCAGTAGTTGTGGCTCGTGGGCTCTAGGGCGCAGGCTCAGTAGTTGTGGTGCACAGGCTTAGTTGCTCCGCGGCATGTGGGATCTTTCAAGACCAGGGCTCGAACCTGTGTCCCCTGGCATTGGCAGGTGGATTCCCAACCACCTGGGTATCACCAGGGAAGCCCCCCACATCTTTTCTTAAAAGGTTTGGAGTACTTTACAAGTGTTTGCAGTTTGAGGGTATTAGGCTCACCACAACTTTGTGAGAAGCAGCACTTAATTTATTCAATAATATTTATTGAATGTCTTCTATATGTAAAGAACTGTGCCAATTACTTTGTGTGTGTATATATGTAAACATATATGTAACAATATATAAATGATGTGCTCCTTCCACAAACATTTATTGAGTGCCTACTATGAACTGTGTATTGTAAGATTTTAATGGTGTGCAGAAGATAGCTTCTGTCTGAGTTTGACCTTACTGGGGAGCTAAGATACCTACGTAAATAACTGTAATAAAATACACAAGATGAGACACACCATAGGAGAAATGCAGTTAAAATATGAAGCCGTTTGGGAGGAGTGAGAGGAGGTAGAGATGGCATCTGAGCCAAACTTTGAAGGTAAATTGGATTGGGATGCTTGGAGGTGGTGAGATTTTCCCATCATTCCATAAGCATGTCTTGATTGCCAACTACATGCCAAGTCCTGTGCTACAAGCTCGGGATATAAAGGGGAACAGACAGAGCTCTTAAAGCTTACTCTCTAGTGGAGTAGACAGCCTTTAAAAAGAAAATTGTAAGTGTGATTGGTGGGATGGCTTATCTAGCAGAGGATACATGGAGGTAGGGATGAAACCAGGGTTTTCTTTGAAGAGGAGCTTTTCCCTGGCTCCTCTTTTGGCACTGTCTTCATCATCAGTTATTGGGTCAGAATCTGTGGGAGATCTGCTTCTGGAAGTTTGAAGGTTACTCTAGTTGTACTGACCAACATTCCAATTAAAATTGGCCTACATTTACAGCTGGTTCCCCCAGTGGGCACATTCACTGAAAATGCACAGAGCCTAAGGCTGGGATCAGCAAGACCTACATCCTGGCCCTCACCAGCTGATGACTGAAGCAAAGCACTAAGAAGTACAGGGTTTCATGGGTGTTTTGTTTTCTAACAGCTGGAAGGAACCTCAGTAATAATCTAATCCAACTCACTCATCTGACAGATGCACGTTCTTGTGTGAAGGGAGTTGGGTGACTAGCCTAGTGTCAGACATTTGGTGACAATGCCACGGCACCAGAACCCTGGCTTCTGACTCTCACATGCTCTTGTTCCATATTCACTGCTGTAATTTTTTCTGCCTCATCTATACCACCGAAGTAAAAAGAACTAAAAAGTGTTAGCCTAAGCATTCCTTGTGCCTGTAGAAGCAATATATGTTTTACCCCTCTCGGACCAGAGCAAAAAATAATTTTAAAGTAAATATTTTTAATTTTAAAAGTAATGAATAGTGGTAGAAAGAGAGGGAAACTTGGAACAAATTCCTGCATCAGCCATTTACCTTCCTTAGGTTCTGGGCAAATAACTTGACCTCACTGAGTTTTTACATCTTGAGTTTGTTGTGAGAATAATTGGCAGTAACCCTTAAGTGTTGGATACATTATGGGCACTCAGCAAATGTTTATTTTCTTTCTCCTTACCTCCTGGAGCTACAGGTTCTTGACAGATTTCCTTTTGTTTATTAATGAGGTGACCTTGTAAGACTCATGTGAATTAAATGATGGAGTGAGAGTACATTCATAAAAGTATCTGGTGCACAGCTTAATGTTCTCATTTCTGAATTTCACTGGACTACAGTTAAGTAGAGATTTAAAGGTTTTTATTCATGGTTCTTTATCCTTTTCTTCAGTAGCTTATTTTATATGGTCTGTGAACATGTTGGTGAGACTTAGAATTCATTCATTTTCTCCATGATTTACTTCAAAATGATTTGTCAAAGAGAGAAAGATGATTAGATGAAGAAAATATGGCTAAATGTTAACTACAGAACATAGCTGGTGGGTATGGTGTACGTTATGCTATTATACAATTTTTTCTACTTTTCTGGATGTTTGAAATGTCCCAGGCCAATTTATTTTTGGAGGATTACATATTAAATATGAAGCTTCTACCATGGCCCCATCACCATGCAAGGCTCCGAGGGTATGTTTTGGGCAAGAAAGTCAGGGTCTCAACCCTGATGGAGCTATGGCCCACCATAGCGGACACTAATAAAACAGGCAACTTCCTCTACAAGGTGCTAACGGCTATGGTAGGGGCTCCCGTGACATCCTGTCATCCTCCTAGCAGTGATAGCAAAGCCACGACTGGTGCAGGGAGGTCAGACGGGGCTTCCAAGAGGCAGTGACATCTCATCTAAGACCCAAAGAAAAAGGAGGAGCTAGCAGGTGTTGGGGAGAAGGGGACTGCAGGGAATGAGGGATTGTTTGGGCAGAAAGAGTAGCATCTTCAAAGACCTGGAAAGAAGATAAGAGAATCATATGGCATTTTAGCAAAATTGAACGACATTCAGTAATGAGCTGCAGCATCAAGGTAGTAGTCAGAGGAGGGCTGGATGGACAAGCAGATCAGGAAGGGCCTTGTGAGGCCTGTGAAGAGCTTTGAGTTGTATCCTGAAAGTGATGGTTGAGGTGTTTTAAGTAGAGAAGTAAAACTTCTATCATTTTAATCTTAGGATGGTCACCCTGGCAACTGTATGGAAAGTGATCGGGAGGGGATGAGATTAGAAGTGGAAACACAAAGTGGAGGATGATGATGAGCATCTGGATTAGCTGATGGTGGCAACTGGGGTAGAGAGAAGTAGGTGGGTTTGAGTATAGTTTAGAAAGCAAAATAGACAGCATGGGTAAGGGAGAGGTCAAGGTCTAATTCATTCATTCAACACGTGTATTGAGTGTATTGAGTGCTTGCTATGTGGTAAGCCTATTTCAGTGCTGAGAAGAAAAAGTCAGGTAAGGGCTATAGAGAATACAGGGTGTGTATAGAGGGGACTAATGGAGAGGGGTCTTTCACCAAAGCACTCGTTATCCTTCGGGACCCCCTTCAGGGATGTCAAAGTAAGAAGTAGTCACCTGGCAACCGTGGAGTTCAGTGGGCTTCCCTGGGAGCTCCCCCAATGGCAGTGCTATGGTTTGCAGAGGATGATGCCCAGGTGCCTGATATAAGTAAGTGGGAGCTCTAGTGGTGTTTACTGAGATAGGAAACACAGGGTTGAGGGAACACTGTGATGGCAAGAGCCAGAAACTCAGTATTAAATATGTTGAGGGTGCCCATGACATCCAAGAGTGTGTATATAGAGATTTGGGATCTGAATCCCAAAAGAGGGAAAAATGAGCCACAAGTATAGTTTTGGGAGTCACTAGCATGTAAGCAGTAAGCTGTGAATCTAGGTAAAACTGTCCAAGGAGAACAGAACCTTGAAGATCACCAGTATTTAAGGGGTAGATTATAGCAGCATGATTCACAATAGCCAAAGGCAACCAAGGTGTCCATCGACAGATGAATGGATAAACCAAATATGGTTTATACATACAGTGGAATATTATTCAGCCTTAAAAAAGGAAGGTAATTCTGCTACATGCTACAACATGGATGAACCTTGAGGACGTTATGTTAGGGGAAACATCAGTCACAAAAAAACAAGTACTGTATGATTCCACTTATATGAGGTACCTAGAGTAGCCAAATCCATAGAGACAGAAAGTAGCATGGTGGTTGACAGGGGCTGGGAGAGGGAGATATGGAGAGTTATTGTTTAATGGGTATAGAGTTCCAGTTTTGTAAGATGAAAAGAATTCTGGAGATGGATGCTAATGATGGTTGCACAACAGTGAAAGTACTTCATACTTCACTGAACTCTACACTTAAGTGGTTAAAATGGTAAGCTCTATGTTATATGTATTTTACTACAGTGAAAGAGAGAGACTGATAATGATTAGCCAGAAACATGGGAAAAAGACCAGTTGTATATGCTCTCATGGAAGCCAAGGGAAAATAGCATTTCAAGACTGAGCAAAAAGCCAAGGATTGATAAACCCAAATGTTCCACAGAGGTTAAGTAAAATAATGACTAAAAGTGCCTATTGGTTTAGCAATCAAAAGGTTGTTAGTGATCTTGATGATGACGATTTTTTCTCTCGTGGTGAAAGTGGAACCCAGCATGGAAGTTGAGGAGTGAGGGGGAAATGGAGGCGTGGAAAAGGCAACTTTTTTTTTTTAACATCTTTATTGGAGTATAATTGCTTTACAATGGTGTGTTAGTTTCTACTTTATAACAAAGTGAATCAGTTATACATACACATATGTTCCCATATCTCTTCCCTCTTGCGTCTCCCTCCCTCCCACCCTCCCACTGCAGTTCTATTTACAATAGCCAGGACATGGAAGCAACGTAAGTGTCCATCACCAGATGAATGGATAAAGAAGATGTGGCACATATATACAATGGAATATTACTCAGCCATAAAAAGAAACAAAATTGAGATATTTGTAGTGAGGTGGATGGACCTAGAGTCTGTCATACAAAGTGAAGTAAGTCAGAAAGAGAAAAATACCGTATGCTAACACATATATATGGAATCTAAGAAAAAAAATGTCATGAAGAACCTAGGGGTAAGACGGGAATAAAGACACAGACCTACTAGAGAATGGACTTGAGGATATGGGGAGGGGGGAGGGTAAGCTGAGAGGGCAGCTTTAAATAAGCCCTGAGATATTCGGCTATAAGAATGAGGAGAGAAAGGGGGACCTGTAAGGAAGAAGAGTCCATTCAAGGTGGAAGAGACTTGATCAGTTCAAATATTGCTGGGAAGGAGCCAGTAGAAGCGGTGTGTTGGGGTCTGGTAGAAGGTTACAGGGCAGGAGGCAACTGGCCAGGATACACCTCTACATTGCAACAAGCAAGAAACAGAATAAGATGACTACCATGCAGGTAAATGTGTAGGTTTGGGGGCAGGAAACTTAAATTCTTGTCTAATGGCTTCAATTACCCTCTGAAGTCAAGGACAACGCTATCTGCTGGGGGAGGGAAGGTGGAAAGGTCAGAGATCTAAAGAAACTGAAAAAGTATTGAAATTGCTGGTTTGTGAATAATGACAGAGTGCTGAGTAGGGAAGCAGAAGGATGGTCTGGAAGTATTGACACCCACTCAGGTGTGGAGGGCATGAATTTATAGTTGTGCTGATCTTCTAGGCAGGGTGCCTCTTTCCCCCCCAAGCAGGGTTCAACAGTTCAAACAAGGCATATGTACCTGAGTAGATGAAAACTTTATAAGGGTTCCTTTTTGGGGAAACATGAAATTGATCTCAAGGACAATATGTTTACTTTCAAGTGGGCAAATGCTTTCTTCTTTCTTTTTAAAATGTTGCACGAGCCAAATGAAGGGGTTAACAGCTGTTGATGGTTTGGTTTATGAGTTTGATATTTGTACAGGGATTGTAACTAACTCACGAGGGCCCCCTGTTGACAGAATAGATTGTTGGGTGGCCACCCTTAATTAACAATTGATTGGTTCAGAATGAAACTTTGAACGGTTTATTGAGTAGTTTGGTGTCACATCTCCCATTCACAAACTTGTACTGCCTGTCATTGGTGGCACCACAGGCAACTATTGCATTGTGTGAAAAAATAAAACTGCCAAACTGCTTGGCAAACCGTTAATAAATTGTATATCCCTATAGGAGATTTCTGCCTTATTCATAGAGCACCAGGATCTGGTTAAGAAATACTCATTTTTGCTAGCAAAAGTGTCACTTAAATTACTCTGAGGTTGACATATCTTATCACAATTTTCTTTACAAGTGGGTTGTGGTATGTGGAAAGAATGCTATTGATGTCTCATAGGCTGGTGCCTGGAATGCTTGTATATATTGAGGCCCCCTAATCAGGAAATATGTTTCTTCTACCTGGCTTCACTCTCTAAGTTTATTTTTCTGGCCTGAAAGTCATTAAAAAAATCAAAGAATTAATGAACAAAGATGATGGGTATGAAGCCTATGATATTTCTTTTTCCCACTGATACCCCACAGCTTCAGAGCAGAGTTCTAAATGTTCTGCAGTGATAAAAATGTTCTATCTATACCAACTATTTGGGGAGCCACTAGGCATATGTGCCCACTGAATATTTGAGATGTGGCTATGTGATTAAGGAACATTTTATTATTTTATTTTATTTTAATTCAATGTAAATAGCCACATGTGGCCAGTGGTACTGTATTGGACCGCCCATTTCTAGAAGACAGATTAGACAGTACAGAAATTTTAAATGCAGCATAGAAACAGAGCTAACCCAGGAAACTCACTCTGGTCTTTGATGGCCAAACAAGTCTGGCCTGGCCTCATCCCGCCATCAAGTTTGTTATAGCCTAGGGACGCTGGCCCATGTGAGGGTGAGCATGGGGGAGGGGGCCAGATCTGAAAACAACCTACTGCTAGGGGAGAGTCACCTTCATTTCTACCTGAATTTTGTCTCTGATACCTGAACACTGGAGTCCTGTGTACAAAGAAAAATGTGGGAGAGAGAACAAACTTAATGCCTACTGTGTACAAATACCCGGCTAGCAACTTCACACATTAATGTGCCGGTTATCATATATGTCTGCTGTGAACCTTGTTTCTGCTTTTTTAGAAATGGGAAAATTGAGTTTTCAGAGAGATGACTGGCTTGTTCAAGGCACATAGTAAGTGGTAGAGACAGGATGCGAATCCAAGCAGGTGTGAATCCAAAGTTATTTCCACAAGCAGTACTCACAGACTTTAATTCCATGTGTGTGTGTGTGTGTGTGTGTTTAATCCAATTATCTCGGAAGTTGTACCTGTGTGCCACCGCTCCTCCCTGCCCTCCCTACCCCCTACCGCTTAGTTATGTTGATTGTAGCTTACCCCCCCATAGAAATACAACTATTAGTGTCATAGATGTACAGTCATTCGGACTGACTCAAGAAATAAAGACAGATCCCAACAGCTTAGTTACCATCACGGCAAAGTCTCAAGCTTCCTGGTACTTCTATATATTTATGATATATCTTATGAGAGGTAGGTTAGATTATCTACAGTCATCTAATCAAACATCTCCCAGAGTTCAAATGCTGCCTGCCTTCTCACATGTCTCTTACATGTATATTTTCTTCTACTTCTAAGGCATTTCCAAAATTTCCACTATTGAAAATAATGGTGGAAATCGTGAAAAGCAAACACCTATGATCCTACCCTAACAAATGCCCCCCTTCATATAATTTGACATAGCTGTAAGCATACCTTGTGCATACTTTAGGACACTGCTTTTTATTTCACTTTGTCATGAGTGGTTTCCATGCTGCCACACATACTCATGATCACAGTGTTAATATCTATACAGTAGTATTTAGAGTTGACTTACCATTATTATTCCAACCTTCCATTGTTTGATGTGCAGAGTCTGTTTAAAAACTAACTTTGGCAGGTTTTAAACTTATAGATCATAATTGGTTGGTTAATACCCCTGGCTGGAAGTCTCCTATCTGTGTGTTTCCACATCCCCTGTGAATAGTTATTATACTCTGGAATTCCTAATTGGATATTACCTTGGATTTTAAACAAATTTTTCACATATGTAATTTTTAACTTCTAAAACATGATATTCTCAAGAGCAACAGATGATGCATTCTATTTTAATTACCACCCCTCTCCCAGACATTAGTTACGTAATATATGCTTCTTGAATTCTGTATAGTCTATAAAACCGGCTTGGGATCAGGTTGCCCAGTGACTTGCAGATGACAGATTTTCAGCATCCCTTACCTCAAATATCATTCAGCTTAAAATGCATGCACTGACGTGTTTGTCTCTGTTCTAAAGTTAGTCATGTTTGAGTCTTCAAGAAAGCCTTTCAAATGAATCACAGGTAATCAGGTTGATATCAAACTATATTAGGGAACATGAACAGTCAAGGCTAGAATAAGCCTCAGAGTGCCTCCCTAGAGGACTAAATTCTAGGCCATGAGGATTTTTTATTTTCCAATACTTCATACTTCTGCTTTGGAATATGGTGTTAAACCTTTACTGGACCATGACGTTTCAAACTGCTGAGGTGTTGTTCTGTTATTTTTCAAGGCAATGACTAGGCTATATAATACCTGCCTGCTAGAGTTTCTCTCATGGGATTCTTGTGTCTCTAACTTTACTTTTGCTCTTGGGGAGAGATATGTTTCAGATTTGTGTGAGGTAATGCCACTCACGCAACATTACTTTGGCTTATAAGCTGGATTGAACCATTAACATCTTTTTCCCGTGCCTGGCTTAGAAACTTTGCTTGGTCTGTCAAAAAATATGAACCGAGTGCTTGGAACATTGTGTAATTACACCGTAACAATGCTATACAGGTGTCTTGAAAGAAGATTATCCAACTACTCTTACCACCTGATCAAGAAAACAATGTATAATAAAAATTGCCTAACTCAGGCGCACTATTTTTTAAGCTGCATCTCATCAAAACATTGATATTTTTATTGTAGAGTAAGATATCAAAACATGAAACATTTGCTTTTAAAAGTTAATCACACTTAGGTAAAATTATTTTGGACTTCAGGGTAAAAATATCAATAGTAGATAAAATTTTGGTTGAAAAAACTGACATAGCTGGCTCAAAGAACAATCATTTGTACAAAATTCAAATGTTTTTAAGTAATACAGAATTTTGGCCATCTTAGGATGCTCATAAAGACTTCAGAAGAGGCAGACTTTGAGCTGAGCCTAGCTTTGTAAAATATGAGTACATTAAAAAAAAAAAAAAGGAAAAAGGACACTGCAGGCAACAGTCAGAAGATACAGGGAACAGAGCGTAACCCCTCTCAATGGGGTAAGGGGATGACTGATTCTTTAATGTGATAAATGGAGGATTAAGAAGAAAGACAAGCTGGGCTCTAACTGCACCAATTCCCAAATACCAGACTGTTATTTAAACTTTACATTTTAGATAGTAGGAAATATTGAACATACAAAAGAAAACTTAAAAAAAGAACAGATGAAATCATTCACAGAATTATTATAATCCAGATAAAATAATTCTGAGGATAGAAGAAAACAACAAAAAGATCTAATTACTATCCTTAGACAGTATGAAAAGTATTGCATCTATTAAACTTCACTACACCCTTTCCAAAAGAAGAGAAGCTATGGATAAGAAGCAGTTAGAAAACATGAGTTCCTGCAAACTAAAAATCAAGAGAAGGACTTCCTGAATGTAGCTAAAGAGTATTCCAGAGTATAGAGCAAAAGATGAGAAGATGGAAAATGTAAGAAAAGATGTAAGAAAAGTATTAGTGATATGGAAAGATGATCTTGAAGTTCAAGATTAAGAAGAGTCCTTAAAGGAAAAGTAGAGACATTGGAGAGAAAGAAATAAAGACATAAGGATTCAGATTAAGAGAGGCCACTGACCACTGAGTAAAATAAATATAAAAATCCCAAACCTGTGTTGGTGAAAGTTTAGGATAAAAGAGATTTAGAGCTTCTGGGGTGAAAAGTCAGACAATGAGAGCATTACCCACAGAAGAGTGATCACCTGAATGGCATAAACTTTGATACATAATACTGGAGACTGGGAGACAGTGGAACCATGTGTTCAAAGTTCAGAGGGGGATTGATTTTGAAACCATGGTTCTGTACTCAGCCCAACTAAGAATAAAGTATGAGAAAAAATAGACATTTTCAGACATGAAAAGCCTTGAAAACTTCTCTTAGCCTCTCAAAAAACAACCTGAAGATGTAGTCCAGGAAAATACAAGAGAATAAAATAAAGGATAAATTAACATCCAAAAACTTATAGAACTAATGGAAGAGTCCAATTATAAGAAATATCAGGATGCCAACAGTAATATCAAATCAGTTGATCCAAATTAGATAGTGGGTTCCATGATGAATGTCTTACAGAAAAAAAAGTCATTCTATTATATATATATCTAGATTTAGAATCTGAGTATTTTTTATCATAAGATGATGGTATATATTTCTTATGCCCCCCCAAAAATTGTTAAAATGTCTAGGAAAAATAAACTATACAGTATAGAAATATAGAGAGATAGATAACACATCTATGTATTTGACATACCTGTTAAAATTCAAATTCAGTCTTAAAATGAGATATATTTTGGAACAATTAATGGCCTGTGAAAAAAGATAATTCATTTGACCCTGATGTTTTTGTTATCTTATTATTTTGACTGCAAGATTGCAAGATTTAATGACATATTTATTTCTGTATGGAAGGTAATACCACTTGAGTTTGGAGAGAATAAGAAATTACATAATCATAAATGCCATTTACTAGATTTCAAGTTTAGAAGCAACCTATAGTCAAAACAAGGAAGACTTGACTACAGTCATAGAACATAATGTAAATATAAATGATAAAGGAGACATAATGGTAAAACCATGCAAATTAAAAGTGGAAAGTTGAGAAGAAACATATAAAATGAAGAGTTAATAAGTAATATTCCTTGGAATGAGTCAAGAAATTTTAAGGATATTGCTTGAAGTTGTAAAGGTAACCACTGGAACAACTTTAAATATTAACAATAATTGAGAGGAGAAAGTTAATAGAAGTATGCCGAATTTCTTTTATAGTAGAAAATAGATACTATGTTGATAAATCAAGAATAATATGGCTGAATTTTTAGAGATACAATTGTAACCTCACAAGAGCTAAACATAGTTTAAAAAAACATTAACTACACATTTAATATTATACATTCTGTAGTCCTCCGATGCTTAACGTGTGCATATTACTTTTATAAACTACAAATAACTATTCATATATATAGAATGGATTGGAAGGAACGAGCTTAGCCAGGAAGACTCCCAGAAGCTATCACATTTCTCTGCCTCTCAGGGGACACAGATTTGAAGGAAACAAACCAAACAAACAAAAAACAAAACAAAAACCCAAAACAAACAAACAAAAAAAGTTGAGGCAATTTGAGAAGACTTGATAGCATTTGGTGGTTGTGCAGATATTTGAAAAGGACAGGTTTTTAAAAAAAGGATGAAGCAAAGATATATGATATTTTCACACTTCATGAATACCTTTACAAGGTAATCTACACTGAAGCTACTGACAAAATGATACCCAGGATAATATACTTATTTTTAAACTTATCATTACCTTGCTGTTTCTTACCCAGTGGTATGTCTCCAGGGTAGTTGAAAAGTGAAAATGTAGCATTTTATTAGGTGATATTTATAATATGGTTGAATATTTATCATAATAAGATTATGATAACCCAATTATTTTATTTAATCATAAATGCCAAATATATTACACTAAAGAACCACTATAGGCTACAGTAAAGAATAATTTAATAACATCATTTTTTGGTCAAAACTTTCATATACACAACCAAGAATTGATGCTTCAGGCTAACTGTGTATACTGTTGGATCAGATCTCTTTCAATGATTTGATTTGTGGCAGAGAGAAAGTGCTCACATTTTATTACATTAGAAGTTCTCAAAGTCCCAGGACTCAGAATATTTGTTGAGTTTTCAATAAGCTTCTGATCTTCCTCTGCTACCATGAGCTGGAATTTTAGCGTCTTCCTGGGCTTGATCCTATTTACTAAACGTTTTTACATAAATTACAAACTCTTCAGGTCCCTCTTCCTTCATTCACACCCTGACCTCATCCCTCACTCGTGAAATATCCTTTGCAATTATTTGTTGAAAGCTTTTGACTATAAATGCCCCTTTTTTTAGACTGCAGTAGAACAAAGCATTTTATACAAATAAACATATTTTAGTTCTGATAACTACATAACTTGCTTTTCTTCAGCAAATAAAAACAAGAATCTCAAGATTAATAAAATTTACTAAGATCTGTGGAACAGGATCCAAAAGTTCACTTAACCTCCATTTCCCATTTTGGAAAGAATTATAATCGTGTGTAAAATTATGCAGAAAATTTGGCTCTTACATTTGCTTGACTTTCGAAAGGAATCAGGAAAATGTCTTTTCAGTAAATTTAGTATCTTTATACCACAGACAATATTATGGACAGCAGCATCTCTCATCACTATAAGGCACTGTCTTTTGCCAGGTAAAATCAGTGTGAAGAGGCTCTGAGAGTTTGGACAGATTCTTTTTGTTTAGGGTTGTGGTTGGGTTTTTTCCCTCCATGTTGTAAATGGCTAGAGTGATGAATTTAAAGGGTGGAAGTAAATGATTCTTTGGCTTAGAGGAGGGGAAATGGAGAAAATAAAATAAAAGTAATCCAAGTTAGCTATACATTTTAGAACCACATAATTAAGAAACATTGGAGGTTATTCTTAAATCTTCATAGTGAAATCAAGCATCTTGCTTTAACACTAGCAAAGCCATATTTCTTCTCTTGATCTGAATGTGTCCTTTATATAGTATTTGTACAAAGCATGACATAAGCATGGATTTGCAGCTGTTTCGTAACCACTGTGAAGTTTATTGGCTCAGCTCCACAGCACTGTGTCCAAACTTTAGGAACTCTCCTCAAATATTGCAAATGTGGGAGGAGGCCATTTGTGGAATGATTTACTTCACCCTGAGTTGAGTGTTTTGCGTGCAGAATGTGAGGCTGCTGTTTAACAGGTTGTGTCCAAATGTAAGTGACCGGCCAGAGAGCCTTTTTCTTGGACCTGTCATCCAGCCTCAAAACTTACCCTCTGAGGAACTTTGAATGTTCTAACCAGCAGTAGGAAATAGCAACCCTACAATTCTTTATTTCTTCTAAGAAATAATCGCCTTATGAATTTTTAAGCTGATATTTTTATTTGCTGAAAGCAGAGTGATTTGGACTTCAGTGATGTAATCTGATTAGTCAGAACAATTGTGAGGATGAGATGGCCGTAGCTGAATGTTCCTGGCTCTCTCTCCTCGTCCTGGATGGACAGGGACTCTGCGAGGACAGCTCAGATACTGTTACATTTACATCATAATTCATCTGACCAAGTTGATCTCGTCTTCTGAGCTCTACGATGAAGCAAGCTGAGTTACTTTAAAGTGGTAGCTTAGAGGTCTCGCAGTCCCACTGAACCTAGTCCAATACTATAATCACATGGAAGAATCTATTTCTACAGGAACATTTGTAAAGGACTCACAATCGGAACGTTTACGTGCTTCTCTCTGCTAATTACATGTAGAGGAAGTCTTTTCTTCTGCTGATACTGGGAGGCAGAACTAGCATTGCTGATACTGGGAGGCAGAACTAGCATTCCTGGTTAAGAGTTAACCAGGTTAAATTCCTCTCTTACCATATGTGGTGGAGGTTACATTTCTAAGGGTAGTTAGATTGTGTAGGGCCTTAAGCGCCAAAAGTAAAACGTGGAATTTTCATCCTGAAAGTGATAGGGAGCCATTGAAGACTTTTGGAAAAGAAGGGAGAAAAGGTAGATGTCGTGTCGATATGTCAGAAGCACGGAGAGGAACATCAGGAAGCAAGGACACCCCCCTCCAGAGTCTCTCAAGCCAGGCATAACGTCCACAGTAGGGGTGTCAGAAGTGGGAGAGGAGAGGGAGGGGCATAAATGCCACATTGTGAAATGAACAGGTAAGTGATCGAATCAGAGAGACGGGGAGGAAGGGTGGGGACAAAGCTGAGGATTCAAAACTGATTGCTGGATTTGAGTCTGTTCAAGCAGGAGATGCGGAAAGAGAGGGAGCCAAGTATAGGGGAGAATCTTCCTCGTTCAATGTGCCGTGAATTGTCCAAACCAATGGCGCCAACCTAATTTCTGCTTCTGCCTCTGGTCTGCTTCTTCAGTAAGTGAGAGAAGGCGGTGATGACTGTAGACATCACACCACATTTTTACGAGGTACTTCTGGAAACATGAGTGGAGATTTGATTTTTTGAGTTGCTCTCATGACAACTGTCCATCAGGAAAACTGGCTCATCAGCACACAGGCCTATTCTTCGCTGCTGACATTTCTGTCACTACCGCATGGGGTCGGGTGTGTTCTCCCTCCCTCCCCGTAAATATTGGGCAGCTTTGAAGAAAACTCGGTATCACCCGAAACCCTTCACCAACATTTGTCCCCTCCTTTCCCTGTGCTGTGGTGAGTCAGGAACTTCTGTGTGGCTTTGCCATCCCTCAGGGCTCCAGGTATGAAAAAGGACAGGTTCTCTCTATTTGTAAATTCCCAAACCAGCTTGGGGTGTGGCTGGGCATAGGGCAGGATTCCTCTCAGGGATACTCACCAACCTGTACCTCAATTGTCTCCAACTAGTCATGGAGTCCTATGACTGATGACATGAACTTTAGGTTCTGAGTCATTCAATAGTGTTAAGCCTTTCATCATTGAAAATCAGGCTTCTGAGGCTCACTAATGTCTTCAGCTTATCCTACTTGCCGTGGGATTAAAAGTCTATTTTGAAAATTAGCGCTTCAGCCCTGATTCTTTTCTTCCCTGGAATCCTGCTGTAACAACCCCATGCTGAAGAAATGGGGAGTAAGAAGGTGAAGTAGGGTGTGTGTGGCAGAATGCATTTCCCAAACCTGGCTACCACAGTACATCCACACGTTTCCCTTACAGTGTGATATTGATATTCCTCCCACTGAGCATATCAGTGAAGTCAATATCCCTTCCTCTTGAATCATTTTTTTTTTTTTTTTTTTTTTTTGCGGTACACGGGCCTCTCACTGTTGTGGCCTCTCCTGTTGCAGAGCACAGGCTCCAGACGTGCAGGCTCAGCAGCCATGGCTCACGGGCCTAGCCGCTCCGCAGCATGTGGGATCTTCCCAGACCGGAGCACGAACCCATGTCCCCTGCATCAGCAGGAGGAGTCGCAACCACTGCGCCACCAGGGAAGCCCCCTCTTGAATCTTGATGGACTTCAGTGGTTGCCTTGACCAGCAAAGTATGACAGAAGTTATGGTCTGTGACTTCTAAGACTAGATTCAAAACTTCCATGCCCTTCTGCCCTCTCTTTAGGGATCAGAGTGCTGGAAACCCAGCCACCATGCTGTGAGGGAGCCCAGGCCACAAGGAGTGGCCTGTGTAGGTGTTCTACCAGAGCCCCAGCTGAGGTCCCAACCAAAAGGCAACATCAACCACCAGTTGTGAGACTGAGGAAGCATTAAGATGACTTCAGTAGTCAGCCACCTTCTGATTACAATTGTGTGAGAGATATGTGACAACCACCTAGCTGAGCCCAGTCAGCCTCCAGAATAACAAGAGATAATAAAATGATTGCTGTTACAAATTGGAAAAGAAGAACTAAAACTGTCACTGTTTGCAGATGACATGATACTATACATAGAGAATCCTAAAGATGCCACCAGAAAACTACTAGAGCTAATCAATGAATTTGGTAAAGTTGCAGGATACAAAATTAATGCATAGAAATCTCTTGCATTCCTATGCACTAATAACGAAAGATCAGAAAGAGAAATTAAGGAAACAATCCCATTCACCATTGCAACAAAAAGAATAAAATACCTAGGAATAAACCTACCTAAGGAGATAAAAGACCTGTACTCAGAAAACTATAAGACACTGATGAAAGAAATCAAAGATGACACAAACAGATGGAGAGCTATACCATGTTCTTGGACTGGAAGAATCAATATTGTGAAAATGACTATACTACCCAAAGCAATCTACAGATTCAATGCATTCCCTATCAAATTACCAGTGGTATTTTTTACAGAACTAGAACAAAAAATCTTAAAATTTGTATGGAGACACAAAAAGCCCCCGAATAGCCAAAGCAGTCTTGAGGGAAAAAAACAGAGCTGGAGGAATCAGACTCCCTGACTTCAGACTATACTACAAAGCTACTTTAATCAAGACAATATGGTACTGACACAAAAACAGAAATATAGGTCAATGGAACAGGATAGAAAGCCCAGGGATAAACCCACTCACCTATGGTCAACTAATCTATGACAAAGGAGGCAAGGATATACAATGGAGAAAAGACAGTCTCTTCAACAAGTGATGCTGGGAAAACTGGACAGGTACATGTAAAAGAATGAAATTAAAACACTTCCTAACACCATACACAAAAATAAACTCAAAATAGATTCGAGACCTAAATGTAAGACCGGACACTATAAAACTCTTCAAGGAAAACATAGGAAGAACACTCTTTGACATAAATCACAGCAAGACCTTTTTTGACCCACCTCCTAGAGTAATGGAAATAAAAACAAAAGTAAACAAATGGGACGTAATGAAACTTCAAAGCTTTTGTACAGCAAAGGAAACCATAAACCAGATGAAAAGACAACCCTCAGAATGGGAGAAAATATTTGCAAGTGAATCAATGGACAAAGGATTAATATCAAAAATATATAAACAGTTCAAGCAGCTCAATATTAAAAAAACAAACAACCCAATCAAAAAATGGGCAGGATACCTAAATACACATTTCTCCAAAGAAGACATACAGATGACCAAGAAGCACATGAAAAGCTGCTCAACATCACTAATTATTAGAGAAATGAAAATCAAAACTACAATGAGGTATCACCTCACACCAGTTAGAATGGTCATCATCAGAAAATCTACAAACAACAAATGCTGGAGAGGGTGTGGAGAAAAGGGAACCCTCTTGCACTGTTGGTGGAATGTAAATTGATACAGTCACTATGGAGAACAGTATGGAGGTTCCTTAAAAGACGAATAGAATTACCATATGACCCAGCAATCCCACTACTGGGCATATACCCAGAGAAAACCATAATTCAAAAAGAGACATGCACCCCAATGTTCATTGCAGTACTATTTACAGTAGCCAGGTCATGGAAGCATTCTAAATGCTCATCTACAGATGAATGGATAAAGAAGATGTGGTACATATATACAATGGAATATTACTCAGCCAGGAAAAGAAACAAAATTGGGTCATTTGTAGAGACGTGGATGGATCTAGAAACTGTCATACAGAGTGAAGTAAGTCAGAAAGAGAAAAACAAATATCATATTTTAACACATATATGTCGAACCTAGAAAAACAGTACAGATGAACCGGTTCACAGGGCTGAAATAGAGACACAGATGTAAAGAACAAATGTATGGACAACAACGGGGGAAAGTGGCTAGGAGGTTGGTGGTGGTGGGATGAATTGGGAGATTGGGATTGACATATATAAACTAATATGTATAAAATAGATACCTAATAAGAACCTGCGTATAAAAAATAAATAAAATAAAATTCAAAAAAACCCATTATGGCCCCAGTGCACAAAGTGGGAACCTAGCTTTATATCTCAAAATATTACTTTGTAAATCTTAGTACCCCCATTACAGATAAAGAAACTGAGGCTGGGAGAAGTAATTGTCCAAGGTTACTCAACTTGTCAAGAACCAGCGTCTGGTTTTAAATCCGAGTCTGTATGAATCTAAACCATGACCTCTTTCCACTTCTCTTCTGTGAAAAATATAGTACATGTACAATTTGTACTACAAATTATGTTCTAATTGAGATACATTGACATAACATACTAGTTTCAGGTGTACAGCACCGCAATTCAATATTTGTATACATTGTGACATGATCACCACAGTAAGTCTAGTTGACATCCATCACCACACAGTTCCAGATATTTTTCTCGTGATGAGAACTTTTAAGGTGTACTGTCTTAGCAACTTTCACATATACAGTACAGTGTTATTACCTATAGGCACCATGCTGTACGTTACATCCCCAGCACTTACTCATTTTGTAACTGGAAGTGTGTACCTTTTGACCCCTTTCACCCATTTAACCCACCCCTCACCATCCACCTCTGGCAACGACCAATCTGTTCTTTGTGTCTATGAGTTTGAATTTGTCGTTTTGTTGAGGTTTTTTTTCCACGTATAATTGAGATTATATGGAATTTGTCTTTCTCTGTCTGACTTGTTTCACTTAGCATAATGCCCACAAGGTCCATCCGTGTTGTTGCAAATGGCAAGGTTTCCTCTTCACTATGGCTGAATAATATTTGTGTGTGTGCGCGCGCATGCGCACACATGTGCTCATGCGAGCCAGTTTTCTTTATCCATTCATCTGTTGATGAGCGCTCAGGTTGCTTCCATGTTTGGGCTACTGTAAATAATGCTGCTGTAAATATGGAGGTGCACATATCTTTTCGAGTTACTGTTTTTGTTTCCTTCAGGTAAACACCCAGAGTGTAATTGCTAGATCATATGGTGATTCTATTTTTAATTTTTTGAGGAAACTCCATGCTGTTTTCCATAGTGGCTGCAACATTCTTACTTTCCCACCGACGGTGCATAAGCATTCCCTTTTCTCCAAAGTCTCACCAACGCTTATTTTTTTTTTATAATGGCCATTCTAACAGGTGTGAGGTAATATCTCATTGTGATTTTGATTTGCATTTCCCTGATGATTAGTGATATTGAGCATCTTTTCATGTACCTGTTGATCATCTGGATGTCTTCTTTGGAAAAATGTCTATTCACATCCTCTGCACATTTTTTAAAAACCATGTTGCTGTTTTTTTTCCTATTGAGTTGTATGAGTTCCCTATATATTTTGGTTATTAACCCCTATCAGATGTATGATTTGCAAGTATTTTCTCCCATTCGGTAGGTTGTCTTTTCATTTTGTGGATGGTTTCCTCTCCTGTGCAGAAGTTTTTTAGTTTGATGCAGTCCCACTTATTTGTGCTTTTGTTACCTTTGTTTTTAGAGTCAAATTCAAAAAATCACCACCAAGACTGATGTCAAGGAGTTTACTAACTATGTTTTCTTCTGAGAGTTTTATAGTTTCAGGTCTTATGTTCAAGTCTTTAATCCATTTTTTAAATTAATTAATTAATTAATTAATTAATTGTGTGTGTGTGTGTGTGTGTGTGTGCCTGCATTGGGTCTTCGTTTCTGTGTGCAGGCTTTCTCTAGTTGCGGCGAGTGGTGGCTACTCTTTGTTGAGGTGCACAGTCTTGTCATTGTGGTGGCTTCTCTTGCTGCAGAGCATGGGCTCTAGGTACGCGGGCTTCAGTAGTTTTGGCTCGCGGTCTCTAGAGCACAGGCTCAGTAGTTGTAGCGCACAGGCTTATTTGCTCCATGGCATGTGGGATCTTCCCGAACGAGGGCTCAAACCCATATCCCCTGCATTGGCAGGCGGATTCTTAACCACTGCGCCACCAGGGAAGTCCCTTTAAACCATTTTAAGTTAATTTTTGTTTATAGCATAAGATAGTGGTCCAGTTTCATTTTCTTGCATGAGGCTGTCCAGTTTTCCCAACACCATTTATTGAAGAGAGTGTCTTTCCCTATTGTGTATTCTTGGCTCCCTTGCATAAATTAATTGACCATGTATTTATGGATTTATTTCTGGACTATATATTCTGTTCCAGTGATCTTTGAATCTGTTTTTATGCCAATACCATACTGTCTTGATTACTATAGCTTTGTAATATTGTTTGAAATTGGGGCACATACTTCCAGCTTTGTTCCTCTTTCTCAAGCTGCTTTGGTTATTTGGGGTCTTTTGTGGTTTCATACAAATTTTAGGATTGTTTATTTATTTCTGGGAAAAATGCCATTGGCAGTTTGATAGGGATTACATTGCATCTGCAGATTGCTTTGGATAATATGGACATTTTAACAATATTCTTCCAATCCACGAGCATGGAATATCTTTACATTTATTTGAGTATTCTTTAATTCATTCCATTTCTTTCATCATACTTTCCAATATACATGTCTTTCACCTCCTTGGTTAGATTTATTCCTTTATTTTATTATTTTTAATGCAATTGTAGTGGGATTGTTTTCGTAACAGTTCATTATTAGTGTATAAAAATGCAACAGGTTTCTGTATATTGGTTTTGTATCCTGCAACTTTACTGGATTTATTAGTCCTAACAGTTTTTTGGTGGAGTCTTTGGGGTTTTCTATGTACTATATCATGCTATCTGCAAATAGTGACAGTTTTACTTCTTCCTTTCTGATTTGGATGCCTGTTATTTATTTTTATTGCCTAACAGTATGCTATATTAATTCTAAAGTGCTATCTTCAGTAAGGAAGATACCGTCTCCCACATTCCACCTCAAAAACACACCTACTGCAGCTCTAAATTTTTTTAATCCTAGAGAAATATTCAGTGGCCTGGCTTGGGTCACAGACCTAACCTTGAACCAATCTTTAGGTCCGGGAGGATGGAATATTATAATTGGCAAGCTTTACTAGAATCACAAGGTTTGAAGGAATAGTTCCCAGAAGAAGGAGGGGAAGACAAAAATAATAGAAATGCACTAGACATGCTTTTTGCACTACATGCCATTATTTCTCATTCATATTGATTCCATTGCTGCCTCTTTGAAGGCTGATGACATCCTCATTGAAGAGACTGGAGATGGGCCTTTGGGGGAGGGTATGAAAGGCAGGCTGTGTGAGGAGTTAATCCCAGGAATTGACCTCGCTCTCTCAGCTGACTGTTAATTTATCGTGGTTCCCTATATGTTAAGATTCCTTTGGATTTCCTAGGGGTCTGATTCCTTCACACAGAAATTAAGTGGAAGCTACTTGAAGGTAACCCTTCATGCTTTTATGTGCTATACTCTAGTTGAACCCCTCATGCTCATGCCCTATAGTGAGTGTGAATTGAGGAAAGTACTTGGCATTATAAGCTCTTGAGTAAACAAAACGTAAGTGCTAATTAAAACATTTCTTTTGGAGACTTAGATCTTAATTCATGATTTCCAGTTGCATTCTCTCCCTCTCTTTTTTAATGAAGTAAGCTTTTTTAATTTTCTTTTTAAAAATTTTATTTGGATGAGGTCAGAAATTGGGGAATTTCTCTTGCATTACTCACACTGCTTCCCAGCTGCTGGCCTCATGTTCACTTGACACACTGTTGAGGAGCCACCCGTGAGCCGTAGTTCTGCCCCCCACACACCAGCCTTGTCAGAGAAGCCCCAGGCTCAGGAAGACCCTCCCTCCCAGTCTCCCTGCCATTGGTGGCCTAGGTCCTGAGTAGCTCTGAAACTTTAGAGGCCACTGGTACCTGTTAGAACTCCTGTCTTCCCATCCCTCCACCTTGGCTTTGAATTTATATTAAGGAGTCTCTTTACTCAGTTGGTACTTTTTAATATCAAAATCAGAAATAAAGTCCAGTGGGCTAGTTAACTTTTGAGAGCCCTAAGGAAATTGTCTCTTGAAAGCTTGTGAGCCTTCTGGAAGATAATTTACTTGTTAATGGTACCCAGAGTCTCTTCCTTTCCTTTGCCCCTCAACTGAGCCCAAGGTGCCTTTTATCCTTTCTCAGTTGTCCTACCCAGCCCCTTCATCAAGACCTGTTTTGTTTAAACGTGGAAATAAAATAGGGGAAGGAAGTAAAGGAATTTCATGAACTTGGGCATGGACACATTTCAGTAAGAACATTCGACTAGACATGTCTAGCGTTGGAGGGTTGAATTGTCACAGTCTTAGCATAGTGAAAATGAAAGCAGATTTCAGCTTTGAAAACAAATACCAAAAAATGCCTGTGGTCTCCTCTCCCCTCCAGAAGATATCAAAGAAATGTATATTGATGGTTGAGGCTTACTCAGAAAAAGAAAATAGTTAATCGCTATAAATAAGGGTAAGAAAATTAACTTTCCCTACTAATCACACATACCGCTAACCCCCAGTCCTGGTATCTCTTCCTCCCTCCCTCTCCCTTTTCCTTAACCATAATTTTTTTTTTTTAGTATCTTTTATTTTATTACTTATTTATTTTGACTATGTTGGGTTTTCGTTGCTGTGGGCGGGCTTTCTCTAGTAGTGGCGAGCGGGGGCTGCTCTTCCTTGCGGTGCGTGGGTTTCTCTTTGCGGTGGCTTCTCGTTGCAGAGCACGGGTGCTAGGTGCGTGGGCTCAGTAGTTGTGTCTCGTGGGCTCTAGAGCGCAGGCTCAGTAGTTGTGGCGCACGGGCTTAGTTGTTCCGCGGCATGTGGGATCTTCCTGGACCAGGGCTGGAGCCTGTGTCCCCCGCGTTGGCAGGCGGATTCTTAACCACTGCGCCATCAGGGAAGTCCTCCTTAACCATAATTTACAACTCCTATCCTTCCAGTCTCCATCCCTTACTGCCATGAATACTGCTCTCCTATCCTGTCTCTCATCCCCACCCACCTTATTCTCTCTTTCTCCACCCTTTTCCTGGCGTTACTTCCTTGCTCCCTAGACTGAATTGCCTTCAGGGCAGCAATCTACCTTCTCTTGCTTCTGTGTCCTGCTGTCTCATCCCTGCTGCTCCCCAGTCCTAGATTCTGCATTCTTGCACCCAGGTTTTATCAGACCCTAGTGGAAGGCAGCCTGAGCTAGTGAACAAGGATGCCAGCTTTGACTCCTGGCGGGTGTGTTCACGCCCAGGTTTGACACTTCCTGGCTGATGAGCTGGCTAAGTTATTTAACTAGCTGCCTCCTCTGACAAACAGGATTTAAAATCCCCCTTTCCTCATGAGTTTCTGTGAGGATTAAAAATACCTCCCCAATCGAAACAGAACACTTGGTCCCTAAAAAGTACCCAGTAAATATTAGGTGTTGCTATTATCATTGTCTTTGCTGCTGGAGAGGATTCCGCATCTGGACCAATAGATACTGTGAAGCCTGCTGCAGAGTGATGGCTCCTAACTTTGGTTTTAAGCCAAAGTCCTCACAGTGGCCGTTCAAAGCCCTGTACATTCTGGTCACTGCGATCTTTTCTACCCTCACCTCCTACAACCACCCTCCTACCCCACAACACACACATCACACACTCAAGTATAAGATTCACGAGGGCAGACAATTTTGCCTGTTTTGTTCATTTCTGTCTCTCCAGCACCCTTTATTCCTAGCATGTAGTAGGTGTTCAGTAAATGCGTGTTGAGTGAATGACCGAGCCCCAGTACAAATATCATGGCCTTGGTGAAACTTTTCCTGTCTCTCCAGTCATGGTTGCTTTCTTTTCTATATTCCTGTGCTACTTAATACATTCTTCAATTCTAACATTTATCACATTGTATTTTTATGGAAAACATATTTAAAGCTCTTCAGTTAACAAGATGGTATAATTCAGAAGCACATTTTTACTTAATAGAGTGAAACCTTGGGGCTTCCCTGGTGGCGCAGTGGTTGAGAGTCCGCCTGCCGATGCAGGGGACGCAGGTTCGTGCCCCGGTCCGGGAAGATCCCACATGCCGTGGAGCGGCTGGGCCCGTGAGCCATGGCCGCTGAGCCTGCGCATCCGGAGCCTGTGCTCCGCAGTGTGAAAGGCCACAACAGTGAGAGGCCCGCATACTGCAAAAAAAAAAAAAAAAAAAAAAAAATAGAGTGAAACCTTAAATTGCACAGATTTGATTGACTGGTTACAGAAATCATAATGTTCTGCAAGTTAGTGAATTGTGTTTCCATCATGTTCTGAGAGTTATTCCACAAAATTAAGTCCAACCTTGAGAAAATCCAAGAAAAAGCAAATTAGAAAGCAAATTCCAACACACAGAGAAATCTTCCCTTAAGCAATGGCACGTTCTATATTTTGACATTACAGAAACCTCGCTTTTTTACTAGCAAATAGGAAGGAGGCTTACAAAACTCTGCCTTGTGGACATATCGGCATAGCTATAATTGTGGCTGATAAATAATCTGCAAAGGGCCTCCCTGGTGGCGCAGTGGTTGAGAGTCCGCCTGCCGATGCAGGGGATACGGGTTCGTGCCCCGGTCTGGGAGGATCCCATATGCCGCGGAGCGGCTGGGCCCGTGAGCCATGGCTGCTGAGCCTGCGCATCCGGAGCCTGTGCTCCGCAACGGGAGAGGCCACAACAGTGAGAGGCCCGCATACCAAAAAAAAAAAAATAATCTGCAAAAACAAGTAATCTCAAAAGTCAATCCTGGAACAGTCCACCTGCTCAGGTTGGTTTTGAAAGAGGGCATTCTTCATCTGGGGGAAAACATTTACCAATTTTTCTTAAATAAAACGCTATTACTAAAAGCCAGGAGACATATACATATTATAGAATTCTCATCAGATCTAAAGAAAGAACTAATAAAATCTTCTATGCCTCAGGGTGAAAGTAGCGAACAAGGACCACTCTCAAGTACATCTCTATGCCACCGATGTGATTTCAGAGCCAACACCACTGGCTGGCCAATCATGCATTTATTCATTGCTATCATTTTGGGTGCGGAGCATATTTTAAGCCACTGATTGATAACCTGTCCCTGCCATTCCCTACTGGAAAATACCAAGACATACGCATGGGAAAATTGCTTGTCCCAGGGCAGCAGTGGTGACTGCTAAGTGGAATCTTCTGTCTGCATTCAGAGGCGATAACAATCTAAGGAAACTCCCCTCCCTCCATCTAAGGTGGTGTGACAGCTGTGAATGCCTTTGACAGCAGTGATTATCAGCTTCAGTGAACACATTTTAACTTGGAAAAGGCACTCGTGATGAGTAGGTACTGCTGGGATGGAATCGGGATTAGCATCCATTCCTGGCTGATGATTTCACATCTTCTCTGCTCTTGTATTTTTGATTTCTCATATCCAAGGCAATGCAAAATCCCTGTTTTAGACAAATCTCACATGTTGGAGAAATAGAGAATGATTTCTGCCGGGATGCAATTATCGGTGCTCTCTGGCCTAAACCTCAAGAGAGAAACGGGACTGTGCTATAACCTAGGAACTTGGAAAATTAAAATCTGGGTTGGTGCCCAGTTCCATCTTCCTTGATTGTGCCTGTGGACTGGGAGGGCGGCTGGTTTCCTTTTTCACTCGTTGCTCTGGCTCTGTGTCTGCTGGGTCTGCCTTAATAATCCTGCTCTCCAAACACACATTTTAAATATTCGTTTGACTTTTGGGGGGAAGGGTGGGTCTTGACCCCATAGAAGGGGACACACCTGGTGCCTAACAAGTACTCGTTAATGAACATATTGGCTCCTCCAATACTGCCGAGAGCTTTTTAGTGCAAATACTTGTTGATGCTATTTAGTTGCTGACAATATGTACATGACCCGTAATTTAATGTCACCTCATTCCTTCAGTATCTTTGTTAGGTCAGAATACTAGTGATCTTGCTAAGAATTACAGTTTCCCTACTTGTTGAAGATTTCTTTATTTTCTTCAGTAATCACTGATGGGTCTGATCTGAAATTCAATCTCTTGAAAATACCTTTGAGAGCACCTTATCAAATCCAGTCAACACTTCTGTGCCCTTATCTGTTTTGTTTGTTTTTTTGGGCTTGCCCCAACCAGGGATTGAACCCGTGCCCCCTGCAGTGGAAGCATGGAGCCCTAACCACAGGACCGCCAGGGAAGTCCCATTCTCTGCCCTCATCTGATTCAAACGTTCCATGACATTTGAACCTAGAGACACCTCCCTCCTCTCTGATACCCACTTCTCCCCTGGGCCCAGTGAAACCACTCCCTCTTGCGATTGGCCCCATCAGACCAAATCCTTTGCCGTCTCTTTGCAGGCTTCTTTTTTTATCACTCAACTTTTAGAGAGTTCCATCCCAGGCCTTCTCTTTCTCCCTGAGTGAGGGCATCCACACCCTCAGCTTCAATGATCACCCATGAGACAATTTCCTCCAAATCATATGTATCTCCAAGTCAAACATATACGTTCAAAGACCCACATGTTCCCTTATTCAACAAATACTTAACGAACACCCACTGTATGTGAAGCCTGGTGACCAATCATTGTCACCACTAGGATGTCCTATAGGTACTTCTCTATGTACAAAACATGCTATGAGAATCTCTCTTCCAGAAGGACAATTCAATCTGTATTTCCCATCTTGATGAATGATACCATTATCCCCTTGGTCACCCAAGCCACAAACTTAGGATTCACTTGAAATATCTTTCTCCTTCACTGCCCACCCTTAATCCCCATCAACATCGTGCCCACATCCATTTAGTCCAACAAATCATAGCAGCTATTCCTTCTGAATATCTCAGATCTGTGCTTGCTCCTACAACCCCTTGGCTCCTGTCTAAGTTTAGGCCTTCATCACTGTTTGATGCATTTTGATCTCCAACATGGGACTTCCCGTGTGGCGCAGTGGTTAAGAATCCACCTGCCAGCGTGGGGGACGTGGATTCGAGCCCTGGTCTGGGAAGATCCCACATGCCGCAGAGGAACTAGGCCTGTGCGCCACAACTACTGAGCCTGCTCTCTAGACCCCGAGAGCCACAACTACTGAGTCCGCATGACACAGGTACTGAAGCCCGCGCGCCTAGAGCCCGTACTCCACAACAAGAGAAGCCACCACAATGAGAAGTCCACACACCACAACGAAGAGTGACCCCCGCTCGCTGCAGCTGGAGAGGGCCCGTGCGCAGCAACGAAGACACAACGAAGCCAAAAATAAACAAACAAACAAATAAATAAATACTCCAACACGTCTTCTATGCTACTGCAGCATCAGATCTTCTTGATATGCAAATTTCACCATGAATTTCCCTCCCTAAAGCACTTCATGGTTCCAAAACACCTTCAGAGTGAAGGTCAAGCTTCATAGCTTGGCCACAGCCCCTCCTGCACCTGGTCCTGGCCCTGTCCCCTGCCATCGTGCACTCTGTTTTCCATCCATACTAAACAACTTGCTGTCTCCCGGGGATATCACACCCTTTCGTACCTCTGTACCTAAGTATATCTGCTTGAGAAGCCCTTTGTCTCCCCTCTACACTACTGTTCCTCTTTTAAATGACAGTAGAGCCTAGTGGAGAAGCATGTCAGCCTTGGGGCCAAGACATCCTGGACAAGTTGCTTTTGCTCTTTGAGCCTCAATTTCATCATTAGGGTCATTGTGAGAATCAAATCAGATATTTGCTGAATCAGTGAATTATGTATTCATGTAGTGCCTACTACCTGCCAGCCCTTATGCTGAGAACCGAAGATATAGCAGTGGGCAAAGCAGTGGAAGCCCATCCCTAAGGGATTTTGTATTCTGCTTAGCACAGAGAAAGTGAACAAAAAAGGTTATAATTATTACTCACCCAAGGCTTGAGTAATAGCTCCTTGGGGAAACTTTTCAGACCTACTTCCCAGTTTCCATTCTGAATTAGGTGCTCCTCTTCTATGGCTGTATATCACACTGTATGGTGCCATTATCACAGCATCATGTTGTGTCATAATTGCCAATATTTTCATCTTGCTCATCTACAGCCCTGAGTTCCTTGAGGACAGAGCCTGGGACTTTTCTTCTTATTTTACCAGCTTGTAGTACACAAGAAATCCAGCTATATGTGTCAAGTGAATGAGTGAATGAACATTTCAGAGTATGCTTAACTTACTGTTTAAAAATAGCATCTACCACTAAAGACCATTTGCTATAGGCCAGAGACTATGTCAATTGCTTCAACTATATTATGTAATTTAATCTTCACAGCAACACTATGAATCCAGTATTATTACACCTAATTCATAGATGAGGAAACTAAATCTTAGAGATGCAGAGTAACTTGCTAGGGTCACATAGCCCACAGGTGGTGAAACCAAACCGGGGACCCAAGTCTGCCTGATGCCAGAGCCCCAGCTTCAATCCATGATGCTTCCTAAGAGGAGCCATTTCTCTATGGGGCAGTTGGAGATCTAGGATGATGATCTGGATATACTTTATTTTAGATACATCTGTGTACATAAGACAAACCTTAACCTATAGTCAGATGTACACGAGACATTTTAGCTTATTTGTGTGTATGTGATCTGTGCGACTCTCTTGGCCCCGCTGAGGGGGACGGGAAATGAAAGGTTTTAAAAAGTTCACAGTATTACAGCCTCTTCCAGTTTAGACTGTCTTTGGAGCACTCCATCTCTTGGGTGAATATTCAGTCTTTTAGATGTCCTCCTCTCTCCCTGGGTTCTCTGCCTAACTGTACCAAGCCACTGATTTTAGCCTCTAGTGTGATGAGGCTGCACCTTGATTGGGGAGGAAGGTGTTGGGGAGACACTCTTTGAAAGCCATCTCTTCCCAGAGTCTCAAATGGGACTTCTGCCTCATTAGGCAAAAGAAATTCGCTTAGGCTGAGAACAAAGCCAAAACCTCTCTAACGTCTTCCTTCAGGGACCCGGAGGTGGGAGATTCTGCTTTTTCCCACTTCCACCTGCTTCTTTCCAACCTTGGGGTTAGAAAGGGTACTCTCCCCACCCTCTTCCTGCCTGTTTGGCGTTTGCCTCTGTCCTAGCATCCTCCTTCCCAAAGTGGAATGTGCCTTCCCCTTCTCCCCAGGGCTAAACTGGAGAATGGCTGCCAGGTAACCTGATTTATAGGGAGAGGAATGAAAACACATCTGTTTAATATTTTCAAATTATTACCCCTGTTACCCCTGCATCTCGGAGGGTAATCACAAGTCTCTGGGGGCTCTCTGGGTCCCTTTAGAGTGGTGTGGTTCAGAGCAGTCCTAGAGGAAGACTTACAAGGCTCTTAGGTACCTCCTCCACCTGCCCCACTACCCCTCCCCTTTCAGCCCATTCACCCAAATTCCTGGTCATAGTCCTCTTTTTCATGAACAGCCCAGAAACAGTGGGAGTATTCTCTCCACAAAATTAGTTGATATAACCAATGATCTATAATACATTCAAATTCTGACAAACATGGTCCCTCGGATAACACCAGTTATGTAACGTATTACTTAAATATGGAATCATGGAAAAGAAAGCTATCCAAAAGAGCCCCAAATGAGAGAGTGTATGCGGAAAACATTAAATATTTGATTTGTAGACTGTGCCTTTTAACTTCAGACTGTTCCCAAAGAAAGGGGAAGCTTTTGTGAAGGGGAACAAATTAGTAAGGAAATTAACAGCCATGGGTCAAGTAACAGAAATAGTAAGAGGAAGTGTTGATCTTTGTAGCAGTAACTACACTCTCATGCCCCTTTAGCTCATTGTGCAATGTGAGGCTTGCTGTGTATCTCTTGTACTTCGATATTTATCTGTTATACCTTGTGAAGTCTTAGGTCAGAATTGGATCCTTATTGTATGAAAAAAATTCTCATGTAAGCTGAGATATGGATGAAGGAATCAACTTGTGCACTGTGAATTCACTGGAGAAAGTAGAAAATAAAATTATTAAAATATAGTTCAAAAGGAGAATACAGAATAGGAAAAAATGCCCCCTTATTTAAGATTATCATTACCATCTGGGTTGTAAACCATTTGACTCTAATTCTAGGAGCTTGATGCCAGAAATAACTTATTACCAGGGAAATATGCTGGAGAATTGTCAGGAATGACAAATTTTTTTACTTGTTTTAACATCTGTATCACAAAATGATAAAGCTGGTAAGCCATACAATGATGTGAAGGCATGAGCCTAGTACTTTCTGCTACATATATTTATTCTGTCTTTTACATTCCAATTCTCCTTCCTTTCCCACCCCACAAAGGGTCAGAGACCACTTTTGATAAGCAGAGAATCCTTCAAACTCCCTTCTTCTTTCTGAAGGAAAGCACTGGACACATCTGGAATCTGTTCAGAATTTATAATCTAATCCATACACTTTGCACAGTACTAGCAATTCTATTCACGGCTCTCTTTTCACGGTGGTCATGTTGAGAAGTACATAAAGTACTTGATTCTTACCTTGATCTATAACATTTATGAGTTCACATTAAACATAGACCACCACTGTCCAATCACATTGATAAAAGCATGTCATTTTGAAGTTCCAGTTCACTACTTCCTGGCTGTGTGACCTTGAGCATGTTGCTTAATCTCACTAGTTTACTCATCTTTAAAATAGGGATGGTAATAATAATAGTACCTGGCTCCTAGCCAATGTATTTGAAAGCTCCATTGCAATGATACAGAACAGCTTGAATGTTGAGAGCCTCCAAATACTAAATTGGATGTTCACGTGTTTAATTCAAAGAAAATAAAATACATGACAAGGATTTAATTATGTATATCGGGAGGCAGTATAAGAATTTGAATTGGGAGGTCGTGTGTAATCATGATGTTCTAAAATGGTGGTTATCTTTTTTTTTTTTTTTAACTCTGGGGATTCTTTTGTGCAGAAAATCTCTTAATTTGCAATCTTTGATCTTCTCATTATTAGCGTAAAGGTATATTGATTAGAAGGAAATGCAGCTTCCTCTTAGCTTTTCAGGTTTGGGGCTACTTTTGGGGAGGCGGTTACTGCTGTTTGGAGAATGGGGGAGGAACCTGGAAGTTTTAACCCCTTAGTCTGATATACTTTCTAGAAGGAGGCTACCAGGTCGTCTTATATTTTTCTGAAACCAGACGGAGTTTAATTTTCATGACACAAGAACTTGGTATTGAAGGAGTTAAAGGGTCTCCCACACCCCTCTGCCTGAATCGTTCTTTTGTGTACACAGCTGCAGTGGGAGCTCGGGTTGGAAAGGAAATGGTTAGAGGAAGAGCTGGTTTTCAGACCCAGGCGAGTCTGCGAGGGGGGCCGGGGGTGGCCTGGGGTTTTACATGCCAGATGTAGGCCTGCCCGGGTGCCTGCTTGGAGCCGCTGGCGTGGTCACGCCGGGGCCCAGCACTAATCAAGACGAGGTGATGAGTTAGCGGGTTGCTATGGGGATGGGCCGGGCCACGTGACCAGGGTGCTGCTGCCGGCGCTTTGACGTCAGCAGCCGGGAGGGCGGGCCTCGAGAGGGCGGGGCGGGATCCGAGGAGGAGAAGGGAGCTGCGAGCAGCGAGCAGGCGGCAGGCGCGGTCTGCGCGAGGAGCAGGCGAGCGGGAAGGCGAGACGCAGCCACCTTCCTCACCAGCCAGCCCACAGCGGTTTGTTCCCATCCTCGGGAGTGCGCCAATGCCCGGGCCGACCCAAACCCTGTCCCCAAATGGCGAGAACAACAACGACATCATCCAGGATAACGGGACCATCATTCCTTTCCGGAAGCACACAGTGCGCGGGGAGCGTTCCTACAGGTAATGGGGCTGGCACGGGAGCGGCGCCGGGCGGGGGACCGCGGCGGGCGGGAGCGCGGAAGTCCGCCCGTTATATAATAGAGCAGACGCTGCCCCCGGACCCGGCTGCAGACGGGCGTTTGTAAAGGCGGTTGTGATTATTTGCTATCTGTTTCCATGTGTCATGTTGGGTGTGCACGGAGGCTTCCCGATTGCAGATGGAAAGCATTTTGTGAATAGGTTTGCTGCCTGCAAGGGGTCTCCCTCCATCTCTTTCCTTCCACATTGATTTCAAAATGCAAGCAATTTTCTCCCCCTCTCCAAAGGGAGACAGGCTGGAGCACTTCCTTTCCTCCTTCCTTTTTAGATTTTAAAGGAACCATGAGGTAGGCTGTGCCTGAAGACAGGGAACCAGGAGGATGGTGAGGAAAAGGTTTGCGCTTGCCCTGGTGTGCGTGTGTGCAGGAAAGATGGAATCCTCTAGATTAAGCTGCAGTCTGTGATGTTGAACCGCCAGATTGATGGAGCTTTGTAAGAATTCTGCTCGCTGATTGGTGCAAGGATTGACAGCAGAGGTCACGGTGTCAGACATTCACCAAAATTTTCTCCATAGAACCCAAGGTTTGTTAGAAAGAGACTGGACTGCAATGGACCTGAAAAGAACTGGGTGCCGTTATGCATTTTCTTAGGAGTTTATGGCCTCCGCATGGGTGGGGGAGCCCGCCCTTCTTATTTACAGTAGGAAGGTAATTCCTGGTATTTTGCTGAGGTCTGATTTGAGGATGGGACTGATCTTGGTCATTGTGTTGTGAGCCTTTTGATTAATAAGGCAGCCTGTACGGTTGGCATCGTTTTTACATTAGCATATCTGGCAATATGTTCTAGTAGATAAGCTCATTAAAATTGTTTGCATTGTTTGATAAGGATAACAATGTAATGGAGAATGCAGCTAGAGTCTAATGCAGCTCAAGGCCAGACTTTAAGGGAGACTGATAGCTTCGCTCATATTTCCTCTGAAGTTCTTTTGTACTGGGGTAGTTATTTTTAAATGTTACCTTGATAACCGCTAACAATGCTTTTGCTTTGAGGCAGAGCACACATACCTCTGAAATGCATCCTCTCTGCGAGCAACAGGAAATCACTTTTTTTTTTTAATGCCTTCATCTAAACATTCAGATGGTATTATGGGCAGACTAGTCTGTGTGTGTATAAATATTGCATATTTTAAAAATAGAGCCAAAAGTACCCCCACATGCTCTCTCTTTGACCAAAGAAATGCTACGAGCTGACTGAAAAAAAAAAAATTATAAGCAGTCTTTGCCCTGTCATCTCTGGCAGTTACATAAATACTGGGAGTTAATTTTGGCTGTGCCCATGAGGTCACCAAAATCTCATGCCTATGGTTCCAAGTAATATGTTGACATGGCATCCTTAGAGATTCCAAGTGCTGGTTAAACCAAGCACTTAATATAAACCAAAATTGGTTAATATAAATTTGCTTAATATAAACCAAAATTGGCCCACAACCTCTGGGACTCTCCTTTTGGAGACCCATGAGGCTGGAACTTTGGGTCCCTTCTCTCCTTTACTTTCCTTCACCTTTCTCTGGACATTCCAAAGCTTAAAGTAGAATTTAAAAACAAAAACAAAAACACAAACTCTGAGTTGCTTTTAAACCGCACTTATTTAAACTGCTCTTATAGGTGATAAATTTGAAGCCCGTATTTCTTCAGTGATTTCATCTCTGGCACGTAGGTAGCAGTTGTTTTTAAGACAGAGTTCGAATTTTACCACATGGGCCAAACGAAGGCAGTTGCCTGGTTGGGTTTTATTAGTCATATGAACTAACTTGCAATGGCAGTGGAAAAATCATTTGGTAGAAAGGTTAAATGCTACCTTTTCTTGATGAATTATTGCTTTAAATAAAAATTTATTCACCTTTTAAATTCAGTCCAAGTTATTATTTCCATTTCCTGAACTATTTCCAGTTTGCTTTCTGAGTCCCTGTATGGTACCTGAAATTATGTGAAAAACAAAACTGAATTTGAATAAAGATCTGACTGAGCAAAATCTTAAGTCACTAAGAGCATCATTGCCTTTGTATTTTATATAAGAGGAGTATTGGATGCTATAGTGAGAGATGTCATAGGTTAAATGAAGAAAGAGGACTCCAAAATTACATTTGTATTGTGTTATGTAAAGAGTGCACACGGAGACAGACACTTGATATTTTCCTTGGTCTGCTTTTCTTTCAAAGTGGATGACCAACATAGTATAACTACCACTTATTTTTTTGGAGGGGTGGAGGGGAAGGAAAAATGTGACACGTTTTTCTATCCAGGAAGTGTTCCATAATTATTTTGGCATCCTGAGGCTGGAGTAATATTGCCATTTAATTGCTGAGGAACCTTGGAAGGCAATTTGAAAGCCAGAGGAGAGATTTAACCACATGAGTTTTACTTTGGCTGTAGGTTCATTTTGGCCCCCAACAATGAGGTGAGCTTGAGAGTTCTGCTGGAGCGCCATGGAGGGGCCTGAGTCAGCCGAGAGCCCTGGGAGTATCACAGGGAATTCTCTTTGTGGTTCCTTTACTGACTTCTAGGTAGGGCCGCAGCAGGTCCTTCAATCTTTGGCTTTATTTTCTACATTTGCTTATTACATATAGACTTTCTCATCACATTCTTATAAAAGTTTTTGTGAAGTTAACTTCAAATATTTAAAACAAACACCCATCTTAAAAGAGGTATGTAAATATAAGAAGAGTGCAGTTATTACTGAAAGGGGACTCTTCCAGGTACTCCAGGACAAGAACACCCCTCACCTGGCTGGGAGCACAGGTGAGAGGAGAAGCAGACACGCAGAGAACAAGACTGTTCTTTCTGGCTGCATCTGGGGGCAAGTGGTCACTCCTCCCAGGAGGAGACATTATTGTCATAACATTTGCACTAGATTGTTTACGAATAAGGATCAAATATGGTTCACAACCCAGATATCTTGATCCAGGTATCTCTTGGTATAAACAGAACCCATTTTTACAGCCTGGACTAGAGGGGGTGGTAAATCATTATTGAAACAGAGTGCACTTCGATTAGCAGAGCAAGTTTCCTTTAGAAAATTACCCTTCCATTAGCAATTTCAATTGAAAAGAGCAAGTGCAAAAATGGCTCAGCAGAGCTGACTGGACGTGTTTCCACGGCTCATGTCCACTCCTGTGTGATCGCCTTCTCTGCCCCAGCTTCCTCATTGCATTTATGAGCGATAGAAATCCATATATTTTAAGAGCTGCCTAAAAAATAAATGTGGTGTGGGCCATCTGAGGTGACTGTTTAATTCACAGAGCGAACAAGTCCTGCTCTTGCTTTCCTGGGAGGGGCGACCCTCTCTAGCTCTGTTTCATGCAGATGCTCGTAGGAAATGAAATTTATTAACTGGCCCTCTGCCCACTGCATCTTTGTTTGCATACTCCAGGCTTTTAAGAATGAATGTATAAGTCCAGAGGACTGGTTCCACATGGGTGTTTGAACACGCAACTACAGTAGCATGTGTTTCTGAATACTTAAAAAAAAAAAAAATTACTTGGCCCCAGGCAATGGACTGTAAAGAAAAAGCACAATGAAAACTTAAGCCTGAAACATTGGCTCTGACATCCAACTTTGCCAGTTTTGAAAAATGAACTCGTGGTAAGGAAAACAAAAAGAAATATTGTGTGTGTGTGTGCACGCGCTTGTGCACAAAAGATAGTTGTGAAAGCGTGTTCTGTTTAATAGAAGCTATTGTAACACGCCTCACTTTAACCAGAATGTGGATTTCAGATCACATTCCCCTGAATAGCAGCTGCAGACAGCAGAAGTCTCCTTCATACATCTCCATTATGTATGTATTAGTATCATCTGGGTTTACTACTGTCATAGGAGGTTTTTGAAAAAGTGATTTTTGTCTTTTACATTTTTCTTAGTATTTTTAAAGGTTACTTGATGCTTTGATTATTAGGTGCCCAATTTTTGAACTTCTTTTCAGGGTCCTTTGTCAGGGCATCTGTGAAGGGGATGGTCTTCCCGGTGCCCTTGGCGAGAGGCTCACCCCTGCTCAGCAGTGGTTGTCACTGGTCTTATCTCTTTACGGTGCATTATCTTAGCAGAACAGTGGTTTGAGATGGTCCTCTGAATTTAGGAGGTTGATTTCCATACGCAGTATCTTTCCTATATATACAGAGACCTCTTGAAGCTGCAATGAATAATCCCTTAGATCAGTGGAGGGGGAAATATCGGGACTAATCTAAATATTCCGTTTGGTTTGGAGAATTAATTTGACAAACGCTTGAGAGTCTTACTCTGGCCAAGCTCTCTGCCAGATGCCCCCTCAAGGATCTTGAGTTCTATTTCAAAGTCAGATGTGTGAGCTGTTCATTTTGTAACACGGTTACTTTGTTGTGAATATTTGGCTTGGTCTGATAGCAAAAGTGGTTTGCACTTCCTGAGCCCACAGTGACTCAAAGTAGAAAAAGACATCCTCAAGGCCAGTGTGCTGTAGGAAGCTAAGAGACATTGATGGAGACCAACAGTTTGGGTGAAAAGAGAGTGCAGGCTTTAGAATCAGAATTTTCATTGGCCTGGCGAGGCACATATTGGGCAGAAGCGAAGAGTAGGGCAGGAGCATTGGAAGGCAGGCAGGTGACCGGAACTTGAAAATAGAAAGCCATTGAAAGCACATTAATTGGAAGACAACATAGTAAAAACAGAGGTGCATGCTGGAATTGATCTCCCGTTTTGCAGTGAGAGTTGAAAGGAAAATGGAATCCTCCAGTGCCCCACCCTGCAGTGTCCAGAATTCCTAGCGAACACTTAGTTTGCTCTAGTAGAGAGAACTCTCCAGCTCTAGAGTAGGTAGATGTTCCTGGCTCAAGTCATCTTTCCCTCAGTAGAACCAATCAGGGCAACTTCTTCCCATAACAGGTTTGGTACTTAGGTCAGATGGTGGCTTCTGTATTTACAGATGCCCACTTCATAGTTACCGGGCTAAAGAGATGGCTGTTGTATAGAGTTTACACTATTTTTTTTTTTTTTTTTTTTTTTTTTTGCGGTATGCGGGCCTCTCACTATTGTGGCCTCTCCCGTTGCGGAGCACAGACTCCGGACCCGCAGGCTCAGCGGCCATGGCTCACAGGCCCAGCCGCTCCGTGGCATGTGGGATCTTCCCAGACTGGGGCACGAACCCATGTCCCCTGCATCGGCAGGCGGACCCTCAACCACTGCGCCACCAGGGAAGCCCGAGTTTACACTATTTTGATCCTCCCAAACTCCCCAGGCTAATTCGAATTTTACTCACTTGAACCAGGACAGACTTATTTAAAGCATTTTCTTGTTTCTTCTAAAGGAGCGGAAGGTGGTGATAGATGCATAGGATGGTCAAGCTGATGGCTGCTTTTAGTGATGGACGCTTTTGTGTAATGTATCTAGTAAAGGAAACGTAACTAGAGCTCAGTCTTTTTCTTTTTTCTAGACCTCATTTGCTTCGGGCAGGTAAAATGTGCCAGAAGAGCCAGATTTGGGTTATGACTTGGAACAGAAGAGGAATAGGGCAAGAGACTTGAAAATGAAGAGTACGCGTTATGTAGTGTGCATTGGCAGAAGTCTGTAAAACTTGGGATCTTGCGCACAGAATTGGTCCCGAGGTTTATAGCCAGTGCTTGTTGTTACATCATCCTTAACATGACAGTGCTCTTCCTACGAGGCACACCGTTTTATTTTTCCTAGAAGTAGTGTTTATTTTTCTTTTATAAAACATTAATTCTTTGTTCTTAAGAGAGCCTACCCTGGCAAAGCCCTGAGAGGTAATTTGTCAAAAATACCAGCGGCATTGACATCTCAGGGCTGTGTTCTTGGGTTCACAGTTCTACTTCGGTTACAAACAGTAGTCTCTCCTCATGCAAGAGCCCTCCTGGTTCTGCGTAAGGCTTGCATTTGGTGCTCAGCAAATCAGGAGAAGGAGCAGCCACTAACATGGGCTCCTCTTCCCCCACCCCAGTCCACTTCCATTTTGTCATTTTGGAAAGCCAAAATGTGTTTTCAGGTTATTAATAATAAAATCTTTTAAATTTCCACTCTTTAAATAATTACACAATTATTGTTGTATTAAAATTTAAGCCAGAATTCCGGCAGTCTAAGAATCTGTTCTTTCAGCACACTTACGGGGTTCCTTCTATACGCCAGGCTCCATGCCAGGCACTTGAATTCGGAGAGAAATCATGCACAGCCCCTTCTTGAAAAGCCTCTAGTATTGGGGACAGCAGGCAGGAAGGCAGTGCTTGACAGAAGAAATCTGAGGTGAAGAGGTACCTCTGACCCCAAGAAAGTAATTCTGTGATTCTTGTGCTGATACTCGGCCAGGGCAAAATTACGACTCCTGTAATTTTCAGAAGCTCTTAGAAATGGCGCATGTAAATAAAAACTATGTTTGAGTGTGTGTGTTTCCTACCATGACCTCTGTGTATAAGTTTTTATACAGCCCCAAGGCACAGGTTTGAGCATTGTTGAGTGACCTACGTGGTGGGAAGGTAGTCACTTGGGGAAAAGTAAAAGGTTTATCTCTTTTGATCCCCCAAGTTTTATATTTGTACTGACCATCACTATGTTTAAAATAGTACAGTATACTAACTTTTATGTAAAGAAAATTTATATATTCATATTTCCTTGATGTGCATGGAGAAACTGAAGGAATATAGACTAATCGCAGTGGAACTGTACAGAGCGTCCCTGGGTACCTTTCTTTGTTTAAAAAAAAAAGCTTACGACTATGTAAATGCACTACCTAATCAATGGTGTTTCATTTAACACCTTAGTAGGATTTTTAAAATTAAATGAGTTTTGATTTTTAACAGTGAGTTGTACGTGCTGAAGTGTGTTGGGAAGCATCTCAAAATATCATGGACTTGTTGAAGTCACATGGATGATATTAAAGATTTGCCTAACGCAAGTACCACCCTTTAAAACGTCGCAAATCACAGATGAAACGTGCTCCCACAGCATCCGCCCCTTGAGGTTTCACACATAGCAATGCATAGTCCATGTTTTGTTTCATTTCCCCCAGAGGCCATCGGAGCGTGATCAGTATCGGCTTTTTTGTGATGCGGCCAGCCTGCTTAGTATGCAACAGGAATCTTTCACTAACTGCAAAATAATCCTCTGTGAAGATTCTTTGTCAGTATCCTCTTTGGATGTTTCTCTCCTCATTTATTGAGCACCTGGTGTGTGTCAGGTATTGTGCAGGGGCCCTTAAAAATGTGAGATTGCAGGTTATGGCCATTTTTTAGCCACTCTGCTGCTCTCCTCTGCCCCAAGCCCCACCTCCCGCCCCCAGCTCTGAGTCTGACTACCCCCGTTATGGAAGTTATTGAGCAATATCTGGCCTTGATGGGACCCCCCGCGGTCGTGCTAGACACCAGCCAGGAAACAGGCCATCTGCATTCACCAGCCCTCCCTGCTCCTGCCCCTCCCCCACCCGTCTGGGTGAAGGCTGAGTGGATCCCATGGAGACTGACCAATTAAGAAGAAACAATAGGAGAGCTTTGAATACATTATCCCAGCTATAGGGACCTGCTGCTCACCAGCGGCAACCACGAAATAGAAAGCTTGTGGAGCTCGTGAGCCAAGGTCTCTGCTAGAAAAGGAGGAAGCGGAAGAGGGAGTGATTGGTGGGTGCCGTGGGGTGGAGAAGGGAGCGCAGGCTGAGGGCTTCTTGGGGTGGATGTGTCAGCCCCTCCCCTTCCCCCCGGCTTCCCATCTCTTTCTGTTTCTGGGGGCCTAGTACATCTGTCCCTCCAGCACATATTCTCCGGGGAGAAGGAAAAAGAGATGATAGTCATCAGCCGCCTAGGCAGGGGGCTGAGGACAGGAAGGCCTGGGGACCTGTAAGTCTTTCCAACACCCGTTAGAGGGGCTGGCAACACACAATAAATGGAAAAGCAGGTTTGGTGTTTGGGAAGCCGGTTTGTCTTTCCCTGGAATTTCTGACAGGCAGATAGCATTGTCATATCACCGACTTTAAGATGTCAGTGTGAACATACTTGCAGGCTGTGTGATGAGTGTCACTGCTACCTCACCTCCCATTCAAAACTTAGTCTACCTCCCAGTAAGACCAACAGGGGCTCTCAAAGTCCCAGATTGCTGCTCAGAGACGCAGGGAGCGGTAGCAGGCAAAGCTTGGGCCCTGGCATGAGACTTACTCTGCCACCCCTTTCTGTTTCATCCAGGGTGAATTTTTTAGCCTCTCTAAGCCTCATTTTCCTAATGTGCTAATGGAAATAATAATAGCATCAACCTCACAGTTCTTAATGAGGACTTAAATGAGATACGGAATATAAAGTATACCAAGCAGTGAATGGTGCAAAAGTAAATGCCTTTAAAAATGTTAGCTAGTACTGTTGCTTGGAATTTCAATGTACCCTTTTACCCTGTCTTTATAATAAGCTATGACCTTTGTGTTGTCGGTACCTGTTACAATACCTGGCACATAGCAGATGTTCATTAAAAGTTGAAATTCAGTCTGGGAAAAATTCAAACAAATTATACTGTTCTGTCCCCCACCTTACCAACTCTATTAAGAATTAATTTTACGTACCGTAAACTATATCCATTTAAAGTATATGATTCCATGAGTATTGGTGGTATGTATGCCTTTGAAGTCATCACTCCCAAAAGATTCCTGGTACCCTTTGCAGTTCATATCTCTTCTGTCCACAGCCCCAGGCAACCACTGCTCTGCTTTCTGTCACTGTAAATTAGACTACATTTTATATAAATGGAATCATACAAATTGTACTCTTTAGTGTCTGACTTCTTTTACTCGGCGTAATGATTTTGAGATTCATCCATGTTGGGTTTACCAGCAGATCATTACTTTTTGTGGCTGAGTAGTATTCCACTGTATGGCTATACCACATTTTATCAATTATCAGCTTGTGAACATTTGGGTTGATTCCAGTTCTTGGCAATTATGAATACAACTTCTATGAATATTCATGTATAAATCTTTGTGGAGCAAATGTTTTCATTTCTCTGAGGTAAATATCTAGGAGTGGAATGTTTGGGTAATATCATTGGTGTTTAAGAAACTTAAGAAACTGCAAATAGTTGTCCAATGTGGTTGTACCATTTCACATTCCTACCAGAAGCGTAGGAGAGTTCCAGTTGCTTCACATCCTTGTCAACATTTGGTATTGTCAGTCTTTTCAATTTGGCCATCCTTACAGATGTGTACAGGTATACCATTGAGATTTTAAGTTATGTTTTTTTGATGATTAATGATGTTCAGTGTCTTTTATGTGTTTATTGGCCATTTGTGTATATTCTTTAGTGGAGTGTGTGTTCAGATGTTTTGCCTGTTTAAAAAATTAGTTGGTTTATTGTTATAAGAGGATTATTAAAAGTATAATCTAGATACTATAATATAGTCTTGACTTAGATTTTAATGGGTTTGAGTCTTGTGTTTTTAACCTGAATATAATACCTCTCAAGAAAAAGAATAGTTTTTTCTACGTGTTCTTTATCCCCACTGCCTTTTCTGGCAATTAGGTCCAGCTCTTAGTAAATACATATTAAATGATTCTATTAAAATAGACTGCAAAATAATAACAGGATCATTATATTAACTCAGGGAAAAACCACTAAATCCACTTTAAAAGTTATATTAAAAAGTTAAATTTTGGAGCTGTGTTTTCTTTGGGGCCTTGATAGATATGAGATGCTCTTTTAACTCTGTGGGGAAGAACCCTGTAATTCTGTAGGTACTCTTTTCTTTCTATTGAGTGTTCCCTTAACACTGTATGAAACTTTCTGCTATTGAATTTAAAAGGAAAATGTGTGTAGAAACGTTTTCTTCTTTTAAAGAGAGCAAGGAGCCATTTTCGTACTTTCGAAATTTTGCCCAGGATAATCAAAGCATTACATGCCTCCTCTGCCCTTTTTTTTTTTCTTTAAATCTTGCTCACTCCTTTTCATTCTATCTAATTTGGCATTTTTGTTGTTGTTGCCAGTTTGACTCCTGACTTCTCAAAACCCCTAAGGAGAAATTGCCTCAAGTAGAGTTTAGAAACTGGGAAGCAAAAGCTCAGTAAGGTCCTAGGTTTACCTGAAAGGATCTGCTGAGGGCCCTTGTGATTTTTGAAAGGGTAGGAATGCTTGGCTTCCAGAATCTTTGCAGCTGAAAACCAAATTTCTTAACCACATATGTTTCAAAACCCAAAGATACTATAAGATAAAGGTCACTTGTGACTTCACAAATGCCATAGGTCTACTAGTAGATTTTGAGTGCAACTTCTTTCATCTGTCACTTATTCATTTCATTGCAAAACCATGAGGCCAGATTTCAGATGAATTACTGCTTCTATGATGGCAGTAATCTCTTGCTGTCTAGGTCATGGATGATTATTTTCTGTGTTCCGTTTAGGACTGAGAAAGTTATAGCCACTCAAGGATCAGTTGAGAGTTGAAAGTGTTCTTTTTGCTTTAATTGAGGTTGTTCCATGAAAGGAAGCCAAATACCACTCGACAGGACATCCTGTGATTCCCTTAGTTTACGATGGCCAAGAACATGACTTTTTTTTTTAATAAGATGATTGCTTGCTTCCTTTCCTGTTAACAAGGGAGCCCAGAACCGATGGTGTCCATTTGGCTTTAAGGACAATAACTAGCAAACAACTAAACCTCGCTCCAAAATCACCTAAAGAATTATAGGACATGGAAGAACGTCCAGATCTTTTTATGTGAGCCAACAATGATTTGGTCATTGTTCGCATTTAAGTGACTGCTGGTTCTGTTGTCCTGAAATAATAACTGAAAAAGAGAGGAAACTAGATCAAACTAGAAGTTTTAGGAATTAAATATGTTAACATAAAATCTGGAATCGGGTATATTATGGTATATCTGGACAATGAAATGTAGTGCAAATACTACACATGAAGAAGATATGGAAAATGTTCAAAATATGTTAAGAGAAGTAAGCTGATTAGTATAAAAATACGTATGTATTGTATTGGTTTCCTAGGGCTGCCATAACAAATTTCCACAAACTAGGTGGCTTGATACGTATTCTCTCACAGTTGTGGAGGCTGGAAGTCTGAAATGAAGGTAATGGAAGAGCTCTGTTCCCTCTGAAGGCTCTGAAGGGAATTCATTCTTTTCCTCTTCTGCGTGGTTGCCCTCTGTGTCCCTTGGCTTGTAGCCACATCGCTTCATAGCCACATCGCTTCATAGCCACATCGCTTCAATCTCTGCTCTGTTATCACATGACTTCCTTCCCTGTGTATCTGTGTCTCTCTGGGTCTCTAAACGGTCTTCTCATAAGGACAGCAGTCATTGGATTTAGGGCCCTGACCTCATCTTATCTAATTACACCTGCAAAGACTCTCTTTCCTAATAAGATCACATTCTGAGGTTTCAAGTGGACGTGAATTCCAGGGGGGACACTATTAAATCTAGTGTATGTATGTGTGTGTGTGTGTGTGTGTAACTGTTTTTATAAATGTACATGTATAAAATACACACACACCCCACACACTCATATAAAAGAGGTCTTTAATTTTATTTTTATCTTTATTTTCTACTTTTTCTCTAGAGAAAATGTACTGATTTTTTAATATAAAAATATTTTTAAAAATAAAAAAATAGCACTTTGACATCTACTTTTTTAAAATAGTAGTTTTTTTAAACAAGCATTCTACCTTGAAATTGTTTTCTTTGCTTCATCAAACTATTATGAGATTTTTTTTAACCTTAATTTAAAATAGGAATTAATCCTTTGTAGCATATATACACAAAAATATATCGTCAATTAATATTTTTATGTTATTAATTGTGTTTATTATGCTTAGTATAACAATAACTAAAACTGAAGTAAGGTAGACTAGGTCTTTGAGACTTTGGGTCAACCAGTAAAATATCAGGTCTTTGGTTTAAGTCTGGGGAACCACACACACACAAAAGAAAGTTACAATTATACTCAGTTGCTGAATTCAAATTAATTTTTAAAATATGTTTTAAAGTCTCTAAGTTAAATTAATCTTAGGAACCTAGAAACTAGGCATGGGGGCAGGATGGGGAGGCACTTTGCCAAATTTCATCCATTCAAATTGACTCAAATACTGGTCAATTTTTAACATACATATTCACTCTGGAACTCACTTCATTTACTCACCGAATGCCTTTAGACTTTCCTGTCTCTAGTAACATCTCTATTTAGTCAAGTTGTTTATAAAGTCTTCTCATAAGTAATTTCCTTTCCCTTAATAATTTCTGAATGCTCATCAATCAACCATTATTTTTCTGTCTTTATCCCACATTTAACAAAACATTCCAAATTCAGCAGGGACCACAATCCCCCACGTTTGTTAAGCTACAACAGTATATTAAATTTTGTCCTTTGCTCCTGGGGGTCCTCATACCGTAGAACTGCGGAATCAAAACAAGAGGCTTCAATTCAAGTACCTGCTCTACATCCACTCTTTCCTAAACCCAAGGGTCTGACTGTGTATCTGCCCCCCTGGTATTTCTGTACCTGATTCAGTTTGAACATGGCACAGTTCTTATCCACTTTTTACTCACATGCTCAGTATCTGCACTTCCTTTTGAGAATCACAGTGTTCTTACACTGATGGCTGGAAATGTTTTAACTTTTGACCTGTGAAAAGGCAGCAGATAGGAGAGTGGAGAGGTACTGCAAGTTAAGAGTGAGTGAGTGTGTGTGTGTGTGTGTGTGTGTGTGTGTGTGTGAACTGATTTTTGTCAGGGGCTGTTGTATTTTGATGCAAGTCTATCAGCCCTTTCTTCATTCCCATAAATAAATAGTAAATGAGTTTATTGGCTTAAAACAGACAAACAAACAAAACTCTTCTACTCCAATACAAGGCAGATAGGATTGGTGTTTGTTTGCCCAGACAAGAGTAGCTGGAAACTAGGGAAGGGGAAAGAAGGATGAACTCTGACCCTGGGGTGGAATTGTAGGCAGATAGCAGGGAGTCTATTCTCTGGCCTAAATGAATCATTTCACCTGGGAAAGGAAGTTTGGGGAACGATGGCCTGGGGAACTGGTGATGAAATAGTGCTCCAAGTTTTGATAGTATTTCCTCACTGCTACGCCAGTTTGGCTGAACATTACTAATCTTAGACAGAAATTTCCATTTCCTGTGCTCATGACTTGCACCCATCTTGGATGTAATTCACAGGATGTCCTCTGGGGTTGGGGAGTGGGTTTGAGGTAGAAAGCCAATCAGTACCTTGTCAACTAAAGGTAGTATTTAAGACGTTTAAGGAAAGAATTAAGAAGAGTGGGTGGCATGGACAGGGCTGGGGGTATGTGGGTGTATATCATCCATTTTAGAGTTAAATTCACTGAGACATATTTTAACACTGGCCTGTACTTCCCTTTTTCTTTTGGGCTTAATTTTATTGGTACTTCAGTTTCCATTTCAGTTTCAGAATGTTCTCATAAGTTTAAAAATGAATTTTGCCACAATGTTAATACAGACCTTTGGATAGGCACCAGTCTCTAAGAGTGAGATACCCAGAGATTTGTGTTTGGTATTTTTTTTTAAGAAATTGATTTTTTTAAACACATGGTCAAGACATCAATCTGAAGCCTTTTATTAGTTGAAAAAAATTATAAGCAGTAATAGTGTACGTGGTCTCTGTCCATTTTGACTAAGCTACCACAGAAAGAAAATTGAGAGACTTGAATCCAAGATACGTAGTAACTAGAAATGCAAAATGTGGTGATTCCTAAAATATTAGCATGGCTTATATGTTACAGCTGGCAGGTTTTTGAGCCAAAAATCATTCCCAGCATTAAACTGAGTAAAACTAGTTACCCACATCTTTCCATTTCAGGCTCTACTTCAGGGAAACTTACGTTAAAAGATCATCCTGGTTAAAGGGAAAATGTACAATGAGGACTTGGTAGCACTAAAAAAGGAAAAATGTTTTTTATTCAAGACCACAGTGGTATTCACACTTGGAGGTCTGTCTTCTTCTCACTCTCGTGACATCATAAAACCCGAGAGCAGAAAGGGACTTGGTTGAGGGCAGGAATCCTGGAATTAGCCCTGGGTCCAGATCCCAGCTCTTGCATTTAATAATTGTGACTGGGCGAGTGCCTAACCCTCCCCGAGTCTGTGTACCTTCTCCTCCATCATGGCATAAATGCAGTAGCTGTCACATAGCATTGTCGTGAAGACTAAATGAGAAGATGAGTGTTAACTACGTACTCCTGGGAAGGAAAGAAGATCCAAAGAGGTTAGGCACATGTGCCCATGTTCGCCTAGATGGTTGGTGGTAGCTCTGGGGTTAGAAGCCAGTGCTCCTGGCTCCTAGATCAGCGGTCTCGTGAAGCTGAAATATGTACAAATAGTGAGGGCGCTTTTCATCCTGGTGTTGGAGACATGAAGAATGGCATGTTTCTCTATTCCCTTCTCTTTTAGACATCAGACACCAGAGCCCTTTAGTCCACTCAACCCTAACTTATCCTCACCTGACCATCTCACACAGCACTAGAGACACGTATTGACAGTTGGCTTACATGGCATGATTTCGGGAACCCTGTAACTTTCTCCTCCCCACGAAATTCTCCCTCACATGCATCCATTCGGGTTTTATTTACTGTGCACCCACTATGTGCCAGGCACTGCTCTAGACATAGGAGACACACGGTAACAAAATGTATTCTATAAAGAACCTGCCTTCATAGAGCTAACTTCATGAGGGCAAGAGGTAGTGGACAGACAGTAAACTAACGGGATAATCACAGCTTGTGTTAGTATCACGGAGGAAAGGACAGGTGGTGGAGGAGTACCTGGAGGCGGCCACTTTAGAGTGTGGTCAGGGAGGGCTTGCTGAGGAGGTGACATTTGAGCTGAACCTGAAGCGTGAGATGTAACCCATGGTGCCAAGTGCTGGGAATGACCCCTTCCTTTGCGTAAGACCTTGAGCCCCAATTATCCCGAAGGATTAACCTTGAATCTGTCATCCCTCATTTGTTTTTTATTACGCAAAGTTTTCAGGAAGTGACACAGCTGAGGATGAGAAGTACCTGAGGAGGAATCAGTACCACCAAGAGCACAAAATAGTTCAGAACCGGAGGTGGGGGGCACTTCTAACGAAATGTGCCCACCACCCGGCTTTGCCTGGTATTGGTGGTGTGTTCATGCAGTCATCACATACTCTTCTGCTACGTCTTACGCACGGGGCATTAGCAACTGAGCATACCACCCACCATGGTGGCAGCAGCACCCATGCCCTGAAGGGTTGACCTGGGGTCATGCTGGGTCGGGGAGGCTTGGGACCTGCCTGGAAATGACTTAGGATCATGGGAGAGAGCTAAGGTCAGGGTGAGAAGGAACAGGGCCAAGTAGGGCTGGAAAGTTAAACAGAAGGCATATGGTCCAGACTGAGTGGATGTACCCAGAGCCAAGTTGAGGAGGGGCGGGGGGACTGGGCAAAAGTTGGTGCCCTGAGGAGGCCAGCCAAGCCTGTGGCATGGGAATGAGCTCTGGGTCATTGAAGTTATTTTCAGAGCATGGACCAAGCTACTCACTGTTTGAAACAGATGGACATTTAGGCAAATGTAATCAGTTATAATCAGTTGCATTTCTGACCATATGGCGTGTGTGTGTGTGTGTGTGTGTGTGCTTATGGCTTTAAACTTTTTGCTTCCGTTATACGCAGTTGAATTTCATTCATGTCCTTGAATGTTATGAATGCCACAAAAAACTTTTAGAATTCCCAAATTTCTTCACTCCTTGGATAAGAGCCAAGTTTCCAAGTCATTTCAGGGCCGTAGCAATTGACTGTTAATTCTGAATTTAAAAACCCAAAACCTTTATATGCTGGGTTTTTTTTTTAACAAATCAATTAATATTTTACTTAGCATGCAATTTTAACACATTGAATAAATGAACACAAATCCTCTATGTCTTTCATCATTCAGCATGACCTCAAAATCTCAGTCAAGCTAAACAATCACTCTCTGGACTTTAGGGGGTGGAGCCAAGCAGGAGTGTTTTTTTGTTTTTTAATTTATTGAAGTATAGTTGATTTACAATGTTGTGTTAGTTTCAGGTGTACAGCAAAGTGATTCAGTTATACTTATATGTATATGCTATCTTGAAAATTGCATTTCTGTTTCATTTCCTTACAATATTGGGGGTAGCCAAGCTAAGGAGCCACCTACTGAATAGTACCTGGTGGGGTTCATGCAGATAACCCCAAGGCTGTTAAATGGAGGTTGATTTTCAAGGCTAGTTAGAGAATCTCCTTTTGCAGGCGGTTGGAGAAATCTGTTTTAATCATATTCTGTTTTTAAAAAATAGTCCTTGGAATACTTGGTTATATGGCAGGAAGGAGCTTAATCTCTGTTTTTAAAAGGAACAGTTAATGATAGATGGGATGGACACCCTGTAAAAGAGTATTATTTTCTGTTCATTCTCTCTGGGAGATGGCAATGATTAGCTGGAGGTAAGACCTCTGATTGTGAGACGACATGGAGCTTTGTGCCACAATTAAAAGCATTATCATCAAGCAGTGGATGATAACGAAGGGCACATTAATAATCGCAATGGTAGGCCGCTTGGAAGAACCTGGAATAAAGAGCAGTCTAATGTGCCCTCTGATAAAACTCATATTTTATCCAATGTTTCTCTAAGCAGCTTAGTATTAAAGTTCTTTTACACTGGTTTTCTTCACTAGCTCTAAATTGTGACTAGCCTAATTTCGAGGAAAAATTAGTATATTTCACATTCTGTGTTTTAATAAAATATATGCATTTTATAACTGTGGGCGTATCTTGATGCTTCTCTGCTGTCCTTGTCTAAAGTCAGTACTGCACCCAGGCCTCTGCCCCCGCTCAGCTCTCTGGGGAGGGTTGGTGCCTGGAAGAGTCCGTTTTGCGTTGTCTGTCTCATCCCATAAGAGAGTCGTAGAGCCCTGTAAAAATAAAACAGATGCACATCTGCCCACAGTGGCTTAAGTGTATTATTATTACCTGAAGACAATAAATGACTCCTTAAATTCCCCTCCCAGCCCTAGAGTCCATGCAACCATCAATTATTCCACAAGTTAAGTGGAAGCCTTAATACCCAATTTTCAATGAAACTCAATACAGTTTCCAGAATGTCTCTCCAGGGAGATTTCATCTTGTCAGTGTTTGTCTTTCAGAGACCCTCTGTGACTCCGGCTTTGCTCCATCCTGATCTCTCTCCACAACCAAATACTGTCTCCCTGCCCCCATATTCTGGGTCACAAATAAAGAGCAAATGATGAATCGAGAATTATCTGGAGATATTCTTTCCTTGGTGAGATGTTTAAATCCTCCCCCTCACGATATTGAATCTGGAGAATGAATTATGCACAGCTGAAAGGCGGAGAAGTTTCTGGTTCGGGGGACACTTACCAGTCACTCCCAACGGATGCCCAGTTCATTATCAGGGACAGCCACGGGGATTTCACATCAGCCTTTTGTGAGGAGGGAGCCAGGAAGCAGACACTCAGGCAGCATCTATTTCTGTTGTTACAAAGCTTTGCAGAGAAAAACTCTGACATTTAAGTGCATGTCTGCCATTGGGACCCAATCTCTTCATCCCCTCTCAGGTTGATGAACAACTTTTGGAGTTTCTTCCTTTGCCTCCGTATTTAATCAGTGGGTATAAATATACACTTCTTTTCTTCAGTGTATATTTACAGGTTACTTTAGAAAGATGCCACTTGTAAGAGAAGGAAATAATTCATTTTTAGATCAGTGATTGTCTTGATCTCTTTTTAAACTCTTATCATAATACTTGTGGGTACATAGAAGTGTTTGCAAAATGGCTATTTCTGTTAGAATGACCCCCCCAAAAATTCTTTCTGAGTAAAAAGCCACATTTACGAGTGTGTTTGAAATAATGCACCTCCCTTTACCTGGTATGTAGGAACAGGCCAACCTTGACAGTGCTAAAAAACATGAACCAAAGGACAGCCCTGTGGGATGGGAATTAAAGGTGAGGCCTTGACCTAGACCAAGTGTAAGTCCAGTGATTGGTAAAGAAAGTGTTCTTGTGACTCACAGGTACTTCTCCACCTTGACATATATGGAGACTTAAGAGCCGTTTGGGTCAGCAGGACATGGCTTCCTAATGAAGCATTGATACCTTTAGACGTTACTTAAGAAACCACTCAGATTATAGATTATTAATGGACTTCAGAAATCCTTATGTGCCCAAGCTCAAAGATGTGTTTCCCAGGTGAAAGAAAAATGCTATTATTCTTCATACCTCTTTTCCAGTCTGTTCTTTGTTTTGTAACTGGGTAAAGGGTGGATTGCATGTGTCGGTCTTAGGCTGGTGGAGGTGGATTACTTCCCCCAGTGATGGGGAACATGTTGAAAATACAGATTGTTATGAGAGAGAGAGAAGAAAGATGGTCACAGACATGAGTAAAGTTGTCAGTTGTCAGCGCAAAATTGTGTGAACAGAGTATATTGCCATGGGGGGGTGAATTTACAGAACATTTTATATTGAACATGAAATTTCCAGTTGTGTATAGACTCCTTTAGGGAATGAAATAAAGAAAGTAACTTAAGTCAGGGGGTTGTGTGGGGGGCAGGGGAGCGGGGGGGTGGCTTTTAAAGGTTCAGCTTCAAAATGCGTTTGGGGTAAATCAAAGCCAAACAGAGCCTACTTACAGAGCAGCAGACAGAAGTCAACCACTTACGGAAGGCAGTTCTTCTGCAGATGGTCGTGTCTAAACTTGGGAATTCTGGCAAACTCAGACGATAGTTGTGAAAAAAAAAATCAAAATCAAAATAGATTCCATATGCCTCATTCCCAAAATTAATTTCTCAAGCCCCTCTCCTTACAGCCACACACCCAAAACAGCATCAGAGCCAGGATCCTGAGACACCTGGTCTATTGTGAGCCCTGCTGAAAAAACACTGCGTTTCCCTCCAAATGGAGTGATCAGTCACGTTTCCCCCTAAATGTACACAGTGTGGCTGTGGTCTGTTGGTAAGGGTGGGGCGGAGAGATGAAATGAATTACGTAAGAAATAATTCCAGTTGAAGGCCACATATAATGCTAGCTATGACATTTTACGTGTTTGCTACATTTTGAAGAGACACTCCTCTGGAATAATTCATAAACCTTGCCCAGTTTGTTCTTGGACACAACTGTGGACTATTTTGTAACTGGTTTAGGGGCCCATGACTAGTAAGGTGGTAGAATCCATGTTTTGGTTTCCACGGTTCGGGGCTTGCCTAGTCTTTATCCAGGCTTTGTTCAGTAGGCAAGCTCAAGTCTCAGTCCATAAAATTCCTTTTGTTTCAGTAGCAGAAATGTAACTTCTCATTTCTATGGCTGAGTGACTGCTGCAAAGCATAAACTTGCCGTACGTTTCCTGCCAGCACCCCCAAGTGCTGAATACAAGATTGAAATGGGGCAAAATCAACACACTGGCCCTCAGCCTGAGGCTGGCCTTTTTCTGAAGTCACATGTGTCAGTGGTCACTATCCACAGACAAGCCAGAAATACGACTTCACCTGCTGGAGGTATGAAGGGATTTTCATTTTTCTGTGTGTTTTTGTTTCTCTCACTTGTAAAAATAAAATATATACACACATATATATATATATGTATACACACACACACACACACACACACACACACATATATATATATATATATATATATATATATATATATATATATATATAAATATATATAAAGTGCCAGTTCCCAGAAAGGCATTTGGACATTCACAGAAACAGTGTGTAAACTATATGGTGATTATTGGTTTACTTTCAAGAAGAAGCAATGGATGCAAATTCATTTTTTAAAATTTATTTTATTGAAGTATAGTTGATTTACAATGTTGTATTAATTTCTGCTGTGCAAATTCATTTTAAAATAAAATTTCAATGCTATTTTCAAAATATGTGACCCAGAGACTGACATGCCAGAAAATTGTCCCTTACCTACTGCTCTCAATGCTGTTGTACTTACCAGGTTTTAAATACATAGTGATTGGTTAAAGTTCTGACTGAAAGCCACAAATAAGAGGACAGTGCTTTGACTTCCTTTTTTACAAGGATGACAACGAGAGAAATGCTTGTTCTAAAGAACAGATGTCAGGTCATCAAAGAATAAACAGTTATTTCTGTGGAAAAGGCATGCTGAAGATCCAAACAGAATAAACCATGCACAGTGCATTGGCTCTTTATTCTGTAGCATTCGGTATTACCTTACCTTTCTTAGCCACTTACTTTGCTTGCCTGAGTCTCTGGAAATTACTCAGTACATTTTTAAAAAATTAATATTTCGAATTGTTTTAATTCATACCTTCAAAAGGACTAAGAATCCACATTTGTCAGGGAAGAATACAGTTCCTGACCGGCTCCCCTCACGGGAGTTTTTCAAGAATCAAAACGGGAGCATGGAATCACTTTAACTCTAAAATGATAGAAAAATTCCTTTTGTTATCCACACAACATTTCTGAAGAATAAGCAGGGACCAGTACTTTCACCTTTATATTGTAATATAGGTTGACATCCAGGAAATTATAATGAAATCTTCAGATTCTAGTGGATATCTACAGAAGAGCTAAGACTGTTAAACTCCACCAACCCTGAGTTTAACATTTGGAAAAATATAAATTTTCTTCTACGAACTGTTGAGTCAGCTTGAATAATTTAGGCTTGAAGGTATTGAAGTTGCACCTGTAGAAAGAAAAAGTTTTCTTTTTTCTGAAGGAATTAGGGGGAGAAAAAAGTGGATGGGCAGAGCAGAAATAGAATTCCTTTTCCATGTTAGCTGCCCCCTGACTTACTAGAGGTTGGGAAGAGCACTTCCCTCTCCGCAGAGAGAGAATCAGGACTCAGCTCTCCCTCCTAAAATCTGAAGGTGCCACACATTTGGATGGGGAACTAATAAAGGGAGCGAGAGATAACCACAAAGTGAAATGAATTTAGAAGTATCTTGGTAAAATTTGGAGCAAGATAGATTATAAGAATATTCTAATCAGCATGGATGGTAAATAGAAATTAACTGTGTCGAGTCCATCGCTGTTAATTTGAAGTAGATATGGAAATCTATTTAATGTGTTGTTAATGTTTTATTTTAGAAAATGTAAGGAAATATTCCTAACCTTGACTGATTCACCCTTACTCTGTCCTCTATCCTAGTTTTCCCACAGGTCCCTTAACAATGGTTGTTTTTACTGCAGGGTTTCTAGGGATTGCAGTTGTGTCAGATGGAGATGGGGATGTGGTAGAGGTTAGAGTGGTGAGTCTAGTAACTAATTAACTGGAGTATTACTAAAGCAAAAATCAGGTGCTATTCCACTGTTTACCTGGTCATCTTAATGAGCTCCTTGAAGGCAGGTAATGCTTTACTTGCTGTTGTGAGCCGACTGTCTTGATACGAAAGGATTGTTGTCCTTTGGTGAACGTTGTCAATAAAGGCGCAGAAAAGAGTGTGATTCATTGACAGAACCTGCAGCAAATGACTTGCTTCCTTGTTCTTATGGATTTTTAAAAAGCTATCATAACTCTTCTACCTGCCCTTTGGTTTAACATTTCTTTCTATTATGTAACCACAGAACATCTTTACTCACTTATATATGGATTATCTTTCTAAAACACGGATCTGATTGTGTCTGTCCCATTTTGCATTTAGTTTTGTTTTTAAATCATCTAGAGCAAAAATTTCATCCCGACTTGGCTTAATGCCATCTGGCACAATTCTGGGCCTTGGTGCCTCATCCTCCATCAATACATCACCTGGTAAAGCAAAAGCTTCACACTACTGCCTATAGGCAAAGCCATTAGAAAAGTACGTGAACTGCCAAAAGTTATGCCAGTACGTGAAAAATCATACCAGACTGTCCAAAACACTTAAAATTTTGAATTTTTTCTGAGGTTTTATGTACTATACATAGTTGATTTTAAAAATTGACTAGTAACTAAAAGCAAATGGTTTTGTTTACTAAGTGATAGACTAAAGAAAACAGTGGAAGTTATTAACCAAAAAATGAAAAACCTTTTAATAATGCTGTGGAAAAGCAGTTACTGTAGTCACATTATCTGGGATGTCAGTGACATGAGTTTTTTTTAGATCTTCAGGGCAAGAGAATCTAGAGATGAGGGTGCTTCTGGGGATGGGTGGATATTTATTTTTATATCTATCTATAAATAATAAAATCTTCACTTAGCACTTTAAGTAAAAAGCAGATTTTTGTTGCTTTAGGATTAATAAGAATTCCAAACACAACTGTTTCATAAATGTATAGATTTTTGTGTAAAACCTGTAAGACTAGATTTTTCTGTCCTATATAGTCGTGCTTAAAAATATTATCTCTGAATACCATTTGTGACCAAAGGAATAAGGAACCCTTGGAGAAATGACTGGTTTTAGGTCTAAGGCAGCAAAGGTACAAGTCAAGCCTGAAGCATTTCGTCATACCAGAAAGCAGGGAAGTTAGCAAAGACTACTAGGATCTTCTCAAAAGAACCTAGAAACCAGTTTGAATAAAGGCATAAACTGCATTGGATTGAAACGTATCAAATGTGTTTAAATCCATGAGTTCATAATTACACTTAAAAAATAAAAACCTCATTGGTCGTATTTGGAGAATATTAGGAACTTAGCTCATTGTTTTGAAAATCTGTAAATAAAGGGAAAGAATCAGGCATCTATCCTGCCTTTGCTATATGCTCAGTATCTCAAAGGGGAAATTTCTCTTTGTAGAATTATTCTAGCTAATAAGAATGACTAGAAGAAAAGAGAGGACTCAAATAAGCAAAATAAGAAATGAAAAAGGAGAAATAACAACCAATACTGCAGAAATACAAAAAAATCATAAGAGAATAGTATGAACAATTATATGCCAACGAATTGGACAACCTAGAAGAAATGGACAAGTTTCTAGAAGCATACAGCTCACCAAAACTGAATCAAGAAGAAGTAGATAATTTGAACAGACCGATCGCTAGAAGTTAAATAGAATCTGTAATTTAAAAAACTCCCTGAAAACACAAGTCCAGGACCAGATGTCTTCACTGGGGAATTCTACCAAACATGCAAAAAAGAACTTATACTGATCCTTCACAGATTCTTCCAAAAGACTGAAGAAGAGGGAACACTCCCTAAGTCATTCTATGAAACCACCATCACCCTGATACCAAAATCAGACAAAGACACTACCAAAAAAGAAAATTACAGGCCAATATCTTTGATGAATGTAGATGTGGAAATCCTCAACAATATATTAGCAAACTGGATCCAACAACACATAAAAAGGATTGTACACCATGATCAAGTTGGATTCATCCTGGGGTCATGAGGATGGTTCATCATGTGCAAATCAGTTAGTGTGATACACCACATCAACAAAAGAAAAGACAAAAACCACGTGATCATTTCAATAGATGCAGGGAAAGTATTTGATGAAATTCAACATCCATTCATGATAAAAGCTCTCACCTAAATGGGTATAGAGGGAACGTATTTCAACATAATAGAAGCTACTTATGACAAACCCACAGCCAACATGATACTCAACAGTGAAAAGCTGAAAACCTTTCCAGTAAATTCTGGAACAAGACAAGGATGCCCACTCTCACCACTTCTATTCAACATAGTATTGGAAGGCCTAGCCACAGCAGTTGGACAAGAAAAAGAAATAAAAGTCCAAATTGGAAGGGAAGTGATACAATTGTCATTATATGCAGATGACATGAAACTCTCTATAGAAAACCCTAAAGATGCCACACAAAAACTGTTAGAACTGATAAATTCAGCAAGGTATCAGGATACAAGATTTATCTACAGAAATCTGTTGCACTTTTTTGCACTAATAATGAAGTATCAGAAAGAGAAAGAAAAAAATTCCTTTTAAAATTGCATCAAAAATAAGAAGACTTAGGAATAAAACTGACCAAGGAGGTTAGAGACTTACAGGCTAAGAGCTATAAAACATTGATAAAGGAAATTGAAGATCATTCAAAGAAATGGAAAGATAGCTCATGCTCTTGGATTGGAAGAATTAATATTGTTAAAATGGCCATACTACCCAAAGCAATCTACAGATATAACGCCATCCCTATCAAATTACCCATGACATTTTTCACACAACTAGAACAAATAATCCTAAAACTTATATGGAACCACAAAAGACCCAGAATTGCCAAAGCAATCCTGAGGAAAAAGAACAAAGCTGGAGGCATAACCCTCACGGATTTCAGACAACACTACAAAGCTACAGTAATCAAAACAGTGTGGTATTGGCACAAAAACAGACATATGGATAAATGGAACAGAATAGAGAGCCCAGAAATAAACCCACATACCTACAGTTAACTAGTGTTCGACAAAGGAGGCAAGAATATAAATCGGAGAAAAGACAGTCTCTTCAGCAAGTGGTGTTAGGAAAGCTGAACAGCTGCATGTAAATCAGTGAAGTTAGAACACTCTCTTACACCATACACAAAAATAAACTCGGACTTTCCTGGTGGCACAGTGGTTAAGAATCTGCCTGCCAATGCAGGGGACACGGGTTCAAGCCCTGGTCCAGGAAGATTCCACATGCCACAGAGCAACTAAGCCTGTGCGCCACAACTACTGAGCCTGTGCTCTAGAGCCTGCGAGCCACAACTACTGAGCCTGCGTGCCACAACTACTGAAGCCCACACACCTAGAGCCTGTACTTTGCAACAAGAGAAGCCACTGCGATGAGAAGCCCGTGTACCACAATGAAGAGTAGGCCCCGCTCACCACAATTAGAAAAAGCCCATGCACAGCAACAGAGACCCAACGCAGCCAAAAATAAATAAATAAATTTATAAAAAATAAATAAACCCAAGATGGCTTAAAAACTTAAATATAAGACATGACACTATAAAGCTCTTAGAAGAGAACATAGGCAAAACGTTCTCTGACATAAATCGTAGCAATACCTTCTTAGATCAGTCTCCTAAGGTAATAGAAGTAAAAGCAAAAATAAACAAATGGGACCTAATCAAACTTATAAGCTTTTGCACAGCAAAGGAAACCATAAACAAAACGAAAATACAGTGGGAGAAAAGATTTGCAAACAATGCAACTGACAAGGGCTTAATTTCCTAAATATACAAACAGCTAATGTAGCTCAATATCAAAAAACAAACAACCCAATACAAAATGGGCAGATCTAAATAGACATTTCTCCAAAGAAGACATATAGATGGCCAATAGGCACATGAAAAGATGTTCAACATCGTTAATTATTAGAGAAACGCAAGTCAAAACTACAATTAGGTACCACCTCACACTGGCCAGAATGGCCATCAACAAAAAGTCTACAAATAATAAATGCTGGACAGGGTGTAGGGAAAAGGGAACCCTCCTACACTGTTGGTGGTAATGTAAATTGGTGCAGCCACTATGGAGAACAGTATGGATGTTCCTTAAAAAACTAAAAATAAAGTTACCATATGATCCAGCAATACTACTCCTGGGCATATATCCAGGAAAGAGGAAAACTCTAATTGGAAAAGATCCACGGACCCCATTGTTCATAGCAGCACTACTTATAATAGCCAAGACATGGAAGCAACCTAAGTGTCCATCGACAGGTGTGTGTGTGTGTGTGTGTGTGTGTGTGTATGTATAAAATGAAATATTGCTGAGCCATAAAAAATGAAATAATGCCATTTGCAGCAACATGGATGGACCTAGAGATTATCACACTAAGTGGAGTCTGACAGAGAAAGACAAATATCACATGATGTCACTTACATGTGGAATCTAAAAAAAAAAATGCAACTGAACTTATTTACAAAACAGAAACAGACTCACAGACATGGAAAACAAACTCATGGTTACCAAAGCTGAAAGGGGCAGGGGGAGGGATAAATTAGGAGTTTGGGATCAACATGTACACACTAGTAGGTATAAAATAAACAACAGGGACCTACTGTAGAGCACAGGGAAATATATTCAATAACTTGAAATAGCCTATAATGGAAAAGAATCTGAAAAGAATACATAGGGATATATATGTATGTATGTATGACTGAATCACTTTGATGTATACAACATTATAAATCAACTATACTTCAATTTAAGAAAAAAGAATGAATAATAGAATATCACTTTGAAGTCTCTAAAGAGTTGTTGGACCTAGGCAGATACCATCAATGGCTAACTATATCACTTAAGTAGTCAATCAGACAGTATGTGTCTCCTGATGGAAGTTGAAACACTGCATGAAATAGTCTTGTCCCCTGTCCTCCATTAGAACTTGAATCAGAGCAAGCTTCTAGGTCAAATTACCAGTTCCTGGGAATACAAGGGAGAGAGGAATGTGTTAAAAGGCACCAATGGGATGCAGTGAGAAAAATCTAGATTGTGGAAATTCTACAAGACAAACAACCCATTCCTTCAACAACAGTTTTTTTAAATGCGAGGGAAATATTAGAAATGGAGAAGAAACCTATAGATAAAAGAAAGTACATATCAGAGAATCACAATGTATGAATCTTATTTGAATTCAGATTCAAACAAATTGAAACAAAATTATAATGCATATTTGATATTAAGAAATTTTATTTTTAGGTGTGATAATGCTGTTGTGGTTTTGTTTTCTTTTTAATGTCCTTATCTTTTAGAGACACATACAAAAATACTTAGAGGTGAGATCATTTAATGCTTGGCATTTACTTCGAAGTAATCTGGCTTGGGAGATGGAGGGTGGGAAGATGGGAGTGTTGATGGGAATATAAATGAAACAAGATTGGCCAAGTATAGATAATTGCTGAAACCAAGAAGTGAACACAACTGATTTGTTATTCTGTTCTCTCTCCTTTTGCATATATCAGAAAACTTTCAAAATAAAAGTGTATATATATATATATATATATACACACATTTTATAAAAAATTATGTGTGGTATAATTGTACAAAATTAGTAAAATTGCAAAATTTCAACCAGGTTTAAGTATTAAAAAGAATTTGTTACCACTGTTCACCTATTAGAATGGCCAAAATCCAAAATACCGACAATACCAAATTTTAGTGAGGATATGAAGCAATAGGAACTTTCCTTTATTTATTTATTTATTTATTTATTTTTATTTATTTTTTGGCTGCGTTGGGTCCCCGCTACTGCGCATGGGCCCCCTCCAGCTGCGATGAGCGGGGGCCACCCTTCGCCGCGGTGTGTGGTCCTCCCACTGGTGGTCTCCCCCGCTGCAGAGCACGGGCTCCAGGCTCACGGGCCCAGCAGTCGTGGCTCACGGGCTCCAGAGCGCAGGCATACGGGCCTAGTTGCTCCGCGGCATGCGGATTCCCCCAGACCAGGGATCGAACCTGTGTCCCCTGCACCGGCAGGCGGATTCTCAACCACTGCGCCACCAGGGAAGTCCCGGAACTTTCTTTTTTTTTTTAATGTTCATAATGACTTTATTTATAATAGCCCCAAACTGTAAACAACCCAAATGTCCATCAACAGGTAAATGAATAAACAAACTCAGTATGTACATACAATGGAACACTACTCAGCAATGAAAAGGCGTGAGCTACTGATATACAGTGCAACATGGATCTCACAGTTTTATGAAAGAAGCCATACAAATGTATATACTATGTGATTCTATTTATAGAAAATTCTAGAAAATGCAAACTAATCTACAGTAACTTTCATTCATTGCTGTTGGGAATGCAAAATGGTGCAGTGACTTTGCAAGAAGTTTGGCAGTTTCTTATAAAATTGAATATACTCTTACCATTGCAACCCATCAGTCATGCTGTTTGGTATTTACCTAAATGAATGAAAACTTATAAAAACCTGCACATGGATATTTATAGCAGCTTTATTCATAATTGCCAAAACTTGATGGCAACCAAGATGTCTTTCAGTAGGTGAGTGGTACATTCAGACCGTGCAGTATTATTCAGCGCTAAAAAGAAGTGAGCTCTCAAGCCATGAAAAGGCATGGAGGCACTTTAAATGTGCATTACTGAAAGAAGCCAGTCTATGGTTCCAACTATGTGACATTCTGGAAAAGGTAAAACTATGGAGACATTAAAAGAAATCAGTGGTTGCCAGGAATGGTGGGAGGGAGGGATGAATCAGCAGAGCACAGAGGATTTTTAGGGCACTGAAGCTATTCTGTATGGTACTACAGTGGTGGATACATGGCACTGCACATTTGTCACAGCCTGCACAATGTATAACACCAAGAGTGAACCTAATGTAAACTATGGAACCTGGGTGATAATGTATCATTGTAGGTTCACCAATTTTAACATGTACCAGCCGGTTGGGGAGATTGGTGGGGGGGCAGTGGAGGACAGGGGGGTATGTGGGAAAACTCTGTACTTGCCACTCAATTTTGCAGTGAACCTAAAGCTGCTCTAAAAAATAAAGTTTATTAATTAAGAAAAGGAAACCAATTACACCAAACTCTAGCTATCAAAGCATTTTAAGCAAAACAGACCTTTTCTGTTACCTTTTCTATGGCCAGTGTGTGCCCCTCCAGCGAAAAGTTGGGGGAAATAGTAAGTGTCATGAAATGGTCAGAAGGAGTATATTAACAGTCATAGCTGAAAGGAAGACTTGTGCAGTCAGGCAGGACTTCCAGATTATCCAAATACTTTTTGTATACTTTTTTTTTCAAGGCTTTGTCCAAAGCTTTTAGAGACTAATAGAGACTATCAGGTGAGGACTTTTCTTCTTCTTTTTTATTTTAATAAATTTATTTATTTATTTTTGGCTGTGTTGGGTCTTTGTTGCTGCGCGCAGGCTTTCTCTAGTTGCGGCGAGTGGGAGCTACTCTTCATTGCGGTGCGCGGGCTTCTCATTGCGGTGGCTTCTCTTGTTGCGGAGCGTGGGCTCTAGGCATGTGGGCTTCCGTAGTTGTGGCACGTGGGCTCAGTAGTTGTGGCTCTCGGGCTCTAGAGCGCAGATTCAGTAGTTGTGGCGCACGGGCTTAGCTGCTCCGTGGCATGTGGGATCTTCCCGGACAAGGGCTAGAACCCATGTACCCCACATTGGCAAGTGGATTCTTAACCACTGCGCCACCAGGGAAGTCCCAAGGATTTTTTTTCTAATGAAGTGTATTTGTAACCTGTTTCTAAAGTGAACTTCCTTTTCTCTAAAGCTGATAAAAAATATTCCCAACTCACTTTCTTTTTTTTTTTTGCCTGGGCTGAGCGGCTCATGGGATCTTAGTTCCCCATCCAGGGATTGAACCCAGGCCCTTGGCAGTCAGAGCGTGGAGTCCTAACCACTGGACCACCAGGGAATTCCCCAACTTACCTTCTAAGTGAGACACTGAATTACATGAGAGATTAGGAATCTCAGAACGTGAAGAACATTTGAGTCAAGTTGAGGGAGACAAAAAATGATACTGCATGAACAATATATGAGATTTAACCATATTATAGCAAACACGTAGAACAGAGACAAAGGGAAGAGAAAGGACTTAGCCAGAGCTAACAAAACTTAGAGTTCTGTCAGGGATCCAGAGCTGAATGGACATCTGTCATCTTTCTGAGTTAATTTTTTCCTTGTAGGTAAATAAACTTTGTTTGTTTGTTTTTTCTAGTTGGGGAATGGCAGTCAACGTGTATTCTACCTCGATAACCCAAGAGACTATGAGCCGACATGACATCATTGCCTGGGTTAATGACATAGTATCTCTAAACTACACGAAAGTGGAACAGCTTTGTTCAGGTAAGAGATTCTTTTAAGTATTTACATAAACGTTTACTCCCTATCGTGTGGAATGTGATTTTATGAACCACAGATGATGTATTTTGGATAGGAAAAAATATATGTATCCGTATTGATGTATAATTAAAGGGGGAAAGCTCAGATATAATTGAAGAACATATGGGGGAAATGATGGCCACCTAAGAGCATCGAGCCTCCACGACACATGTTATGAATGGTCTCACTTAAGCTCTGTTAACTGGTCTCCCAGCCTCTTCTCCGTCACCCGCTGTCAGCCACCACATGTCTCCTCCTAATATGCAGATTGGGTCCTGCAACACCTCTCCTTAAAAACCTTCCAGGCTCCACATTGTCCTTCCTACAGGATAAAATCCAGTCCTTCATGTGGCTGATAAGGTCCTTTATGTTCTGGCTGCAACCCATCTCCTTGGTGTCATCATCCTCCACATCTCTCTCCCCTGTGCCTCAGTCCCACAAAATACTCTTTGTTCCCTAAAGACTCCTTCCCTTTTGCATCCCACAGCTATTTTTCAGGCTCCCTTTGCCCTTCTTTTCATTTGCAGCAAAATCTCGTTCACACTTTAAAATCCAACTCGGTTGTCACCCCCCCCGCCCCGAAGGGTTCCCTAGACCTCCCAGGCTCCACAGTGTTCATGGGGCGCTGTGCCCACCCTTGCAGAATAATGCACGCCATACTGTGTTAGAAGGTCCAGTTCTTACTCCCCTGAAGGTACCCAGAGCCCTTGAGGACAGGACTGTGTTTCATCCTTTGTCATGTGTCTGCGGTGGCACCCTGCCTGCCTGCTATAAAGTAGGTCTGCAGGGAATGCATATTGAGCTAAACTTGTTTTAAAAAAGAAAAGATTTGACTTTAATGATAAAGTAGGGGCTTGTTAAAGAACATGTCACTAGTAAAGTAATTCATTCTTAGGTTAGAGTATTTATCAAAGAAATAGTCTTCCTTTGGGAACAGGAAGTATTTTCTTCCTGTGAACTAACAGGTAAGAGATTTTCTCTCTACCTCTGGCTCTGACCGGAAATGGTGTTACTAGAAAACATTACTGAAATGTATTCATGTGAAATCCCACGAGACATGATAGGTACAAAATAGTCATCAGGTAGAGCTGGTGCCATGGTGTTGGGGCAGCAGAAGGGCGTTCTGCTGGCTTTCTCAGTGGGTCATGTGTAGAGGATTTCATGCGGTGCCGTCAGAATTTGGAACGCCCGCACTAGTCACTCTCAGAATGGCCCGAATCCAACCCCCAGTGAATACACTCTCCGTTCTCCACATCTAGACTGGATTAGAATCGACTAGCAGACAAACTTCCCATCTACTGACACCTCTTCTCCCATCACCATTTTCTCATGAGCAAGACAGTGAGGGTGACCAGAACCTAGGCATTGCCTCACCCACCCTTTCTGCACCCAGGCCTCTAATATCAATACTGTGATTTGTGAGGTCAATAATGGATGCTAACCGGCCAGTTCTTTGCCCTGCAGTACGAGCTAGAGAAAAGCTGACTTAGACTATGATGACGCCCCAGGTATGTGTTGTTGGCCTATTGAAATGACTTCTAAAAATTACTGACAGAAACAGCCCCTGTTGCATGCTCCTCAACTGCAAATCTCCACTCAGTCAAGTTTTATGGTGCCGTTCTTGCTGTGCGTTCTGGAGCTCTCTAATATTTTATTTTTAATTTGCTGGAGGAAAAGCAACCCAGAGTGTTTTCTGTTATTAGCCATCCCTTTTCTGTTAATAGCGAATGCCACTTTATATTGTAATTGTGGGGCCGTTTCTCCATAGGGCCTAACACATACTCTTCCGTCAGAAATGGTCATATTGGGATGAATGAAAATCAGTTGGAAACTGCTGTGGGGCAAAGACAAAACTGTGTATCTTTCCCATAAAGTGGCTGTATGTACCTGTGGATAAGGGTCATGGGGTTGGTTATCAAAGAAAAAGAGACACAGGAAGGAAGGAGATAAGAAAAAGAGTCATAGAGAAAATTGCCAGTCATGGGTCTAAAGTGTTGAAGGAGCCCATGAGGAGCTTCCTATGTAATGCACTTGGGGAGTTTTTGCTGACAAATGAAATGAGAAGCAAATTCGAATTTTTAGATACAGTAGTAATAAATGCTGGAGTGTATGTGTACATGTATAGGTGTGTGTATTTGTGTGTACCTATTACTTATATAAATATGTATAATTTCTTTGCATGTCTTTCAAATTTCATATAAGGCAAATTCAACAAAAATTTTGGTAGCATCTGTGAAGAGTTCTTGTACAGTTTCCTTAACGAAAGCATTGGTGTGCATTTTATAGTCGTATGTAGCTATGTTGCTATCCAGCGTGGCTTGATGAAACCTGTAGAAACCATTTTGATCATGAGAATAGATGATTTCTGTTAGGATAACTCACTGGTTACCTAAGGTTACAAGGTTGATGGTTCAGAAGAATATTTAAATATATATTTATTTAAATTATATTTAAAGGGTCCTTTCTTTATTGAAATACATTTTTTTGTTTGTCTTGGTTTTTTGTTTTGGGGGTATTTTTTTGTTTTTTTGTGGGGTTTTTTGGCTCAGAAAAACATGTCAATGTCCACAGTAGAGAGACATGTCTTTTATTTTAGACAGTAGTTTCATCAGAGTATGAACTGTGGACCATGTGCATTTATAATCTTCTGAGAAGCTGCTTAAGAATGCAGGTTCTTGGGTTCATTCACCTTCAAAATCAGTGTCTCTGGATGTGTGAAGCCTAAAGTGTGCATTCTAACAAGCATCCCAAGTACTTCTGTGCTGCAGCCAAGAGCTTGCAGTGCATTTTAGAGAAACTCCAAACCACTAAAAGTAAAGTTAAAATATCCAAAATTTATCTGGCACGATTTCCTCATTCATAATTTAGTCTGTGACTTTTCTCTTGCCTTCAGCAATTGCATTTAGCAGGAAGTGCTATCTTTTTATTTATTTATGAATTTATTTATTTATACCCTTCTTTGTTCTAGAAGACATTGAAGGCAGCTAGGACAGTGCTATTAGGATAAGAACAAAACCAAATATTGGTGACCTAAGTGATTTATCCTCAGCATACTTAATGAGCAGTCAGTCAGATTTCTTGGAAAATATCTTTTCCTTTCAGTTTCATTTTAATTTCTTTAGTTTACTGTGTGTGATATTATTTTAGCAGCAGTGTGTATGGAAAAACATACACAAAATACCTTCACGTTTTAACTGATTTGTTTTCTTGTTCAGTAAAATTGTTCCTTACTCTTTTTCCTAAATGTTTATGTTCCAATCCTAGCAGTCCCCCTTTGGCATTTTTTCCCCCATTTGCATTATTTCCTATTTCTTTTTTTTTAATTTCCAGCTAAGAGATTGCCCTCCAGCTAATATTAAAACTAACATCAGCTTTCTTTAGCTCATAAAGAACTGACATACTGCTTCACGTGTGTGTGCCTTTTTCTGCAGAAATTTCTGCCTTTATATAACATCTCATTTGTTTCCATCTAAGCATTTTAAAAGCTTTTTAAAGGAGAGATGGTATGAGGTTTAACACTTAAAAACACGTTGCAGTAAGTTGCAAAAGAATGAAAATGACTCACTCTTTTCTCCTCTTAATTTTATCCCAAGGATGTAACCTTATGAAATTGTCTTTGGACATGAAATCTGGGTCATACAGTCATATGCATATTTAGTTCGCATTCATTTCTTGTGAACAACAACCTTTACGTTTCAAGTGAAAAGCTGGACTGTATAAATGAACAGGCTGTCAGTGGGTATGAATACTGCCTATAATAATATGACAGTATACAGCTCATCTACGTTTGATTTGAAAATGAATATTTGTGGATTTCCCACATTGGGATGGGGGATTGAACCACATGAAATACCACATTTGTTTGGCTTAAAAATATTTTATGTTTTTAGTTCAATTGCCTAATAAAATGTTTAGGGCTTTTTGTGGGGTGACACATTTTGGTTTTACTTTAGTACCGGCTCAAACCAGTTTACTAGATGTTTTATAAGGGATTCAAGAGAGAGAATGGACATATAGTTAAGAGAAAAATGAAAATTTTTAAGTAAAAAATTTTTTTCAAAGAGAGAGAGAATGGGCTAAGTATGGTGCTAAGAATCCCTATAAATCTGCTTTAGTGACTCAAGGTACCATATTGGAGATGATAGGAAAGGTAGTGAGCTACCTGGAGCAGAAGAGTGAAAAGAAATGAGGCAGGGAGTTGGTTGGGGGTGGAAGGGATGTATCTTCCCATTTGCCTCTTCACCCCCCATCCTCTGCTCTAACATACAAATTTCCTTGGAAACTTTTTTCTGACATCCATTTTTCTGTGTCCCAGTCCTCTCCCCTCAACTGGGATGCAGGCAGCAGAGCCATTGGTCCACTGCTGGGTCGCTGCCAGAGCTTGGCCAGTGGCACCTGACGAGCGACTCTCCCGTGCATGGGAGAGAGAGGCTAGAGAGGCAGCCTGCCCTTCTCTCTGTGCCACCTTCCTTTCATCCTCCCTTCTCTGTCCACAGCACAAGCAAACCACTGATGCTCAGATTCCAGTACTGTCACTAGGCTAGTTATAACAGCTCAGTGATTTTCATGAGCATTTTAGTATTTGAATAAAATTTGGTTTGGATGAAACCATTTTTTTAGAATGGAAAATTTTAGATCTTTTCTTGACTAGCATTAAAAAAAAAGACAGAGGGACTTCCCTGGTGGTCCAGTGGGTAAGACTCTGTGCTCCCAATGTAGGGGGCCCAGGTTCGATCCCTGGTCAGGGGACCAGATCCCACATGCGTGCTGCAACTAAGAGTCCGTGTGCCTCAACTAAGACCTGGCACAGCCAAAATAAATTAAATAAATAAGTAATTTTAAAAAAAAGAAAAATGATCAGGATTCGATTCAGCTTCATTTTGTGCTTCTCCACATTGTTTCAGGCTTTGTCTTGGATCAAGTTTTTGGTGTTTTCTTCTTCCAGGAAAGTTCCTGAATCCAGCTGGTCATATCATAGTCAAAAATGACAATTCTCAGTCCTTCATGGCTCCCAGAAGGGGCTAGGCTTTACCATAACACTGCAGGATTCAGAGGTGTGGTTGTCAGCCGTGCCTGGGACCTGTAGGACAGGTGCTCTGAGCCCAGCAGAGCGTTCTTTATGATGTTTTTGGCTGCAATCTGTGCCTGTGAAATAGGTATGGGTTCCCCTGTGCCTTCTTCCTCCTGTCCACAGAGACCTCTGTCAGGAGGACAGGTTAGTGATGAAATCAGCTCAGAGTCTAAATTTAGTAGACCTTCTCAAGAGAGTTGGCTCTCTTGAACTGAAACCAAGTAAGGATATTTCATCGATATCTGGTAGCTCCAGAGCTTACTTAGCTTTATAAAATCATAGACTGTTATTTGCTTTCAGAAAGTTATCTTGGATTGTGTTACTGTTGTTACAGATGTAATTGTATTATAGTGGAATATTATTCCTATTTGTGATGTATTATGTAGAGAGGTGGGGTTTTAGGGGTTTTGCTGACAGGTTTTCTCTGATTTTATTTTGCTGAAGTTAATTTTAAAATCTATTTGCTTGCTCTCAGCAAACCAACTAATTGGCGAGCGGGGCAGGGGGTTGGGCAAAAAGTGAGTTGGAAAAAGGTGGGGAGGGAGGTCCAACATTGGGTTCAGTTGTTGCAGTGGATAATACACTCCTGTGTCTCCACTAATGTACCTGTCGAAAGGGAGTTTATTTTTTGAGTAGAATATGGGATACAGTAATATATTTTTCCTTCTAAACATGTTTGTTTATAGATATTTGCTACTTTGTTACCAAAAATAAACATAAATTGGTGTTTTTGTTGTGGTTTTTCTGTTTACTGCATTTTGTAATGCTAAATACCATAGTGGAAAAAAGTGTATGCATTCACCTCCATTCATCCAACTGCCCCTATAAATTTTGTTTTTTTACATAGATGATATATGTATTGATATACATACACACACACACACACACACGTATATGTATTGATACTGAAAGCAGTCAGCCATCTCTTCATCTGTCTCATTACTGTATTAAGTTCTGACAATCAATTTACTTTTATTTACACATGTTTTGAGTCCTTCTTTGGCCTAGGCCCTGAGGATCTGGATTAATAAGATGGGGTCGTGGTCCTCTAAGAGTTCAGTACGGCAGGGCACTGTCCTGCAGAAAACTAGAAAGCACACTGTGGCCAGTGCTGTTTTGGAAGAGCTTTGAGCTTACAAAGGAGAGGTGGGGAACACAGCGAGTCTGTGGAGAAACACCTTCCTTCAGATTCTTTGGGAGTTAGTGGGTGCTGCCTTAGAATGGCTGAAGAATGGCCACAGTTTGTGAAACACCTCAGAAATCCTCCTCTTGAGTCACATGGGTGACCAGGACACAGGATAATGTGTGTTTTATTAGGTCCAGCACTTAAATACATGAAGTATGTTGTTCCTCTAAGAGAAATGTAGAGTTTTTCCGGATGATATCATATGAGTATGTGAAAATTGTTTTTACTCTATTTTTTTGAAGAAACTGTGCGTACATCTGGGATTTTCTCGGAAACCATGGAATTGCTCAGTTCTTTGGAAGAAATGCAACAAATATTTTCATTTCCATAAAGCCAGTCCTCAGTGATACAATAATTGGACAGGCCTCTAACTGAATAGGTGTCGGGCAACTCCGTTAGTATTTTCCAGAGGGACAGACCTACAGATGTGTCGTTTCTTTTCTTACCCTTTTCTACTGGAATCCCTCCTAAGTAGAGATGAAGACCATAAACTAGGGGAAGTAAAAGAGGGAAAACAGATCACCTGGAATGAAGACTGGCAGTTTATACACTAACAAAAAATCAAGGAACATGTAATCACTATGAACTTAATATTGTGTCTTAACAGGAACGAAGCAAACTGGTGACATGTTATTAGAAATTTTAATGATTGCCTTTGAGAATTCTCAATAAAGTCACAAAATTTAATACTTGCAGGAATTTGTACAAGGCAGTACCCTTAATTAGATCCTAGACTTTCATCTTTTACTGTTTTCCCTTATCTGGGAAAATTCCCAGATGACATAGATGAATCCTGTCTTCAGGGTTCTTAACGTATATCACTCATTTGCAAAATCTTTATAATGCAGTCTCCCCTTGGGTTCAGGTTCTTTTTCTTCTAATCTATTATAGTAAGACTCTGCCCGGTTTCAGCTGCTCCAAAACCATGAATGGGTCCATGGTTGTGAGTCTGGAAATGAGAATTGTTGTACTGGGGGCAGGTCATCAAAAGAAGTGTAGGGTGTGTCCAGGTGATGAAGATGATACTGATGAGAGTATAGGGCTTAGACCAAGGAATGAATCTCCAAATCCCCAACATTGACTCTGTTAGCATTATGCCTGGATCCCTGACTCAATGGCCCCAGAAATATTGGTGAAGTGTGTGGGAATCATAGGGCTGGAGCCCAAGGACATGTTGGGTTTTGTGATTCATAATTCTAATTTTGGAAACCCTTAGAGCTCCTTCTCCTCTGATTTTGTCTTTGCTTTATGATAAGATGCTTAGCATATGATGATACTTTTATTTTGAAATCATTCACCAAGATCTTTAAAAACAAGTATCTTAAGGAAAAAGAAAGATATGTTCCAACACATTGTAAGTTATTTTGATTTTCCTAAAGATATTAATTACTTTACGTGATGGATATATTCTTTATGAAACATTATTTTGTATTTATATTTCTTTTCTTTTCTTTTCCTTTTCTCCTCTTCAGTTTAAATCATCTAAAGACTTTAACAGGAAGAGTAGAAAATTGGTGGAAAATAGTCATTTCCTTTTATAAATGAATTTGTGATTACTTAAGCACCTCATATGTTTATCTGGGGAAAGACTTAAGGACTGGAGAAGCCCTCAAATGTTTTTCCGTAGATAAACTGGAGGATCTTAGGAATGTGTTCGTCCCCTTTCTTTGCTAGCAGGAGAGGCCAAGGACCTCATTTTGTTCTTTGGTTCTTTGCCCTTTGAATCTCAAACATGCATTTTGGAGATTCATATTTCATAGCTGAAACAATCCCATTCCATCCTCTTCATTTTTATAGCTCCAATTATTTTAACCAGCCACATAATACATGGTTTTGTACATTAGGGGCAAAATGATGTCATAGGGCCTCAACTTTATGTATCATCCTTTAGCATTTTCATTGTGCTTTTATATGTATTATTTATTTTAATTCTTATAACAACTGTGTGCAGAAGAAGAATAGGACTTTTTTATTCCTATTTTATATAAGAGGATAAAAGCCCAGAGAAGCCAGGTGTTCACGGCTGATGCTAGCTGGGGCCTCCCTGGATCACAGCCTTACGCTCTCCTTGCTCGTGCGTGCAGCCACTGTAGATGTGGAAGAGGGGTGTGTGCGTGTGCACTTTTGATTTTTTTCCATATCCATTTATCAGGAGCCCACTGAACATCTCTAGGAACAGAGAAGTTAGAAGTCCACATCCCCACCCTTTAAATTACTCACTGAGGTAATGAGACACATCTGGTAATTCTGCTGATTGCACACTGGGACCTAGTATCATCATCAAGAACTTTCTTAGCAAAGGTAGCCGAGATGCTAGTAGAAGCAGACAGGCATTTGCTCCTAATCTTATCAAGTTCTTTTTTACTCTACGTGCTGAGAGTGGGTGGGGGAGGAGGCTCCCCTTCTCTTGTCTGTTCTTCTTGCTTCCTCTCCTCCTCTAAACTCTCTTGCCCTCCAAGCAAGATGAGGGCGCTCTGAAATGTTGCCACCTGCAGCGATTCGGTTCTCTCAGGATAATCCCTGGTCAGTGGAACAGTAACCAAAATAATGGCTCCTTGGAGACACACGTGCACGTTTGAAGCCCAAGAATGAACCCAGGCTTATTTTAATAAGCTTGGACCTTAGATGACAATTAACATCCTCATTTCTTCAATATCTATGCTACTGAGAAAAAAGAACATCTTCTAGGATAATGTTGTTATCAGCTTGGTCCCCCAAAGGATTTATGACTCAAGAAATCACTGTTTCCCATGTATTTCATTCTGTTCAGTGAACCTGGATTGCTTTAGCTGTGCTGAGCACCTCTGTCAGTACTTCTGCAACTCCTTTCATATGAAAAGTTGATGTTTTCTCAGTCTTGTACAAAGGGACATGCTGGTGCAACATTTAAGAATAGTCATCTGCCTCCCATCCAGTTCTGTCCCCTTATTACCGTATCTGTTTGCCATAGAGGAAATTCTAGAGCTGCCAGTGGTTTATAGACATAGTGGACACTGTGCCAGCCCAGTAGAGAGATGAATTGTACCCCATCCCCGGTCTTAAAGAGTTACCCAGCAGTCAGCTAGGAGAGATCGCTAATTAAAATGCAAGTCCAACATACTGCTGGGCTTCTGTAGCCATTATAGTGAAACAGTTAATTCTACACTGGGAACAGAAAAACTCCACAGAGGAGGTGATGTCTGGGCTAAACTTAACAAATGAGAAATTTCTGTTCAAATGTAAAAGGTGGCAAAACGACATTTTAGGCAGAAAACGTTTGCTCAAGCAGAGAGAAGGTGCAGCATTTTATGCATGTACATGCACACATGAGACTCTGAAACCTAAGTTAGGATTCACGGCAGCAGAAGAGGGAGCAGTGAAGTGGCAGGTAATAAATGCCGTAGTATTTGAAGAAAGGGGAAATTATGTCATCCTAGAAAAGCTTCTTGGGTCTTTGGCCAAACAGCCATGCAGATTTAGTGGATGGTCAGTAAATATTTATGAAATGGAGTTTAATTGAAATGCTCTCCTAACTAGGTTTTTCATATGGATAAGATTCAGGTTGAGAAGAGAAAGTTGGGGATTTCAAGTAAAGGTACTGTTTAGATGTTTTTTTGATGTTCTAACATATCGCTTTATGTATTCCTGAAGTCAGCAGATATTTATTGAGTGCCTACAGTGTGTCAGAAGGCGGGCTAGGATCTGGGGATACAGCTCGGTACGAAAAGCAATACAGACTATGCCTAGTTAGGACCCAGTCCTTTACTACCAGAGTTCTCCTTTGACACATTTGTATCCAGAGCATTCAGCATTCAAGATCCTTTTTCTCAGCTTTCCCCAGTGCAAAGCAAAGGTGGAGCAAGGTCCCTGAACAAAAAGTAGTGCTCCTCCAGCCTGTCTCACCAACAGATGGCCTTATAACACGAATGGGCAGTCTGTGCTCTGAATATCTGAAGCAGTAGTAGGCTGTCCAGTTTCTACACAACTGAGATGATGAAGCCAAGCATCTTCGAGTTCTACTGTTCTTCAAAAGGAAATTTTTTTTCTAACCTATTTTTTCCCAAATTGTGTTTTAAATTTACAGTTTACCAGCCATGTAGACACTATTAAAAAAGGAAATCACTGTCAAATGTTTGGGCATGTTAGAATTACATACCTGGAAACAGAAGAATTGAATTGCTTGGCACCTCTTAAAATAATCATCACTCCGCAGATTGGATTTTTTTCCACCCTGTAACCATTACATAATTCAGGCCGATTGCAAGTTACCTCTCTTTATTTGTCCCCTCCCTTGCAAGAGTTTGTTCTTATCCAAATATTAACACTCATAAGCTCTTATGACCAACTTATTTGACAATAAGAAGCATGTAAATGTGAAACTCATGACAGCACAATTTCCTGCAGTTTCTCTTGACATCCTCCATAAGGAGGATCATTTCTCCACTATGATTTCTTTTAGATTACATTTGTATGACAATTCATGGTGTATGGCAACTTTAAAATTACACATAATTGTGTTTAAATTCAGTGTTTTAAAAAAACTCCTTTCCTGCCTTTTTGGTTCTTTTTTTTTAAAACTAAAGTTAAATTCCAGTCTTTCTATTTATTCTGTGATCATGTGATTGAATCTCAGAAGTAAATACTTATACAGTCCTCATACTAATTTGGGCTCCTCCTAATACTAGAATTGTGCTTAGAAAAGCAAAGTGTTCTGGGGTTAACCTTCAAAATATACAGAAAGCAATTTATCATAGAAAAATACTGTCTTAGGTATCACAGTCTGCATGAATGTTACGTGGTAGTTCTCTGTAATTGCTGGGGGCTTCCTTTGGTACCACCCCTGGCCTTCTGGGTTTTCTGTGGCCTCTAGGCCTCTTCTCAGGGAGCTGTGGGGAAGAGTGCTTACCTCTGGAAAATAGGGGATGGTATTGGTATTGGTACTGGTATTGGTGAGAGCCGGTAGACTGGATGTGATGGGGAGTGGCAGTAGAGAAGAAACCCTCACCTGCAAGTCTTGGAAAGCAGGTGAAATGGCTTTGATCTGGGAAGAACCCTGCAGCTCTCAGTCCCGGGGACAGTGACTTTAGCCGTTAAAAAGGCAACCTGAGCGAGTGGTCCATAGTGTAGAAATGGACTGCGGGTTTATGCTGGTCTGTTCACACCACTGCATCTTCCACTATACTAAAAGCCTCTTCATCAGCTATGATACCCAGAGTTCACATAGTGGCCTGCATATAGAACTGTTGATAGAATGATATGAGCAATGATTCAGTAGAAATTGCCTGAAAAATTGGGAAAAGTTTATTACCTTTAGGGATTTTTTAAAAAAACTTTATTGAAGTATAGTTGACTTACAGTGTTCTGTTAATTTCTGCTGTACAATGAAGTGATTCAGTTATATATATTCTTTTTCATATTCTTTTCCATTATGGTTTATCACAGGATGTTGAATATAGTTGCCTGTGCTATACAGTAGGACCTTGTTTATCCATCCTATATATAATAGTTTGCCTCTGCTAATCCCAAACTCCCAATCCTTCCCTCCCCCTTGGTAGCCACAAGTCTGTTCTCTATGTCTGTGAGTCTGTTTCTGTTTCATAAATAAGTTCATTTGTGTCATATTTTAGATTCTACATATAAGTGATATCATATGATATTTATCTTTGTGACTTACTTCCCTTAGTATGATAATCTCTAGGTCCATCCATGTTACTGCAAATGGCATTAGTTCATTCTTTTTCATGGCTGAGTAATATTCCAGTGTGTGTATATGTGTGTGTGTGTGTGTGTGTGTACCACATTTTCTTTATCCATTCATCTGTTGATGGACAGCTTTAGTTTACTTATCCGTAATCTCATTTGTCCCTAAAATAGATAAAGATACTTGTGCCAAGAAATAAGCATTGGTTCCCCACTACCTACCCAATTAAATTAAACTGCTGTTTTTAAAGCCTTGAACAGTCTGGCTGCAACCATCTTTCTAGCATCTACCCCCATGACTCCCCTACCCATAGCCTGCATTTGCCCAAACTCATCTTTCATCAGATGTTGTAATTCCCCATTTTTGCTTGGAATGGCTCCTTTGAGGACCACCTCCAATACCACCTTCCAGCCCATTCTTTCAACAAACTCTGTGTGCTCCCTCTTAAAGTCTTAAGGTCATTAAGTACCTGTAACCTCAACATTAGAGGTCAAGGTCCTTGAGGACTGGAAATGACCATGCAAGTTTGACTTGACTTCTTTTGTTAATATTGATTACTCTTTTGAGGGAGTTTATTGGGCAGAATTTTTGAACTAACTCCTTTAGTATTTCTGTGTCTCATAGTTTAACACTTAGAGTTGTTTTGTACTTTTGCTAGTTTTTCCATGTGTGTTTCTCTGATCTCTTAAAACTAAATTCCTTGGTCCTTTAAGAGTAAAATCATATTCCTCAATAAGTAGTTGTTGGTTTATTGGTTTTTCATTGATTAATAAACAAAGTGACATCCCTCTGTGCCACCTACAGATGGGCGTTTCTTTAGCCTATAACCACAGAAATTAGATAGGAAGTCTATCTTTTCAGATTCTTACCTTCTCCTCAAGCTTTTCTTAATTTAAATCTTGCATTTTTACATAGTCACACATGTAATTTCAGTACTTAGAGAAAAAACTTTTTGTCCATTAAAGTAGAGGAGGTAATACAAACAAATGTGTGAAAATACCTGAATGGAAACACAGAGAAACTGTTTATATCCTCTGATACTACAGCTTTACAGAGCTTTCTATTTTGATGACCCTAATAAGAAAACTGACCCCTTCAGAATGGGTTTCATATGTACCTTTCTTCCTTGTTTTTCGTGTGTGATAAAGGCTTTTCGGTGCCTCCTTGTCCTTCTCTGTCTGGAATGCCAAATTCTAACTTCAGCTCTATTCTAGGCCTTCAGCCTTTGGTATGTCTCGCTGCCAGTTTCGGTATCAGACTCCCTGGGAGCCAGTGACATTTTGTCCCGCACACCATTCCTGCCTGCGCTCCAAGTGCCTCTCCTCCTTCCTTCATTCATGATCCCCACGTAGAAGCCAGATCTTATGGTACGAAGCTGCATATGTCAGGCAGCTTGTTTTGGTAAAATTTGATGAGCACGTTACCCTAAAGGAAATCACTGGTGTTAGAAACTAGAAGTGAAACCAAGCACCCAGCTCTGGGTCGTCAATTAGCAGTGAAAAAGAAATCTTTCAAACCAATACGATGACTCTTCACCTGCCATTTCTTTCTTGTTTCAATTGACTGAATCTTTGTCTGCATCCATAGGCAGATTTGGAGTTTTATATTTTTCCCTAAGGCATTCAAATGCAAGATGATAAGTTACAGGGTAATTATGATTTCATTGAATAAAACAACTGTAAACAGTCCAGTTAGACTTTAGCGTGCTTTGCATTCCAGTTTTCAACACAGATAGAGTTGCAGTTAATTTCTATGAAAATTATTTTCACAAATACCACTCTTAAAATGCCAGCTCTGTTCTGAGTATTATGTATTTCTGTTATAATCTAAGTATTTCTCTAAAATTTAATAATAATTTTTTAATAAAAATATTGGTACCTAAATCTTAATCAAGGGCTATTTGGTATGTAGATTTTTACTACATTGAAATTTCCTATTGAAAGATAGAGGAAAACAGTCTTCATTCTTCCATGATTTTTTGATGAAGAAGCACTAAATCAACTCGGTACATTGATCTTAATATCTGATCGATTATCTCTATGGAAGGTGTCACTTTTAACATTGTTCTGAAGGTTTCTTAATAAAAATCTGATTTAAAGGTAACTTTACTTTTTAAAAAGTACTCCTGGGTTTTGAAGGCAGGTTGTGAACAGGGGACACTGGTATCTTTAACTGCAATTTGCTGCAGCCATATAAGATTCTTAAAAAGGTTTGATATCATATGAATCAGTAAAAACTTGAGGGCATGTATCAGATGAAAGTCCAACCACATGGTTTAACAAAGATTTTCAATATATCTGCTGATACTCTTAAAAATCCATCTGCCGGAATAATGATTGCTGGCTTATTTCTTTTTCTATAAAAGAAAGGTGATGAAAATGTCCTTTGACAGCTTCCTCTGAGTGTGGAGAAGGGCACGGATAGCATGCTTTCAGCACTCGGCACAAGTCACAGAAGCCTTCTGTGTCTAGGTCTGCGGGAGGTGAAATCTTCCTGCTGGTTCTAACTCCTTTTCCTCTTCAAGGAATTGGTTTGAAAGCTATTTGTCTTTGAGACTCATTTAAAATTTGAATTAAAAGTTTCTGACATAACTCCAAGCAGTGAGAAGAAGTAGGAAGCTCAGTTGAGGACCGTGGGAATTCCCGGGAACAAACTCAGTTGAAACCATGTTTCTGAACTGCAGATCTTTATTTTTGCATTTGTGACTTGGGGCAGGTGAAGTAGACAGTGTTCTAAGTTCACTTTCACAGAGTTAAATAATACTGTGGTAACTGAAGCTATGAAGCTGCTGTTCATGCCAGGAATGTGAAAGATGCCTATGAAAACAGCACAGAGCTACTACCAATTTCAGCATATTTTTGTTGTATTAGAAAAATGCAGTTGAAGTTTGGGATTTTAAATTCCTTTAAAATGTTAATGTTTCAAAGCATTATTATCTCAGTTGCCATTAAGCTCTTCAAGCCTTCTGTTTGTGTAGGTAGAGCGATTTCTGCTGATGTGTTGGAAATATGTAACCCTGTGTTTTGCAGCCTCTCTTTCCTCGTTAGGAAGCCCTGATTTCTCAAAGGGAAATACTGCCTTCAGCATGAGGTTTGGGCTTTGGTAACATATGCAGTTCTGCAGTGAGATCAGTTCCAGGAAGGACAGGGCTTCATGCGAAAGCAGAGCTGGAATGATTTTGTGATTATTGTGTAAAAACAATATTCTAACAGGAAAGATATTTAATAGTCAGCTGCTGAAGATGACAGAAAATATGGTTATGTTGCTGAGTGTATCAATATCGAGAGCTCAAAGAGGAGTACCTGGAAGATATAATCTGGGAAGGGCATGACTGGGTGCTCCTGGGAGCATCCCTCCAGGTGCAGCTGTGTACTCCTGGCTCCTACAGCAGCCGTGGCAAAGGACGGTGATGGCTACAAGTAGGCGCGCTGGCAAAAGTCTTAGTCATATGAGGATGAAAGACATTGTTGCGTCCTAATTAGCAGAAATATCAAGTATCCCTTAAAAGACAAGTTGGTGATGGACTTTGAATTAGAGAATCATCTAATTTTAGAGCTTAGAGATCTGTCCAGACCAGACATTTTGCAGCTAGAAATACTGTTGGCTTAGAAGGGTGTGATGACATGTCACAGTCCGTTCAAGATGATTGAGGCTTAGATCCAAGTTCCAACAGTCTGGTTCTCTATCCTTCCCGCTCCCTCCCTGGTCCTCACTGATATTAGTTTGAGAGAATAAGCTTTTTGAAAAGTTGTTTGCCTGTAATGATTTCTGTAATGAAAGGCATAATGGCATAGACGTGTCCAGTGAATAGACGTTGTCATTCTTTTCTTCTGACCCTTCCTCGGTACCAAGTAAGATTGTAGAAAAGTAGTAACTGAAGACCTCAGTGACATAGGCTTTTCTGTATAAGGGCTGCCCGGCCTGGGAGAAAATCAGATGGGCAATTTGAGTAGCTGTTTGTGGCTGAACCCAAAATAGCTTGATATCTTCTCCACAGATTGTGTCCCATTTCTGGGAGAGTACTGTGAAATCTTGACAGCAGTAATATATTTTTTTTCAAGGAATATAGAATGTTATTTATTTATTTATTTTAATTTTTATTGGAGTATAGTTGACTTACAATGTTGTATTAGTTACAGGTGTACAACAAAGTGAATAGTAATATATTATTGAGAAAGGATGTGCTTATTATATTTACATATATACACTATATATGTAAAATAAAGTTATTATGAGTATATATACTAAAATATAAAACCATGACCTTGGAGCAGATTAATGAGCTATCTGTCTAGCCCAGGATTGTTCTATGAGGAGGAAATGTATGGCTGACACTCCTCCTGTCAGTCTGAAAGGTTCATATGTTCTCTTGCAGTTTCCTTTGTGACTCCTTATAAAATTATAATCTAGCAAATTTTCTAAACTCTCTTTGAACCCTAAAATTTTATAATTCCTAGAAGCAGCATAGAGAAGAAGAAAAAAAAATTTTAACTGGAGTTCAGAACAGAGTGTAAGTTCTACTTTTGTTACTTTCGTTAGCCGAATGACTTTCTGAGCCTGTTCCCAAGTCTCTAAAATAGGATGATGATAATTAAAAATACTTATCTCTGTGGGGTTCAGAATGTTTAAAATAGATATGAAAGCTTTAATAGATTTTATACAGATGTAGGTATTTTCATTTCTTATATTTCTTGGCATAATGCAGTCCATAAACTTATAAAGTAATATTTCCTTTCCCTTTTGTTATTTGAAATTTTCCTTTTAAAAATGTCAGTTTATCCTGATATTCTTCTACTGAGGTCCTGGGATCTGGTAAAAATGAGATTATTTGTCTTCTCATGCTTTTCATGATTTCATACATTGAAATCATACATCCTCAAATCTTTTGAGTCTGGATATTCATTTTTGAGTTCTGCCTTTATACAGTGCCCCAACTGTTCCTTTTGGATTCCTATCCCCAAGTTTTTCAGCTCCATTATGTCACTTTTGATATATAACAACTGAAACCATCCTTAGGGCTATAGGCACAGGCATAGCATGGCACTATACAAAGACAGAATATTTTCCCTTTTTCTACTTATTTCCTGATTATTTCCAGAATCTTGTTGACCTTCATAACTGCAGTGGCACCTTGAGCTGATAGGCGTAGAGCATAGCCCATCACAATTAATCTCTTGGTGAACACAACATCCTACAATTTGGAATGCTTTTACTTTGGTGTGATATCTAATATTTAGCCTTTTGAAGCTTATTTTTCACTTTACTGAAGACTGATTTCCAGAGTGGCTCTTGTTTTGGTTAGGTTTTTGTTTGTTTGTTTTATTTTGTTCTGTTTTTAATGTATTTATACCCCATCAATTTTTAAAAGAATATGTAGCAACTCTTCCAGTGATACCTCATATTTGGGACTTTGGTAACATTAGAATTTTGTCATTTACCATCCCTTGTTGTCGTTCAACTGCTACACAACCTGTAGACCTTCATTCATTAACTGGATGTTTATTGAAGCCCACACTATGGCAGGTACTGCAGTAAAGGCTTGGATACAGAGGGGACCAAGACCGATTAAAGTGCAGACTCTCTTGAAACCTACATCCCAGTGAGGGGGGCAGTAAACCACAAACCAACATATGAGTTAACAGTAAAATACCAGACATAAAACTAGATGAGGTGGTAGAGTAACTGGAGGGTGACTTCAGATGGCATGGTCAGGAAGGACCTCTCTGAGGAAGTGACGTCTAAGCCTTGATCTGAATAGCAAGAACATGGAGTAACAAGGAAGCCAGTGTGAAAGGAGCTTCCAGGGAGAGGTGGACAGAGGCCTGGTCACAGGACACTGCAGGCCAGGCAAGGAGTTTGGATTTTGTAGTGGTTTCATAGGAACCACTGTGGTATCCTTAGCAAGGGGCAGTACATGACTAATGGCAGCCTTGGCATAATTTGATGAAAGTGGGATCTGTGTAAAATGTAGGCCCACATTATTGCGAGATTAATGACATGACCCCAAAATCTCTACACCTCTCAATGAGGAACATTCTGATTTGTGGCTGGCTAGACTTTCAGGACAATGGCAGTGATTCCTGAATTTTCAAGTTAGTTGGTACCCATTTTGTCTAATTAAGGAATAAAATACAGAATTTCAAGGAGGGAGTGGTCACCAGAGCCAAATACTATTCAGAGGTTGAGTTGGATGAAGAAAGAAAAGTGACTGTTAGATTCAGTAACAGAGAAGCTATTGATGGCCTTGACCAGAACAGGGTAAGATTGGAAGACAACAGAATTGATTTGAATGGTGGATGAAACAAGGGAAATAGACAATTTTGTCAAGTTTTGCTGTGTATAGGAGGAGAGAAGTAGCATAATAGCTAATGGATCATGTGGAGTTAAGGAAGTTTTTTTATCTTATTTTGTCAAAGTCACATGATACTAGAGTATGTTTGCACATGTTAAGAATAGTCCATATGGAAAGAAATTGACATTGCAAGAGAGAGTGAGGATAGTTGCAGGAGTGACATCAACGAGAACGGGAGGGGAGATGTGATCCAGAGAAGAGGTGGAGGGTCGACCTTTGATGGGAATCAGAACATGGCAGCCTTGTTCAGGTTATGCCTGAGTGTGGTTTCCTGCTCCACAAGAACCACTGATGATGTTCTTAGTAGCAAAAATTAATGTCAAGGTATCCTTTTCCTGATGTCTCTTTAAGCACTAGATATTTGAGGAATGGAAGTTGAAAATACCCAAATGGACATAACCAGAGGCAATAGCAAGAAATCTTTAGCATAGTTCACAAAGTCAATAAGATAATTCTTAAAAATTCTCAGAGGCTCCTTTGACTCTAGAAAATGACATACGATATTATACCTAAATGATCATATAACATACCATTTACTGGAAATCCTAATGTGATCCACCCTTTCTTCATTGTTTATTGAAAAAATTAGCTTATTTGATGCTCATGGGGCTCTGAAGTGCATAGGGAAGGTGTGAAAAGCCCAGGACATACAGGTAACAAGTTGTGCAGTAAGGATTCTAATCAAAAATTTTTTAACTTTAGCGCTCAAGTTTTTATTTGATTTTTTAAATTTTATTTATTTACTTACTTATTTATGTATTTTTGGCTACGTTGGGTCTTCGTTGCTGTGTGCAGGCTTTCTCTAGTTGCAGTGAGTGGGGGCTACTCTTCATTGCGGTGTGTGGGCTTCTCATTGTGGTGGCTTTTCTTGTTGCGGAGCACAGGCTCTAGGAGCGTGGGCTTCAGTAGTTGTGGCACGCAGGCTCAGTAGTTGTCGCTCGCGGGCTCTAGAGCACAGGCTCAGTAGTTGTGGCACATGGGCTTAGTTGCTCCGCGGCATGTGGGATCTTCCCGGACCAGGGCTCGAACCTGTGTCCCCTGCATTGGCAGGCGGATTCCCAACCACTGCACCACCAGGGAAGTCCCTCCCATATTTTATATTTATTTTTTAAACTTAAAAGAACCATAAGAAAATAAGACAAAAGCACACACAAAATGTTGCACACAATCTCACTTATGAGTTTGCAAATCTAAACCAGCACTGTAATGAAGACTTTGTAAACATTACCAAGTAGGACTTAGTCCAGGAATGCAAAGATGATTCAACATTAGGAAATCAATGATGATGATTGATCATGTTAATCAAAGAAGGAAACCAGTTTTATTATCTCCATGGTGGTTGAAAAGGTAGTTGGTACATATATTTTGTATACCATATACATGTATATATGGTATAACAAAGGCATTACTTTCTGCATTGATTTCACCCTAGAAAACCAGAGACGTAACTGAAAATTTATTAGAACTCATGAGTAATAACTCTGTAACAGTAGAAGTAAATGTTTAAAGATCAATTTTCAGTAATCTAGATGAAATGGATAAATACCTAGAAAGACATAAACTACTTAAATAGAAATCCTGAATAGACCTATAAAACAAGAGATTGAATTAGTAATTTCAATACAAATTTCCACAAAGAACAGCCCAGGCCCAAATAACTTAATGGTGAATTCTACCAAATATTTAAAGAAAAACTAACACCAATCCTTTAAAAACTCTTCCAAAAAGTAAAAGAGAGGGGAACAATTTACAACTCATTCCGTGAGGCCAATATTACCCTGATAACAAAACCAGGGACTTCCCTGGCGGTCCAGTGGTTAAGACTCTGTGCTTCCAATGCAGGTGGCATGGGTTCGATCCGTGGTTGGGGAACTGAGATCCCACATGTGGCACAGAGCGGCCAAAAACAAACAAACAAACAAATAAAGACATCACAAGAAAACTATAGACCAGTATCTCTTATGAATATAGACATAAAAATCCTCAACAAAATACTAGCAGAATAAATCCAGCAACATATAAAAAGGATTATGCACCATGATCAAATAGGATTAATGCAAGGTTGTCTTAACATGAAAAGCAATCAATGTTATGCACCATATTAATAGAATAAAGGACAAAAGCCACATGATACTCTCAGTAGATATTTAAAGAAGCATTTGACAAAATTCAGTACCCTTTCATGATTAAAAACACTAAAACTAGGAATAGAAGGAAACTTCCTAGTGTGATAATAATGCTATCTATGGAAAACCCATAGCTATTATCATACTTAGCAGTGAATAGATGCTTCCCCGCTAAGACAAGGAATGGGACAGGATGTCCACTACTGGCACTTCTATTCAACATTTTACTAGAGGTTCTGGCCAGGGCAACTGGGCAAGAAAAAGAAATGAGGCATTCAGCTTAGAAAGGAAGAAGTAAAACTCTCTCTGTTTGCAGAGTCATGATCTTGTATGTAGAAATCCTAAGGAACCAACAAAAAACTATTATGACTAATAAGTCAGTTAAGCAGGGTTGGTGGATACAAGATCAGTACCCCCAAAATCAACCTTATTAACATTAATTAACTATCCAAAAATAAAATTAAGAGTACAATTCCACTTAAAGTAGCATTAAAGGGGCTTCCCTGGTGGCACAGTGGTTGAGAATCTGACTGCCAATGCAGGAGACACGGGTTCGAGCCCTGGTCTGGGAAGATCCCACATGCCACGGAGCAACTGGGCCCGTGAGCCACAACTACTGAGCCTGCGTGTCTGGAGCCTGTGCTCCACAACAAGAGAGGCCGCGATAGTGAGAGGCCCACGCGCTGCGATGAAGAGTGGCTCCCTCTTGCCACAACTAGAGAAAGCCCTCGCACAGAAACGGGGACCCAACACACCAAAAATAAATAAATAACTAAATAAATTACAAAAAATACTTTATAAAATGCAAATCTGGGTATGTTCATTCCCAACAGGTAACCCTACAGCACCGTCCTATTGCTCTCAGGATTTAAAAAAAAAAAAAAAAAAAAAAAGTAGCATTAAAGAGAATACAATAGGAATAAATTTAACAAAGAAGTATAAGACTTATATACTAAAAACTTTAAAATATCGTTGGAGGAACTTAAGTGGAAAGATATCTCATGTTCGTGGATTGGGAAACTTTATGTTGTTAAGATGGCAGTAGTCCCCAGCTTAATCTCTAGATTCAATTCAGTCCCTGTCAAAATCTCAACTAATTTTTTTTTCCCCACAAAAAACATTGTGTTTTTTTTCTTTTTATTTTTTTAATTGGGGTATAGTTGCTTTACAATGTTGTGTTAGTGTCTGCTGTACAACAAAGTGAATCAGCTATATGTATACATATATCCCCTCCTTCTTGGACCTCCCTCCCACCCCACCCCCCATCCCACCCATCTAGGTCACCACAGAGCAGCAAGCTGAGCTCCCTGTGCTATACCACAGGTTCCCACTCGCTATCTGTTTTACACATGGTAGTGTATATATGTCAATTCCCATCTCCCAATTCATCCCATTCGCCCCTTCCCTCCCACCCCGTGTCCATGTTGAATCTAGAAAAATGGTACAGATGAACCTATTTGCAGGGCAGGAATAGAGACGCAGACGTAGTCCACTACCTTTTTACACAAACTGACAAGCTGATTCTGAGATTAATAGATAAATTCGTGGGACCCAGAATAGCTGAAACAATCTTCAAATGGAAGAACAAAGTTGCAGGACTTTGAACAAGAACAAAACTGCAGTTGCAGTTCTACTTTCGATTTCAAAACTGACTACAGACCTGCAGTAATCAAGACAGTGTTACTGGCCCAAGGATAGGTGTATAGATGGAATAGAGCTGAGAATCCAGAAATAAACCCATATATTTATAATTAATTGATTTTAACAAGAGTGCCAAGATAATTAAATGGTGCTGGGACAACTGAATGGTCACATGCAAAATAATGAAGTTTGGATCCAAACCTCACACCATATAGAAGAAATAACTGAAAATGGATCATTGACCTTAATGTAAGGAGTAAACTATACAACTTTTAGAAGAAATGTAAGTGAAATCATTATGCATTTGGATTAAGCAGTGGTTTCTTAGATGTGACGAAAGCCAAGTAACAAAAGAAAAAATGGATAAATTTTTCATCAAAATGAAAAAGTTTTGTGCTTCAAAGGATACCATCAAGAAAAAGACAATCCACAGAACAGGAGAAAATATTTGCAAATCAGATATCTGATAAGCGACCTGTATCCGAAATGTAGAAAGAACTCTTAATAACTCACCAACAAAAAGGCATTTAACCCACTTTAAAAATGGGCAAAGGATTTGCATAAACATTTCTCCAAAGAAGATTTACAAATGGTCAAAAAGCATATGAAAAAAGTGTTCAACATCATTAGCCATTAGGGAAATCAAATCAAAATTTACACACACTAGGATGGCTAGAATCAAAAACACAAGTGTTGGTGAAGATCTGGAGAAACTGGAGCCCTCATATGTTGCTGGTGGGAGTGTGAAATGGAGCACCTGCTTTGGAAAACAGTCTGACAGCTCCTCAAAATGTTAAAACACAGTGATACCATTTTCCACTCCTAGGTATATCCCAAGAGAATTGAAAATTAAGTTCACACAAAATCATCTGCATGAATGTTTGTAGCAGCATTGCTGATAATAGCCCCTGAGTGAAAACAGCTCAAACGTTCATCAACTGATGATTCAATCAATAAAATGTGTTACATTCATACAATGGAATATTATTCAACCATAAAAAGGAATATGACATTCTACTATCTGCCACAACATGGATGAACCTGGGAAAGATTTTGCTAAGTGAGCAAAACTAGACACAAAGGCCACATATTTTATGATTACATTTATATGAAATGGCCAAAATAAGTAAATCTGTAGAGACAAAATAGATTAGTGGTTACCAGGGTCTGGTGGGAGGAGAGAATCAAGAGTGGCTGCTAATATGTATGGGGTTTGTTTGGGGAAGGGGGGTGCTAATGAGAATCTTCTGGAATTAGAGAGTGGTGATAGGTGCATGATTCTGTGAATATATTAAAAACCACTGAATTATAAACTTTAAAAGATTGAACTTTATGGTATATGAATTATATTTCAATAAACCTATATCATTATATAATAAATGACTAAATTTTTTTTGAATTTATTTATTTATACAGCAGGTTCTTATTTGTTATCTATTTTATACATATTAGTGTATATATGTCAATCCCAACCTCCCAATTCATCCTACCACCCCCCACCGACCCCGCCTTCCCCCCTTGCTGTCCATACGTTTGTTCTCTACATCTCTGTCTCTATTTCTGCCTTGTAAACTGGTTCATCTGTACCATTTTTCTAGATTCCACATATATGTGTTAATATACGATATTTCTTTTTCTCTTTTTGACTTACTCTGTATGACAGTCTCTAGGTCCATCCACATCTCTGCAAATGATCCCATTTCATTCCTTTTTATGGCTGAGTAATATTCCATTGTATATATGTACCACATCTTTATCCATTCGTCTGTTGATGGGCATTTAGGTTGCTTCCATGACCTGGCTATTGTAAATAGAGCTGCAATGAACATTGGGATGCATGTGTCTTTTTGAATTATGGTTTTCTCAGGATATATGCCCAGTAGTGGGATTGCTGGGTCATTCAATAATTCTATTTTTAGTTTTTTGAGGAACCTCCATACTGTTCTCCATAGTGGCTATTATCAATTTACATTCCCACCAACAGTGCAAGAGGGTTCCCTTTTCTCCACACCCTCTCCAACATTTGTTGTTTGTAGATTTTCTATGATGCCCATTCTAACTGCTGTGTAGTTTGGATTTGCATTTCTCTAATAATTAGTGATGTTGAGCGTCTTTTCATGTGCCTCTTGGCCATCTGTATGTCTTCTTTTGAGAAATGTCTGTGTAGGTCTGCCCATTTATTGATTGCATTGTTTGTTTTTTTAATATTGAGCTGCCTGAGCTGTTTATATACTTTGGAGATTAATCCTTTGTCTGTTGATTCATTTGCAAATATTTTCTCCCATTCTGAGGGTTGTCTTTTCATCTTGTTTATAGTTTCCTTTGCTGTGCAAAAGCTTTTAAGCTTCATTAGGTCCCATTTGTTTATTTTTGTATTTATTTCCATTAGTCTAGGAGGTGGGTCAAAAGAGATCTTGCTGTGATTTATGTCAAAGAGTGTTCTTCCTATGTTTTCCTCTAAGAGTTTTATAGTGTCCGGTCTTACATTTAGGTCTTGAATCCATTTTGAGTATATTTTTGTGTATGGTGTGAGGGAGTGTTCTGACTTAATTCTTTTACATGTAGCTGTCCAGTTTTTCCAGCACTACTTATTGAAGAGGCTGTCTTTTCTCCATTTTATACTCTTGCCTCCTTTATCAAAGATAAGGTGACCATATGTGCATGAGTTTATTCTGAGCTTTCTATCCTGTTCCATTGATCTATATTTCTGTTTTTGTGCCAGTACTATATTGTCTTGATTACTGTAGCTTTGTAGTATCGTCTGAAGTCAGGGAGTCTGATTCTTCCAGCTCCGTTTTTTTCCCTCAAGACTGCTTTGGCTATTCAGGGTCTTTTGTGTCTCCATACAAATTTTAAGATTTTTTGTTCTAGTTCTGTAAAAAATGCCATTGGTAATTTGTTAGGGATTGCATTGAATCTGTAGATTGCTTTGGGTAGTATAGCCATTTTCACAATATTGATTCTTCCAATGCAAGAACATGGTATATGTCTCTCCATCTGTTTGTGTCATCTTTGATTTCTTTCATCAGTGTCTTATAGTTTTCTGAGTAGAGGTCTTTTACCTCCTTAGGTGGGTTTATTCCAAGGTATTTTATTCTTTTTGTTGCAATGGTGAATGGGATTGTTTCCTTAATTTCTCTTTCTGATCTTTTGTTGTTAGTATATAGGAATGCAAGAGATTTCTGTGCATTAATTTTGTATCCTGCAACTTTACCAAATTCATTGATTAGCTCTAGTAGTTTTCTGGTGGCATCTTTAGGATTCTCTATGTATAGTATCATGTCATCTGCAAACAGTGACAGTTTTACTTCTTCTTTTCCAATTTGTATTCCTTTTATTTCTTTTTCTTCTCTGATTGCTGTGGCTAGGACTCCCAAAACTATGTTGAATAATAGTGGTGAGAGTGGACATCCTTGTCTTTTCCTGATCTTAGAGGAAATGCTTTCAGTTTCTCACCATTGAGAATAATGTTTGCTATGGGTTTGTCATATATGGCCTTAATTATGTTGAGGTAGGTTCCCTCTGTGCCCACTTTCTGGAGAGTTATTGTCATAAATGGGTGTTGAATTTTGTCAAAAGCTTTTTCTGCATCTACTGAGATGATCATATGGTTTTTATTCTTCAATTTGTTAATATGGTGTATCACATTGACTGATTTGTGTATATTGAAGAATCCTTGCATCCCTGGGATAAATCCCACTTGTTCATGGTGTATGATCCTTTTAATGTGTTGTTGGATTCTGTTTGCTAGTATTTTGTTGAGGATTTTTGCATCTATATTCATCAGTGATATTGGTCTGTAATTTTCTTTTTTTTGTAGTATCTTTGTTTGGTTTTGGTATCAGGGTGATGGTGACCTTGTAGAATGAGTTTGGGAGTCTTCCTTCCTCTGCAGTTATTTGGAAGAGTTTGAGAAGGATGGGTGTTAGCTCTTCTTTAAATGTCTGATAGAATTCACCTGTGGAGCCATCTGGTACTGGAGTTTTGTATGTTGGAAGATTTTTAATCACAGTTTCAATTTCATTACTTGTGATTGGTCTCTTCATGTTTTCTATTTCTTCCTGGTTCAGTCTTGGAAGGTTATACGTTTCTAAGAATTTGTTCATGTCTTCCAGGGTGTCCATTTTATTGGCATAGTGTTGCTTGTAGTAGTCTCTTATGATGCTTTGTTTTCTGCAGTGTCTGTTGTAACTTCTCCTTTTTCATTTCTAATTTTATTGATTTGCGTCCTCTCCCTCTTTTTCTTGATGAGTCTGGCTAAAGGTTTCTCAATTTTGTTTATCTTCTCAAAGAACCAGCTTTTAGTTTTATTGATCTTTGCTGTTGTTTTCTTTGTTTCTGTTTCATTTATTTCTGCTCTGATCTTTATGATTCTTTCCTTCTGCTAACTTTGGGTTTTGTTTGTTCTTCTTTCTCTAGTTCCTTTAGGTGTAAGGTTAAATTGTTTATTTGAGATTTTCCTTGTTTCTTGAGGTAGGATTGTATTGCTGTAAACTTCCTTCTTAGAACTGCTTTTGCTGCATCCCATAGGTTTTGGGTCATCATGTTTTCATTGACATTTGTTTCTAAGTATTTTTTTATTTCCTCTTTGATTTCTTCAATGATCTCTTGGTTATTTAGTAACATATTGTTTAGCCTCCATGTGTTTGTGTGTTTTACGTTATTCTTCCCTGTAATTGATTTCTAACCTCATAGCATTGTGGTCAGAAAAGATACTTGATATGATTTCAGTTTTCTTCAGTTTACTGAGGCTTGATTTGTGACCCAGGCTGTGTGTGATCTCTCCTGGAGAATCTTACACTTTGAGAAGAAAGTGTAATCTGCTGTTTTTTGATGGAATGTCCTATAAATATCAGTTAAATCTATCTGGTCCATTATGTCATTTAAAGCTTGTGTTTCCTTATTAATTTTCTGCCTGAATGATCTGTCTGTTGGTGTAAGTGAGGTGTTAAAGTCCCCCACTATTATTGTGTTACTGTCGATTTCCTCTTTTATAGCTGTTAGCAGTTGCCTTATGTATTGAGGTGCTCCTATGTTGGGTACATATATATTTATAATTGTTATATCCTCTTCTTGAATTGATCCTTTGATCATTAGTAGTATCCTTCCTTGTCTCTTGAAACATTCTTTATTGTAAAGTCTATTTTATCTGATATGAGTATTCCTACTCCAGCTTTCTTTTGACTTCCATTGGCATGGAATATCTTTTTCCATCCCCTCACTTTCAGTCTGTATTTGTCCCTAGGTCTGAAGTGGGTCTCTTGTAGACAGCATATATATGGGTCTTGTTTTTGTATACATTCAGGGAGCCTGTGTCTTTTGGTTAGAGCATTTAATCCATTCACGTTTAAGGTAATTATCAACATGTATGTTCCTATTATCATTTTCTCAATTGTTATGGGTTTGTTTTTTGTAGGTCCTTTTCTTCTCTTGTGTTTCCCACTTAGAGAAGTTCCTTTAGCATTTGTTGTAGAGCTGGTTTGTTGGTGCTGAATTCTCTTAGCTTTTGCTTGTCTGTAAAGCTTTTGATTTCTGTGTTGAACCTGAATGAGATCCTTGCTGGGTAGAGTAATCTTGGTTGTAGGTTCTTCCCTTTCATCACTTTAAATATATCACGCCACTCCCTTCTGGCTTGCAGAATTTCTGCTGAGAAATCAGCTGTTAACGTTATGGGAGTTCCCTTGTATGTTATTTGTTGTTTTTCCCTTGTTGCTTTTAATAATTTTTCTTTGTCTTTAATTTTTGTCAGTTTGATTACTATGTGTCTCGGTGTGTTTCTCCTTGGCTTTATCCTGCCTGGGACTCTCTGCACTTCCTGGACTTGGGTGGCTATTTCCTTTCCCTTGTTAGTGATGTTTTCGACTATCATCTCTTCATATATTTTCTCTGGTCCTTTCTCTCCCTCTTCTCCTTCTGGGACCCCTATAATGTGAATGTTGGTGCATTTAATATTGTCCCAGAGGTCTCTTAGGCTGTCTTCATTTCTTTTCATTATTTTTTCTTATTCTGTTCTGCAGCAGTGAATTCCACCATTCTGTCTTCCAGGTCACTTATCCATTCTTCTGCCTCAGTTATTCTTCTATCGATTCCTTCTAGTGTATCTTTCATTTCAGTTATTGTATTGTTCGTCTCTGTTTGTTTGTTCTTTAATTCTTCTAGGTCTTTGTTAAACATTTCTTTCATCTTCTCAATCTTTGCCTCCATTCTTTTCCTGACGTCCTGGATCATCTTTACTATCATTATTCTGAATTCTTTTTCTGGAAGGTTGCTTACCTCCACTTCATTTAGTTGTTTTTCTGGGGTTTTATCTTGTTCCTTCATCTGGTATGTAGCCCTCTGTCTTTTCATTTTGTCTGTCTTTCTGTCAATGTGGTTTTCTTTCCACAGGCTGCTGGATTGTAGTTCTTGCTTCTGCTGTCTGCCCTCTGGTGGATGAGGCTATCTCAATAAATGACTAAATTTGTAAGATCTAGTTTCTTCATGCCATGAATGACAAATTCAAAATTATAATGGAAAGAACGAATGCATGACAGAATTTAAGAAAATTTTGAGAAAAATGAGAGGGGAAATTATTGTACAGATAATAATACATATTATATATGTATTTAAATAATGAAGAGTGTGGAACTATCATCAGGACAGGACCTGCCCCCCCCCAAAAAAAAAAACCCTGAAGAGACTTTAAGTGCATGTATTAGGAAAGTCAGAGAGAGAGTAAAATCAGTGATTCCTCAGTGGGAAAAGTATAGATTATCTATGAAATGATGGTGTTCAACACCTAGCTAAGTTTATCAGTCAGCAATTGTGGTTGAAAATAGCAGAAAATAATCCTGGCAAGTTTAAGCAGAGACAGATTTACAGAAATCATATTGGGCAGCTCTCACAGTCAGTGGGGAACCAAGCTCAGAAGGTGACAGCATCCAAAAGATGCGAAGAAACTAGGAATAGATCCTCCCTTGAGCCACTAGACTAGGATGTTTAGGATGCCGCTGTGCTGCTGAAGCATCTGCTAGATCCCACCGCTGCCACCATGACCAAATTCTAAAGATCCCTGCATGTTTCACTCACTCCCTTAAGACTCTGAGACCCAGGCAAGAGCATCCAAAGGCAGAGCCTAGGTCACAGGCCTGCATCTTACCCTGGGTGTTGGGAAAGGGATATCTGCCCACCTTCGGTACTGTGGTGAGAGGCAGGGCCCTGTTGCATCAAGTCAGATAGGAAGGTGTCCAAATGCTGGGGAGCCAAAAATTTCCACTAACATTTGGAATAACTAAAATTAGAACCGTCCTTTATATCATAGGCCAAAATAAATTCCACGTCTATTCAGAATGTAAATGTGAAACTTGAGACCATAAAAGTACTTAAAGAAAATACACATGAATATTTATGTAATCTTGGCTTGGGAAAGTTGCTAAGCATGATATAAAAATCAGAAGGCCATTAAAAATGTCAGTAGCGAATATTTAATGATCCAGAAAGGGAACCATGGTCTGTTAAATTTTTTAAAAAATAGAATGGTATATGCCAGAATATTAACAGTGGTTTCCTCTGGATGATGAGACCAGAGATGATTTTTCATTTCTTCCTTCACACTCTGTATTCAAGTTTGGTGGGGTTTTTTTGTTTGTTTCAAAAGCTGTTATTGCTTTTTAAATTTGGAAGGTGATTTGCTCACTGGGTTTGTACGAACACATAGATACCAGTGTCTCCATAAGTAAATTTTACGCTAACCACTACAAAAGTGAAAATAACTCTTTAAAGAGCAGGTAATGAGACACTTGTGTGTAGACACCCCCATCTCTGTAAAAATCATGTTGAATGGCTTTTGGTATTGGCTCCATCTGGTGGCACTTCAAAAGGAGGACCTGAATAATTGGATGATGACTGTAAGAATGCCCCCCAAGATTATGATGCTTCTCTCACCTCCTCCAGTGTTTTTTGTTTTGGTTTGTTTTATTTTGTCTTGTTTTTAAGAGAACCCATCTGCTTGACTACAAAAGTACCAGTTTGTACTTAGGGTACTGGCATCTAAAGGAAGCATCACAGATGTAAAGATTCTGGAATTAATGTGTATTGTGGCCTATATTTCATCACTTTATACTCTAACCTACAAATAATGAGTTATCCCACCATTTCCTGTTGTAGCAGCCCTTAGATTCTTAATATCTGGTTCCCTCTTTTCTGGGATTCCTATCTCAGTAAAGGATGCTCAACATCTATTTGACATAAGAGACCAAGTGGGCTCTTCCTGTGTAAAGGTGAGTCGCCCAAACAGAATGAAAGGCTTCTCACAGAAACCTTGATACCAAAGGATGGAGGAGAGCCCTTTATGTTCAGAAAGGCATATCATTGGCACGTTACTAAAACAGACCAAGAGATCTGGAGAAGCAAAGAAAGAAAGAGAACACAGAAATGGCCATTTGTTCCCATTCTCACCACTCAATTGCTTTTCCTACTTGTAAAAGAAAAATAATCACTCTGGCTTGGAATTTCTTTTTCTAAATGCCTTTAGCCTTTATGAGTCAATATGTATGATCTTTCTGGGATTTTCTAGTTGATATTGTCATGATCTAAGAGTTCTGCATAAAATGTATATATATATATATATATATATATATATATATATATATATATATATATGAAAGACTTACTAATATCCTTTTTTCTATGACCGTTTCCTCAGGGAACTCATTGAACATGTCTGTTATTTTTATTTCTCAGTCATAAATAGCATGACTCTGAACTTCTGTAAGTTTCAGAGTCTCCATGTCTCCACCCTTCATGTTAATATAGGAACCTCATTGCTCTGGACTGAAATTAAATTGGTATACAACTGTTTTTGGTATTAGTTGGGTTAGTTAAACTGTTTCACCTCAGTCATTTTGCAGGGTGGATATAAAACAGCTTGGATGGCGTATGCATATTTTTTTGAGCTCCATATTTCATGTAGTTTGCTCATGTTGAAATTTTCTGCTATTTTTCTCTTATGTATTTTAATGATTTGGAGCCAGTAGCAGCTAGATGGAAGGAAAAATATGTTCCTTTTTTTTCTGATAGAAGCTAAAGTTGTTCATACACTGATTTCCTTGATGTTGAAGAATGAAGTTCTGTTCACTGTTTGTGGAATCTGGTGATGCTCTGGTGAACAGCGTCGGTATCACAGTGGTTAGGGATGGGGAAGTGGCAGGAGCTGCATCAAGGCACGTCCCTGCCCACCAGCACCCAGCCCTGGTGGGTGAGGAGATGTGGGTGCCATGAGGAGAGGAGCACACACGGCAGGAGGGCTGAGGGCTCTGGGCTCCCGGCTCCCTCCTGCCCAGCAACCCTCAGTTGCACGTGGTACAGTCAGACTCACACTGGTCCTTTTCTTGTCTCTTTCCAGGAGCAGCCTACTGCCAGTTCATGGACATGCTCTTTCCTGGCTGCATTAGTTTGAAGAAAGTAAAATTTCAAGCGAAGTTGGAACATGAGTACATTCACAATTTTAAGCTTCTGCAAGCATCGTTTAAGCGAATGAATGTTGATAAGGTAGGAGACACGCTTGTACCTCCATGAAATGCATTATCTTTGCTTAAAATTGTTTTCATGCAGAGATGCAAAAATCCAAAAATGTGTCAATGGGATATATCTTGACAACAGTACAGTAGGTTGGGTCCTGTACTGAGCATAAAGCACCAACCCTCACTTCCCATATTTTCATGAGGTTTTTATTTGAGGAGATTTCTAAACTTGTAGCCATTAGACTAAAAACGCTAACAGAAATTATGAATGCTGAAATGTTGTTATTCTGTATTAGCATTGCAGATGAGAAACTTTTATGTTTTCCAGATGCCACTGTGGTTCTTTGTGTGTTTTATTTCTTTAAAGAAATAGCATAGTACAGTAGAAATGGCACGGGTTTGAATCCCAGCACCATGACTTGAGCAAGTTATTTAAATTCTTTGAGTCTGAGTTTACCCATCTGTAAAATGGGACTAAAACCCCCTTCCCTGTGGTTATGAAATTAAAGCGAGTACTACACATTAAAGTGTCCAGTATATACACTCAGATTCTCACTCAATGTCCATAAAATATTCTTTCACCCACTTTGAACTTCATAATTTTATTATAGAGTGATACAAATGAAGTTAGACTAGAGTCCTTTTTCCCCTGTAGAGGACTATTGCTGAAGCCCATTCAGGCTCTGCATGTTTCCTGCTATTCAGATACATATTACATTCATAGTCTTTATTTAGGATATAGCTCTTGGAGAGAATAGGTTGGAAAGAAATGAATTTTGAATAAGGGAAAAGAGAAAAACCAGCAGGGGAGAAATAGAAAGCTTTTCTTTTCATAGATAGTAGCAATAAATAAACAGGCTATGGAAATAAAAATTTAAATTTGGGGGCTTCCCTGGTGGCGCAGTGGTTGAGAGTCCGCCTGCCCCGGTCCGGGAAGATCCCACATGCCGCGGAGCGGCTGGGCCCGTGAGCCATGGCCGCTGAGCCTGCGCGTCCGGAGCCTGTGCTCCGCAGCGGGAGGGGCCACAACGGTGAGGGGCCCGCGTACCCCAAAAAAAAAAAAAAATTTAAATTTTGGGTTATAAGAGATAGAGATTAAAGGAAAGAAAGTTTGCTGAACTGCATATATTTTTTAATTTATGCAATTAATATCTTCCTAAATCAAAGCATTCTTATCAAAATATTAAGAAAAGTTTGGCTTCTCATTTTCTCAGAATTTTTATTGCAAAACATACATCCTCTTTAACATTTTAATTTTTTGACTCCTTTGCTGTGGTTAATTTCCAATTAGCTCTTTCTGTATTTATTCAAAACCAGAGTTATATAGATTCTTCTTCCTTATTAGCATCACTTTTCTGTACACTTCTGTATCATTTTTCTATACGTGCTTCTAGATCAAAAAGAAAAGAAACACCCATTCATAGGTTTATTGATGGAACTTGCTAGGTAACAAAGTTGGGGACTCCATATATCCATAGAAATGTACGAGAGTGGGTCAGCCATTGTTAAGAAATTTGAAGATAGGGAATTCCCTGGCAGACCAGTGGTTAGGACTCCCAGCTTTCACTGCCGAGGGCACAGGTTCAATCCTGTGTCAGGGAACTAGCATCCTGCAAGCCGTGGTGTGGCCCAAAAAAAGAAAAAAAGAAATTTGAAGATAAAATTCTTGTACTGGAGGAACACTGACCTTTATGACCTTTGTTGGCCTCTCTAGCTTAATATGCTATGATTCTACCCAGAGATCCTGGTGTAGAGACAGTGATCCCTGTTCATGTTTGTCATAGCCTGCGACAGCACGTGGGAAGCATATGTACAAATATTTCCTCGCCACCTCAGATTTTGAACTTATGACCCCGGAACTTTCATTTTGATAGGAATTGCAAAATTAAGTCAACAGAAGGAAGTGCCTGCTTTGAATGGCTAATGCATCATCATCATCTAAAGCTGTTTATAAATGTTCACGTTTGGCAGAAAGCAAAATATAGTAGCATGTTAATTAAAGGGCTTTATGCTCCAAGAAGGCACTTTCTAAAACAATCACAATATCAGCATAAACAAAACTTACAAATCAGAAAACATGAAAATACTTAAATAGTACAATGAAAAGACCTCTAAAGGGAATACTGATTGGATCTTTAGGCTGCCCGTTAAAAACACTTAATTTACACCCAGTCTTGATAAAATAGTTACAAAATACAAAAAGAAACCTGTTTAAGAAATGTACCCCCATGGCACATTAACCGTGCTCCAGTGTAACCCATGAATTACTGAGCCCTGTATTGTGGTTAGTTGTTTTTATTTTATGCTTGTCTCTCTACATTGTAAAGACAGTCCATGAAAGCTCATTTTGTTTCATAGGAACCGTTAGATTAGTGTGAGTTTTCATTGACTTGAGTCTTATTCATTCGTACTCTCTAATAACTACAATCCTTTTAAGAGCTTATTCCAACACAGCTAGACCAAGTGTTACAAAGAAATAAGGAAAACCTATCAACCTTGAAACAGCACAACATCCCAGACCCATGTTTTTGGGGGGATATGCTTTGGCAATAAACATTCTACGAAGAGGATCAGCCCCTCATGCCAGCTCAGGGTATTCCTTGTTTCGTATGGTTTGTTCAGATGTATTAAATATTCCAGGAGAACCAACTACAACATTTTAATTTTTCTTTAATATAATGAAAAATTATATGAATTCTGGAATACCACTGGCTAAGACACTGGGGGAGAGGCCAGCAGGCATGAATTGCAGATGTAAAGTTATATTTAGGGAACACTTCAGTTGTATTCCATACAAACAAGCCTGAGGATCGTGACTCACCGGGTGATTTTATATTGCAGGTAATTCCAGTGGAAAAGCTCGTGAAGGGGCGTTTCCAGGACAACCTGGATTTTATTCAGTGGTTTAAGAAGTTCTATGATGCTAACTACGATGGCAAGGAGTATGACCCCGTAGAAGCACGACAAGGGCAAGATGCAATTCCTCCTCCCGACCCCGGCGAACAGATCTTCAACCTGCCCAAGAAGTCTCACCATGCAAACTCCCCGACAGCAGGTACCGTAACAATGAAATCCTAGATTCACTTTCACAGGCCCTCCGGCGCCGTACTGTGAGCCGATTTACACTTTTAAATATGGATCATCATCTATAATCCTTCAGAGGGAATTCATGAAATATCCATCCTGTCTCCGGTGTGAGCAGTGCCAATTTCTATGTGACAACATTCAGCAAGACCTCACTTAGCCAACTTCACCCAAAAGTGAAGTCACTGAGGATAAATACCTAGAACTTTAAAAAATGTTTTAACTATTTTGGAGAAAAATCTTTCTAAAATATATTACAAACATTCTTGCCTAGAAAACAGACTTTACCAAGCAGAATGTGCTCTTGTCCAATGAGGGTCATTATTATAAACATCAGCTGTGATACAGGAGAGTTAAATGATGAAATCCTCAGAAACCATGTGTTTCCATCCTGAACACCAGTGTTCACACTTGTTAACAGCCTTAATTCTGTAAGAATGCAAATTCCTTATTTATGCCCAGCTTCCAATGAGAATTACTAGAAATGATTATAACAAGACTAATACTAAACTGTGTGGACATGTGTCTGGAACTCAAGGAAGTGTCGGCTAGAGGTAAACATTGGTGAGTCTTCTATATCCAGGTAATCGAAGCTGGAAGTGAGTCCCCAGTGAGGAAGGGTGAGTCCCTGAGGAACTCGAACATTTAACGTTTGGGTAGAAAAGGAAGGACTTACATAGGAGCAGGGAAGACACCAGAAAGATGGAAAGAAATGAAGGAATGACGTGTCAGGGAAATAGAAGGAAGGGAGCAGAACGGTCACCAGTGTCTAAATCTGCTGAGGAGTCAAGTACAGTGAGGACTGGAAGGGTCCTTTGGGGTCACTCAGTGGAATGATGGGTCCAGGAGGGGGCTGAGGAATTGGAGAAAGGAAACTGAGACAGCATAAAAATCCAACTTCAAAGCCATAGAGTAAATAAGCTGAAACAAAATAAACGAAGCACAGATCTTTGGGAATACATACATTTAAGGGGCAAGAGGAAAAAGGAAGCTGAGAAAAGGAGGAACATCAGGGGAAAAACCAGCTCAACATCAGAGAACAGTAGGACATTTTTAGAAAGAGGGATCACCAACAGCGCTGAGTATTAATTGTTGGAGAGATCAGATAGGATGAAACCTGAAAATAGGCCAAAGAAAGAAATCTGGCTCCTGGGGGGGTGATTAATAGTTCTTTAGAGAATTGGTCTGTAGAAATGCTGAATCCATACACCTAGATTGCAGCGGCTTACTAACAAGGGCATGACACACAAACGTGAAAGTGATGTGAGAGGAGATTCCACCTTCACCAAATCAGGAGAATAAGTGGAGGAAATAAAAACATTTTGTTGGCGTCGGGAAAAAGCTGACAGTTGCTTTAGGAAGTAAGATTGGGGAGAGAATGGTATTGTCCTCGATTTGATTTTGTTTGCTTTTAGGACACAGCACAAGGAGCAGGTTTGTAAGATGGGAGGAAGGTCTGTGAGAAGGAATAATAGGAAAAAGGAGGGGAAACTGGTGGAACAATGACCCTGAGGCTGGAGGAAGAAAATGGGGTCAAGGGCATCGAAAGAGGTTTGGTGAGGAAAGGGAATGTTTACCTTTTGCAGAACAGAAGTGCTGGGAAGAGTTTGGGTAAAAATGAAGCCACAGGGAGTTTGGGGAACAAAAGTTTATGGCAGTTCAAACTGGCCTTCAGCTTTTGTCAGAAAGTGTCATTATTCTAGGACCAGGATAGAGAAGGGGAGTGGTGTGTCTCCTTCAGAGCTGGGGAGACACCAGGCAGATGGGGTTGGGGGACAAGAAGCTACGAAAACCAAGAGCGGCTGGTAGCTCTCACCACAAGCTCTTTTTCTGCAGCTGCTAATGATGTACAGATTCATCTTGAAACTCAGCTGCTACTTTTTCAAGTTTTCAGCAGTGGAACCGGACAGGCCTCAGAACATTTTTCTTCTACAGTCATAACGTGTCCTTAAATTGGCACCAACCATTCTAACCCCACCCCGCCCCCAAACAGAACTGTCATTATGCTGCCTTGGCCTCATTTTCAAGGAATTCCCTCATCTGTCTTTCACAAAAGCCACAGAGAAACTTGTGCCATTTTGATAGAAAGAATGTCCATGAACCTGGAAAAGAAATACATTGTTTCCAGAGCTTAACTTCTCTGGTGACAAAGCTCAGGAAACACATTAAAGTCAGCAGATCATAAATTTGGTTTTTAATGTTCTGGAAGACAGTATTGCCAAGGCTTGCGTTCCTGATACCTCGACCATGTTTACCTCATTGGTCTTAATCAAGGAGGAAGGATATTTCCAGAAGTCAAACCAGTCATACTGTTTCTTATGAGACATGTTCTGACTCTTAGACATGGTAGGGTAGTAAAACTATACTGACAAAATTATAGCAAGGTATACATCACATGTAGAACATTGTTTTAAAGGCTATAATAGGAGAAAGGCTCCTATAAATACAATGAGACCTCATTTTTTTCTAGAGGTCATGTGTCCAACTCTTGGGAAAACAGCCAAGAAAGTGTAAGCCAAAACGTCTTCTAAAAGTCAGAATAGGTGTTGTAAAATCTGTGCTATAAAATTCATACACTTTCCTCTTTCCACAAGGGAGAGTTCCTAGAATACTTACCCAGAGTCTATTTGCTCTTTCTTTTATATATATTTATTTATTTTAAAAATTGACATCTAATTAATATACCACATTATATTAGTTTCAGGTGTACAACATAGTGATTTGGCATTTGTACACATTGCAAAATGATCACCACAATGATTCTGGTTACCATCTGTACCATACAAAGTTAATATGATATTATTGACTATATTCCCCATGCTGTACTTTATACCCGCATGACTTATTTATTTTATAACTGGAAATTTGTACTTCTCGACCCCACTTTATTTGCTCTTTCTTGACTTGGATATAATTATAACAAACATGGGGATATGGTTTCTCAGCGTGTATCTTATTAGGGCAAGGAGTATACTGATAGCACTACAAAGTGTGAACATCAGTAAAAGAAGAGCCAAAAAATCTTCATGAAACCTTATAAATAGTCCAGCAGCCTGAGATCTCTATTGCTGAATCAAAGAGCTCCGTGTCTCTCAGTAGCCCTCAAGATCTGTATGACACCAGCGTGTACTAATCGATAACAGAGTTCCCTTCTAATTCTTAAGGTTTTAATTTTCTATTTATAATCATCTCTCCCATGAACTATTTTACAGTCTCTAAACTAGCCTCTCTGCCTCTGGTCTGAAACCATTCGAGACCATCCTCGTCGTGCATAAGTCTGATTGTGTCCATCCAAAATTTAAGACAAATTAAAGTGCTTGATGAGGTGAGGGTCAGCTGTCTGGGAAATTCACATATCTATGCCAGTCATCTCCCAGTGATGCCAGGTCAGTAGCAGTAATTCAGCAGTAATTTCTGTGCCCATCTCTAGGCCTTGGTCGCTTCTTAATCATCTGTATTAGTGGAAACAAGCAACGTCTGGTGTAATCGAAAACAGGAGATGGTCTTTAATTATTTTTTCATTTTGGCTTTGGGATATTTGGTTCATTTTGCAGTGGCTTTATCTCTCTCCAAATATATCCTTAAACTAATATTAAAAGTAATTTGCATGTCCTGACTATAAAACGTGCTAGATTTTTCTGCCATTTCAGTATAGACACCAGTATTCCGTGGATTCAGAGAAGCCATAGAACCCGTTGGTGTCTGTGTGTATTTGGGTGACTTACCTGGGCCGTAACAAGCTTCAGCATGAGCAGAGGCTGTCGCTAAGGGTGGATGGCTGCCTGGCAAGTCTTATTCTATCTACAACCTGAGGAATTGCATCTTGAATTGCTTTTGATCTACCAACAAGGAGCATATGTTAAAATATACATTTTTATAATGACAGATATCTATTAAGTGCATATGTCATCGTGAGTCATGATGTTTATAAATTTATTGCTATGAGCCATATCTGCAACTCGAGATAGCTGTCAGCGGGATCAGTTTTTATGTGTGAGCACTTAACTAAACTTAAAACGAAATTTGAGGTTGTGGTTCCTATAGCAACCACAGCTTAGACATGTTGCAAATCCATATATATTAATGCATTGAAATCAAACTCCCATATACAAATATAGTGTGATGGATTTAGAGTTGCTATGGAAATTGATTCTGAGCTTTCTCTTTTCCTTAGGGACTTTCCTTTAGGCATTGCAGCCTCAAAATAAGATTAGTAGAAATACTAGAAAAATGACTTCGAAAAGGAAGCAACCTAAGAAGTAGAATAGAATGGAATAAAGCATTTGAATGATCATAATTAAATTCCTAAATGGAGATTTAAATAAGTCCTAACAGCAACTTTCAAAAACTGTATTGAGTATTTGAATACTCTCACTCTTAATTATCTTTAATTTTGGGTTCTCTAAGGCTGTTCATACAACCTTAACAAAGTGATTATGTTTATTGATTTTATTTCTTTACCAGTGTTTGCATATTCTTTGAGTACCTGTAATCTAAGTAAGCATCGCCTATCACCTTTGCGGAAAGAAGAGTTGCTTTTACTTTCCCCAAAAGTTTCGGGGGCTTTTGGGGTTTTTTTAGGAGAAGCAATGCAATGTAGCAGTTTACAGTGGTTTTTTTTATCCTTGTTCTGATCTTGATTTTCTGGCCCAGAATGTGGTCTCCCTTGGTCAGTGTCACTTGAAAAGAATATGCATTCTGCAGTTGTTGGTCATATGACGTTTTAGAAATATCAGTATCAAGGTAGTGGATGGTGTTATTCAGATCATCTATTTGTTGTTGTTGTCTCGTTCTAACAATTGCTGCAAAGAGAGTGTTAACATTTATTGTGGAATTACCGGTTTGTCCCTTTAATTCTCTCAATTTTTGTTTCCTGTATTTAGGACTCTGTTGTTAGATGCGTAGATATTTCTGATTGTTGAGTCATGCTGATGAATTGACCTTTGTATTTTATGAGGCTTCCCTCTTTATCTTTGGTAATACTCTTTGTCTTGAAGTCTATTTTATCTAATATTAATATAGCCACTCCAGCTTTCTTATGCTTACTGTTTGCGTGGTGTATCTTTCTCTATAAGAGGTAAATTTCCACCTATCTTTGTCTTTATATTTAAAGTGTGTCTCTTATAAACAACATGTAATTGGGTCTTGCATTTTTAATCCATTCTGATAATCTCTGGATATTGGAGCGTACAGTCCATTGTTAATGTAATTATTGATTTGGTTGGATTTAGATCTATCATTTGTTTTCTGCTTGTCCCCTTTGTTTTTTGTTTCTCTGTTTCCCTTTTCCTGTTGTCTTCTGAATTTTTTTTTTTTTTTTTTTTTTTTTTTTTTTGCGGTACGCAGGCCTCTCACTGTTGTGGCCTCTCCCGTTGCGGAGCACAGGCTCCGGACGCACAGGCCCAGCGGCCATGGCTCACGGGCCTAGCTGCTCTGCGGCATGTGGGATCTTCCCGGACCGGGGCACGAACCTGTGTCCCCTGCATCGGCAGGCGGACTCTCAACCACTGCGCCACCAGGGAAGCCCTGTCTTCTGAATTTTAAAAATATTTTTTAGCATTCCATCTTAATTTATCCATTGCCTTTTTAACGGTACAGCTTTGCATTAATTTTTTTCAGTGGCTGTTCTAACGATTACCGTATATATTCTTACCTTTTCACAGTGTACTTAATATTTCATGTAAAATGTGGAACCCTGGCAACCCTTCCCTCCACTGTCCTTTGTTTTGGCTGTCATATGTATTACATTATAACCCCACAAGACAGTGTTATAACTTTTGTTTTAAATCAACACTGTCTGATATTGTGGCTTTTGAGCACTTGAAATGTGCTTATTCTGCATTGAAATGTGCTGCAGGTATACAATGCATGCTGAATTTAGAAGACTTGGTATGGGAAAAAATATAAAACTAGTTAGTAATTTTTATATTGATTATACATAGAAATTATAATTTGCATATATTGTATACATTTTGCATATATGTATTAAAATTAATCTCAAGATTTTTTTAATGTGGCTACTAGAAAATGTTTACTTACATGGTTCCCATCATATTTCTATTAGGCAATGCTGCTTTAAATAGTCATATGAATTTTAAAGATATTAAAAGAAAAAACTTATTTATTTTTCACATTTTTACCATTTCTAGTGTTCTTCATTCATTCCTGAACATCTGAGTTCCCTACTAATTTAATTTCTCTTGAGACTGAATAACTTTCTTCAGCATTTCTTGTAGAGCAGGTGCAATGGCAACAAAGTCTTTTAGTTTTCCTTTTTCTGTGAATGTCTTTATTTCACCTTCATTCTTTTCTTTTTTAAACTTCTGTGCATCAAAGTACACTTTTTAAAAATTTTTATTATTTATTTATTTATTTATGGCTGCGTTGGGTCTTCATTGCTGTGTGCGGGCTTTCTCTAGTTGCGGTGAGCGGGGGCTACTCTTCGTTGCAATGCACGGGCCTCTCATTGCGGTGGCTTCTCTTGTTGCAGAGCACGGGCTCTAGGCGCGTGGGCTTCAGTAGTTGTGGCTCACAGGCTCTAGAGCGTAGGCTCAGCAGTTGTGAGGCACAGGCTTAGTTGCTCCGCGGCATGTGGGATCTTCCCGGACCAGGGCTTGAACCTGTGTCACCTGCATTGGCAGGTGGATTCTTAACCACTGTGCCACCAGGGAAGCCCTCACCTTCATTCTTTTTTTGTGTGTGTGTTTGGTACGTGGGCCTCTCACTGCTGTGGCCTCTCCCATTGTGGAGCACAGGCTCCGACGCGCAGGCTCAGTGGCCATGGCTCACGGGCCCAGCCGCTCCGCGGCATGTGGGATCTTCCCGGACCGGGGCATGAACCCGTGTCCCCTGCATCGGCAGGCGGACTCTCAACCACTGCGCCACCAGAGAAGCCCCTCACCTTCATTCTTAAAGAAAATTTTCCTAGGTAAAGAATTCAGACTGATCTTTTATTCCTCCCTCCCTCCCATTAAAGATATCTTTCCACTATCTGTGACCTCTAAAGATAAGAAATGCATACTCATTCTAATCACCTTCCCCTATAATGGTAAGTTGTTTTTCTCTGGATGCAGTCAAGACTCTTTATCTGTGGGTTTCAGTAGTGTGGCTACGATGTTCTCTTTGAACTTATCTTGTTTTGGAGTTCATTAGACTTTTAAAATCTATAAGTTTATGTCTTTTACCACATTTGGGAGATTTTCAGCCATTATTTTTTCAAATATATTTTCAGCTCCATTCTCTCTATCCTATTTTTCTGGGACTTCATTTTTCCATGTGCTAGAGCTTTTGAAATTATCCCTCAGTTTCCTGAGGCTCATTTTTTTCCAGTATTCTCTCTATTCTTTAGATGGTTTCTATTAATGTATCTTCAAGTTAGCCCTCTTCTTCCTCTGTCATTTACATTCTACTACTGAGCATTTTTTAAATTTCAACTATTTTTTTCACTTTTAATTTTTTTCTTTCTCTCTTGAGATTGCCTATCTTTCATTTATTATGAGCATACTTTACCTGACTGGGAATGGTTATTATAGCTGCTTTAAAGTTCTTGTCTGCTAATTCCACCATTTCCTGACTCTTCATATGTTGAGTAATTTTGGATTGTGTCCTAGACATTGAGATGTTGTATTATGGAGACTCTGGATTTTGTTATATTGCTCTGCAGAGTGTTGATGTTTCTGATGTAACAGGTATTAACTCGGAGTCCAAGTAAAAAGTACTGAGAAAGTTATATTTCACTCAAGGGTCCTAACCTTGGCCTCAAGCCTGTACCATTATACAAGACCTTTTTCCTTATTATTGCCAGGATGCAAGTCTTCATTTATCTTTTGAGAAACTCCACCCTTTAAACATAAATGTTAGTCTCACCCCAAAGCTATTATTTACTCTAAGAAGTGAATATTTCCCATGTCTTCTCTTTAGACTAAAGCAGTCCATAATGGCATTTACTTTCCAGAACCCCGTTAGGATAGGCACAGGCAGCACCACCTTTCTTGTCCCTTCATGATCTCTCCATCAAGAGAAGTCAGGCCTATTTATTCTTACAACTTCCCAGTGTATATCTGCCTGGTACTGCTGTCTCACAGTCCCCGGTCACCTAACCACATAGTGTACTATCCCTATACCTACTTACTGCAAGGATCAAATGTTAATTTTAAAAGATCATGCAATATCAGCTCATAGCAAGGAAGAAATGCATTTTTCTTACCAGTCCCATAATGAACAAGACTTCTTTTCAAATAGGTGTTAGCACTTCTCCTTATTATCTGAACAATGTATCTTTCACTCAGTCCCTGCCCTATATCAGCATTGCATGCCCTTGGCCTGTTCATGTTGAGAAACCATCCCACTGCTAAGCTGCATACCAGTTAATGGCTACTCCCTTAGCTACAAGTAGGCCTGGAGAAAATGGGAAAAAATTATAATGGTCCAATTAATTAAATTCTTAGATGACATTCCCTACTCCCTGGAAGGAGAGGAGGGGTATTGGTGGTTTTGTTCCTCCAGTTACACATCTATCATATGTGAAATATAGAAGATAGGCGTTGGGATGCTTTTCTCCTCAAAGAATAATTAAAGCTGCATTTCCCTATCTATAATACTGATAAAAACACAGCATAAAATATGAGCAGTGCTCGGCCTTGCCAGGATACTGAATATCTCTGAGTTTTGAATATTGGGCACAGAGAGGAGCAAAGAGTCATGAAGAATTCAGGAGCTTCAGATAGGAATCTTCTGGCAGTGCCTGTGTAAGAGGCCAAGGGCTTCTTCCAAGGAAGAGCCCTGCATTTTTCATTTCCATCACAATGTGTTTGCTTAAGGAAACAGCACCTTTGACAGACAATTTACTAATTCAGTTTATATATATATATATATATATATATATATTTTTTTTTTTTTTTTTTTTTTTTTTTTTTTTGCGGTACGCAGGCCTCTCACTGTTGTGGCCTCTCCCGTTGCAGAGCACAGGCTCTGGACGCACAGGCTCAGTGGCCATGGCTCATGGGCCCAGCCACTTCGCGGCATGTGGGATCTTCCCGGACCAGGGATCAAACCCGTGTCCCCTGCATTGACACGCAGATTCTTAATCACTGCGCCACCAGGGAAGTCCCAAGAGCAATAATTTTTAAATGTTCAAAAACATTCCCATCATCCTTGCAATAGGCTCTTGGGTGAGAGTCACTATATTTTATATATGTTTGTAAATGCAGGAAACGTTAAGCCACTTGTTCCAGGCCTCTTATCAGCCCTGAAGTAGAAGTGTGTATAAGGCCCAGAAAACTGAGCCCTAGGTTAGTGGGATTACTTATCTCTGATTTCTTAATCCTTCAATTCAGATAATTCTCTGAGTTTATGGTCTGGGTGATTACAAAGTGAAGAGTAAGTGCTTCAGACAAAACTGGCCCGAATTTCAGCATGTCATACTCTGTGCCCTCACAGCGGACTTTGCAGAGGAGGGTAAGGGCCTCCATTGTTGCCCCAGCTGCACCTGGGAAGCAAACCATCCTAGCCCTTTTTAAAAACAATGCTGGGTCCTTTCATAACCAGCACTGGGTCGTTCTTATATAGCTGCTCTCTCTACATGCTGAAATATTAATCAGTTCTGCAACTCAACCGCATGTGTTCCTGTGATGGATCATTCCTTTTCTCTCCATAGATATAATAGCTTGGCATTTAGCTTCTCAGCCTCACCATAAAACTTGTCAAACCTCAAAAGGCCATGACTTACCATTTATTTCAGTTTCCATGAGCAGAACATCACAGATCACCAGTGAGCCTATTTTTCTTTATCATTGGTGCCCTTTTTTGTCCCTTGGTATGTTGGGCAGGAATAGAAAAGAGTTTTGACCTGAAGAATTTTCTATACTCCCTTCGAATTGGGTTCCGTATGAGGGGAGTCACATCCCATCCCCTTTCCCATATTCTTTTGGTTAGAAGCAAGCCACAGGTCCCACCCACATTCCAGGGGAGAGGACTGCACAAAGGTGGGAATAGCAGGAGGTGAAGATGAAGCAGTCACCTTAAGTTCTGTAGTCACAGAAGTTTACAGTTTACTATGGGGACTCTGGGGAGTCATGGAAAGGTTTTTTTTTTTTTTTTTTTTTGCGATACGTGGGCCTCTCACTGCCGTGGCCTCTCCTGTTGCGGAGCACAGGCTCCGGACGCGCAGGCTCAGTGGCCATGGCTGACGGGCCCAGCCACTCCGCGGCATGTGGGATCTTCCCAGACCGGGGCATGAACCCGTGTCCCCTGCATCGGCAGGCGGACTCTCAACCACTGTGCCACCAGGGAAGCCCACTGAAAGGTTTTAAGTACAACAGCTAAGAAGCTGTTGCAGCCAAACATGTAGGAGTGGAGGGTGGCCTGAATAAAGGTCATGGCCATGTGGGTTATACAGACTTTTAGGCAGGTTTAGTCAACAAAAGTTGATGGTGATGGGATATGAGAGGTGAAGGACAGGGGAAACCAAGGATAAATGATGCACAAGTTTCTGGCTTGGTCACTGGTTGTGGGAAGCAGAAAACCTGGAGCGGGAGCCAACTGGAGTGGATGATTCGAGTGGGGCTCAGCTCTGGTTCTCACCTCCCCGAGCTCCAGCTGCTCTGTGGCCTCAGACTGTGTCTCTTTGCAAGCGAGTCCCGGTAAGGTAGTGTTAATGGAGCACAGCAGACTTCCCACCATCAGCAAAACAACCTGAAACACTTGGTCTTGCCAGTGGAATCAGCAGGACTCCGAACATCGTAAAGGAACTAAATAGTCGCGTTCCCCTGAAATGGCCGTCTTGGTTTGTAAGCTTTTTGCTTAAATGACTGATGTATGCCAGGAATGCGTGACACCGGGATGTTGTTGTCATGGTGATGCCTGTGTGTCTCTATTCTCAGCAGGCTCTCTCAGTTCGCTGGACTCTTTCAATCGCCAGCTTTCCTTACTGCTGCAGCAAGCAGGCAAGGGAGTGTTCCCTCAGTTATTGTTGGGATTCTGGTGCATCTTGTTTTCACGGGGGTGAGGGAACCTCACGTTTCTAGAGAAAAACTGCTCTGAGAACAATTTAAAAACAAGAATTTGAACTAAGATAGTAATTGTTTGGCACCTAATGCATTTCAAAGCACACTTAATTCCCTGCCAGGGTGTGAGAGGTGTGAAAAGGCAGCTTATCGAAAGAAATATATACCACGTTCAGATAACTTCTTACACATCAGAATTTTTAATATTTGAGCTAATTTTAAGATGAGGAGTTCTTTCCTGCATTTTTTTTTCCCCTCTGAAAAATTCTCCGAAACCAGAGTGACTCAAGCAGAGCCTGGAAAATACTGGAGAATCACATGATGGCTAAAAATAAGCACATCATCTCCAGCAGGGACAGTAACCAGGGCAGAAGTAACTCAGTTCTTGAATGCTCACACTGGCTGGACATGCTCGGCTGAGTCAGGCCCACTCGCCCATCTCAGTGGCCACCGGTCAGGGAAGCCTCCGGCACTGGGGCTCTGGACCCTGGCTGTCGGCGTTGCTCCCTGGCATATTTTCCCAGGGCAGAGCCGGTCAGCACACTGTGTGATGACCCCGAGCTGGGAGTAGGCTGGGAGGGACACCGGCTGACTCATAGCTCTTGTCACCGCCTCGTCCTCCTTCAGCCGTCCCCTTGGAACCAAGAGCAGATGCTATTGATCCCAGAATGTCTCTTAGTTGCTGTTGATGTTGCACAACTTAAGTTGTGATAAATGCCTGGATATTTGGTGCCTGTTCTATAGGGTATATCGTAGGGTTTTCTAAACTGTAGCATAGTAAATGCTTTCCCAAAACCAGAACTCATCTTGAGCACTCACTGCTCATCCCCAGGGCTATGACTGCAGTAGCCTCCCAGCTGGCAGAGGGGGCCTCCTAAAACCCAAGTCAGATCAGGTCACTCTGTTCAGGACCCTGCCATAGCTGCCCTCTTCCATCATAATGAAAGCCGGCCTCCAGCAGTAGCCCGTGAGGTCCTTGGTGACCTGCACCCTCCTCCCCCGGTGCCCATGCTCCCTCTGCTACAGCATCCAGACTGGCTGCCGAGCAGGTGAGGCCACGCCTTGGCGCTGGCGCTGGGCCTTTCCTCTGCCTGGAATATTCTGCTCCTGGCTGTCCAGAAGGCCAGCTTCACCTCTCTCAGGTCTTTGCTCAGATCTCACTTTCCCAACGAGGCCTTGAAGAAGTCAAGGTGACTCCTGCAAATGGCATGTCCCCTGCAGGGATCCTGGAAGTTGCAACTATGGAGCTGTTACAACACACGTCCTCTTCTGTGAGGAGGGAGGCTGTGAGCTGGGGTGAGCCCCATGCGCGCCCGGTGTGGATCTCGCCTCCTTGCTTCCCTGCTGGGCTGCTGCACGACTGTCACCAAGGGGACTTGGGCTTTTTGACCCCTGTCCTTCTCGGTGGACTGAGAAGGGTCTGGGTGGACCCTTCTGAGTGAGGGGTTAAGACTGGAGGGGAGGGCTTCCCTGGTGGCGCAGTGGTTGAGAGTCCGCCTGCGGATGTAGGGGACACGGGTTCGTGTCCCGGTCCGGGAAGATCCCACATACCGCGAAGTGGCTGGGCCCGTGAGCCATGGCCGCTGAGCCTGTGCGTCCGGAGCCTGTGCTCCGCAACGGGAGAGGCCACAGCAGTGAGAGGCCCTCATACCGCAAAAAAAAAAAAAAAAAAAAAAAAAAAAAAAAAAAAAAAAGACTGGAGGGGATCATGATGGGTGCTCAGGCCTTCCCTGAAGTTCCTGTTTAAAACCGCCACTCACCCAGCACTCCTTACCCCTGCCCTGCACTGCCTCTCTCTCCATGGCGTTTACTTTCTAGTTTATTATGTCACTTACTAATTTATTATTGTTATCGTTTATTATCTGATTCCCCTGTTAGAATGTAAATTCCACAAGGACCAGCGTCCACATTCAGTGTTCTATCCCAAGTGCCTGTAGCTTGCCAGGTACACAGTAGGGGTGCAGTAAATACTTGCAGCAGGAATGAGTGAATTGGGGACATTTCAGAAGGCGCACAAAGACCTGGGTTACAGTCCACCAATTCTCAAGACAGAGAGTGCGGAACGGGGAAACCGATGCCTGGGAGCCCACTGGTGGGTTATGGGTTAACCAGTTTTTATAAAGATTTTCTTTAAATAAAATGAGTCTCATTTCCTTATTATTTCAGCAGTTTAGTTTTTATTTTGCTAGTGTCTAGAAATGGGAAACCCGTGTGCTGTCTCGTCATTAGTTGAATCAGGCCTCGTTTGCTGAGTAATAATGATCGGGTACACTTACTGTGTGCCAGGCTCTTGTGTAGGAACTTTCCATGTATTAACTCAGGTACTCTTCCCAGCTCTGGGAAGGAGGCACTGCTACTGACTCTGTAGAACATAAAGAAATCCGGGTGGCAGCAAAAGTCATGCCACCGAGCAAGCAGCAGAGCCAGGATTACTACGAAGGCTGCAGGCTGCCGGGCACCCCCGCTCTTAACCACTGCCTCCCTTGGGGAAGACGAAGGACACCCAGTTCATATGAGGTCTTCATTCCCACAGGATTGATGTGGTTCGGTCTCGGCTGTGTGGAGCCCCTCCCCAAGCTGCTCAGAAGTGGAGCTGCCCACTTTTATAAGCTGACACCAAAGTGGCAAAAAGGAAGAGCCCAATTTTGCCAGTGGCTGCTCTGGTGGGACAGAAGCCATAAATAAGGGCTCTGAATTACTAATTTGAGAGTAAAAGAGCCACCCTCTTAAAGATCTCATGAATCAGGGCATCCCAGAACCCCTGTTAAAGTTCCATTTGGACAGAATGCTGGCCTCTGAGGTGGGTTTTTTTTTTTTTTTTTTTGCGGTACGCGGGTCTCTCACTGTTGTGGCCTCTCCCGTTGCGGAGCACAGGCTCCGGACGCGCAGGCTCAGCGGCCATGGCTCATGGGCCCAGCTGCTCCGCGGCATGTGAGATCTTCCCGGACCGGGGCACGAACCCGTGTCCCCTGCATCGGCAGGTGGACTCTCAACCACTGCGCCACCAGGGAAGCCCTGAGGTGGGGGGGGTTGTTTTTTGGTTTTTTTTTTTTTTTTTGCTCTCAGGGCAGAGCAGACCACAGAACCTACAAAGTGAAGGTATGGAGGCATTTTCGAAGGCAAGTGTGAGATCTTGAATTTGCGACAGTCGGGGTTGTGTGGGAGCCGTTAGTCATTCCGCAGTGTGACAGCTCTGGTGTCAGTTTAGTCACTTAGGAAACCCTCTTCCTGTGGGAGTTGTCTCTTTTCATCAGTCCAACCCCATACCCTCTCCCCCAGCAGTGGCCTTATTTACTTATTTATTTTAACCTGGTTCATATCTCAGTTAAACAATAAAACCTGTTTGCCAAGGTAAAGGGGATAAGGAAATGATGTCAGGCCCATCCACAAATGATTAATCAATGTAGGTACAAGGTATCTTCTGTCATGTTTCAGTTCTGTGGGGTTTAGGTTTGTTTTTATTGATTTATAATTGACATACAACCTTATATTAGTTTCAGAGTTTGCAAGGCAGAAATAGAGACAGAGGTAGAGAACAAACGTATGGACACCAAGGGGGGAAAGCAGGGTAGGGGGTGGTGGTGGGATGAATTGGGAGATTGGGATTGGCATATATACACTAATATGTATAAAGTAGATAACTAATAAGAACATGCTGTATAAAAAATAAATTTAATTTAAAAAAACAAAAAAATCATTAGTTTCAGGTGTACAACAATGATTCAATGTTTATATATATTGCAAAATGATCATCACAACAAATCTAGTTAACAACCATCACTACACAGAGTTACTAGTTATTTTCTTCTTGTGATGAGAACTTTTAAGCTCTATTCTCTTAGCAACTTTCAAATATGCAATACAGTATTAATATTAATACAGTATTATTACAGTATTAATATTAATACAGTATCAATACAGTATTATTAACTATAGTATTACTATAACTGTGTAACGCCATGCTGTACATTACATCCCAGGACTTATTTATCTTATAACTGGAAGCTTTACCTTTTGATCCCCTTCACCCATTTCATCCCTCCCACTCCCCGCCACGGGCTTTTTAATTCAGTGGCGCGGGGCTGGGGGGATGCTCTCAAAGTAGGGAAGAAGCTGGGGACGACCAGAAGCGTGGTTGCTTCCTGAGTGTGTGTGTGTTCTTAATGTCTCTGTGGTTCTTGTCAACAGTATTAATGTCATATTTTTAGCTCCTCTGTTTATGATTTTGGCAGAAAGAATACGGCAGATTATGTGAGAAGAATTTCTAAATTCCATCAGAGCCCTGGCTGCGAAGGATAAAGCCAAGTATAAAAAAGGATAAAGTGCTTTTATTTGCTTCATCGTTATGAATTCATTGGGCCTCATAGGCCCAAAATGTTGGCACATTTTCCATAAACATTAAGCAAGCTACTAATTATTAACATTAGACACAGCAGTGCTCTGGCTTCACTAAGGCAGTGAATCAGGCCACTCTTTGTATTTTACAACTATGGTTTAAAATGTTTTAGCATCATATTTATACCCCAACTCCTGAAGGCATTAATTAAGACAACTGCTCAAAGACTAGCATTGTAAATCATGTCCGTATCCAGTGGGTAAAGTCAGAGAATTATAGGGACTTGCAAGGAATTTATGTCTACTTTCCTCCGCTTCTGAAATTCCTTTTTTATTTTGAAAGGGTAATTAGTGGAGAGAGAGAAAAGCTTGAGGGAAAAATGATTCTTGTAAAACAGGACTACCACTAATTATATTTTCAGGACCTCATCAAATGCAGCTTGACAAAAAAATTGAAATGTTTGATAGCTGCAAGAAAAAAATATCTATTATCTGTATTATTATTATTATTGCCAAAGTAGCTGTACTCCCTTTAAAAGCTATTATGTAAATGTTTTTTGTGTAAGCATCATTGAGCAGAGAGGCATGGGAAGGCCCGGGAGTGAAATCACCAGTGGACTTGGAGGCATTGAGGGAAGCATGAAGGCAGCTTTTGAGAACCTTAGTGTCTAAAGCCAGGATTAGACACTATAGAGGACATTATTGGGTCACTTCACAAAAATGGAATACGAATGTTAGTTTACATAAAAGTATTATATCAGTGTTAAATTTACTGACATTGATAACAGTACAGTTTTCTTTTTTTTTTTTTTTTGGAAAGTTTTGCTTTATTTATTTATTTATTTATGGCTGTGTTGGGTCTTCGTTTCTGTGCGAGGGCTTTCTCTAGTTGTGGCAAGCGGGGGCCACTCTTCATCGCGGTGCACGGGCCTCTCACTGTCGCGGCCTGTCTTGTTGCGGAGCACAGGCTCCAGACGCGCAGGCTCAGTAGGTGTGGCTCACGGGCCCAGTTGCTCTGCGGCATGTGGGATCTTCCCGGACCAGGGCTCAAACCCGTGTCCCCTGCATTGGCAGGCGGACTCTCAACCACTGCGCCACCAGGGAAGCCCAACAGTACAGTTTTCTGATAACATCCTTATTATAGCAGCCCAGGTAAGTGAAAAAAGAATATCTGTCACCCCGGAAGCTGGGTACTCCTTAGGGTATGGTGTTTTGAAAGAAGGTAGCAAGGCTTGTAAAACAAATAAACAAAAACCTAGTTTTTAACTGACTAATGAGTGTGATATAATATAGGATATTGTCTGTCATTATTTATTCTAATAAGTTAAACCATGAAATCATTCAACACAATGAACAAAAGGTTGCATTTTCATCTTTATAAATTTTAGTATTTTAGCCTTAATCTCGTGATAGCTGTGGTCAATTACGTCCATATCAAATTGCAGCCTGTGAGGATTTAAAGAGCTCAGTTTACATTCTTTTGAAAATGAGCTTTGTGTGGTTTTTAAAAACTTTTAACCTCTGAAGATACTAAGATCTCCCTGTGTCTTTCCTGGTCTTTCATTTCTTCACGTTTATTCGTTAGAAGGTAGAAATGTACAGTTAACTTGGTGCTGACGTCTTGTATTCTCATTCATCAGACATGCATTTCCCTCGATTATCAGTTTCTTTCCAAACAACTTAATCAGAATTTCAAAACCCCTCTCATTTTAAATTTCAAATTCTAATTACTTAATTGAGCTATTAAATTTTTCAAATTTGTTTTCCCTTCTTTGTCCATATTCTGGGGGCAGCAGCTTTTCTTCTGTCCCCCGTGGAGGGAGCATAGTGGGTAGAGCGTGGACCAAGCCCCCTCTTCTCCACTGTCCCCTCCCTGCCCTGCAGCAGGGGGATGCCAGGTCTGACTCTCACTGCCTTCGTCTTTCTCATCTCAGAGACCCACAGCCTGCATACACGTGTGCCAGTTTGAAGGACCTGGGGCTGTGCACCCCAACTGACCTTTACAGGATCCGTGAAACACAGATGCCACTTTAATGCCGAGACCCTGTGAACCACAGTAAAGTTGGACTCTGTCAGTAGCAAGGGATGTGTTTCTTCAGGAAAAAGCTGGAACTGGGACAGCGTCAGTAACTGCAGCAGCTCTGGCCTCTCTGCCATGAGCCACCCGGCATCTCCCGTGACCCCATTTCCCTCCCAGCCAGCTTCCTCTGTGTATTTTTAGGCTTTCTTTCCCTGATAACTTGGTCTTCCATGGGGCTTTGGCTTGCCATGACCTCTTCTACTTTAACTTCATATCAAACGTTTCAGGTTTTTCCAAGCTGCATTTGATGATGTCCTGGTAATATAATTAGTGATAACCTTGTTTTACAAGCAATCAGCTTCTATTCCTTCCATGCTTTTCTTTGAAAATTTACGTGAGATTGGGTGAGGCAGAGTGTAAGAACATGAGTGTGTCTGGTGGACCTCGCTCGGCTCCCGCAACCAGCCACGTCATAGTCGCTGACCTGCTTAGGGAGGCCTGCCCAGGCTGGGTGGGTGGGTCACTTGCTCTCTAGGGAAGCCCCTTCCCCAGAGCTGTTCTCTTCAGAAGAGGCATGAACGGAAACATGGCAGAAACTTGGATAGGACAGCCCAGCACAAACCATCTTGCTCCTCCCTACTCAGAGTTAACTGTTTACTGACTGAATTTACCCACATGAACTACTGTCTTGACTCCATCTATAAAGGGCCTAAGTAATAATGGAAGGTGAACTTGAAACCAAGTGAGAGATCTCTTTCTGGGAGGCTGGTGGGTTTTGTTTGGTTTCCTTCAGGTGTTGCTGGCTCCTGCTGTCAGTGACTTTGAGGTTGGCACCAGCTCCTCGAGCTTCCCCTGGGATCTGTACCCTGGATAGATGCCTGTCCTAGGCGTTCTTTCATGAGTTATAAAAACTTATTATTGAGTGTCTCCTCTGGATCAGGCATTGTGATTGGCCTTGGGAACATAAAATAGTAAACAAAACAGACGCAACTCCTACCTCGTGGGATTAAGTCTAATGGAAGAAGTAGGCATTAACTAAATCACTGTACCATTACAGTTGATGGGTGCTGGGTGAAGGGTGTTTGAGCCACCACATTTAAGCTGAGACCCGAAGGCTGTAAAACATAGTCACTCCAAGGAGGGGAGGAAGAATTTCAGGCAGAGGGAACATAGCCCGATCACAATCCGTGGTCATGTCTAGAACATTGCCTTGCTCCTGAGAATGCTGAGTGTGGCCATGCCTGGGCTTTTTTTTTTTTTTTTTTAATATACATTCATTTGCTTTATTTTTTAGATTCCACATGTAAGTGATAACATAGAGTATTTGTCTTTCTGTCTGTGGGCATTCTTAAATGACCCACTCTCACCAGGTCATGAGCTCCTGTAGAGCAGAGACTTCCAGTACAGGGCTCATGGTAGGCACTTAATAAATATGTATTTAGTAAATAAGAGGGGTTGGTCATAGACAGTCTTTGAGTCACTTTCTGTTAGACTTTTTTTATATTAAAATATGACATATTGCTCATGAAAAGGTCTGAAGTAACTTGATTTTTCAAAAGCTGCTTCCCCAGTGAGGCTGGCTGGTGGCCACCCTTGGAGAAGGCTGTTTGTCAGGTCAGCAGTCCTCGCCCTGCCTCTCCTGCTGTTTTGCACGCTGTGTTCTTTACCCTGTTGGCTTGGCCTGAAGTTAGAGAAGCTGGCCAATGGGACACGGAAGCTCTGTCCAGGAGTGTGTTTTCTGGGCTTTTCCAGAGATGAAGCCTCCTCACAGCTGTTGAGCAAAGCAAAGCATCTGCTCTCTAGACAACTTGGGAAGTTCCGCTGCATAGGTGAGGTTTCCAGGTCACTGAAGGTTTGAATACTCAAACTTTTTAAGTCATTCCTAATTTAAGCATTCTCAGTTTTACATATATTAGGCATTTCCCTGTATTTTTAAAAGAATTCTTTTTTTCTTTATAACAGGCATGTATTTTAAACAGTATGTTACTGTCAGTGCTTCTTGAGGGTGTGTATGACTTTGCATCTCTCATGACTCTGAATACATATAGATAGGGATTTTATAGTCTTCCTGCTTGCTACTTTGTAATTAGGAGATTGGTTGAAACTTGTAGCTGCTGTCAGGGTGCCTGCCTTTTTCTAATCTCTTAGTACCAATAAACTGTAAAATTGGAAACCATACAACCAGGTTTTATTTACTTGTTCGTGTATTTAAACATTTGTTCCTTCACCAAATATGTGTTCGGCCAAGTATTGTGCTAAGCACTGAGGTTGCAAAGCTGAGTATGATGAGTTCCTTGCCCTCCAAGAACCAGAGGAGCAGAGTGGGAGGGGGGGGACTGTGGTGGAGAATTGGGCCAGTGGGAGCACTTACACCAGACTGAGCTGTTCTGAGTAAGAGGGAATGGCTGGGCCCCGGTAATGACCCTGAATTTCTAAACCCATGGAGTGTATAAACTTCACTGCATATATCTTGTGCTACCTGTTTTGGCTGCAGAGGCCATTTCCTGTGTCTGTCAAGTTCTAGATAGTGAGAGCCTATCATGAGCTGAGCTTCAGGTAGATGAGGTCTTACCTGACATCAATGGTCCTATTTTTTTTTTTTTTTGCCAATTTCTATCATTATTAGCGATGCTACTGAATAACTTGGTTAAGGTCCCAATCCTCAGGCTTCCCCGTTGTAAAGGCATATCTTTCACCCTTTATAAGCAACTTATAAGGTAACACCTTGACACGTGTAAATATCCCATCCTCCAAACACTTCTCAATGTTTTAGAGTCAACTGATGAAACTTTCCTGAATCAGTTATGTGTATTGCAAAACTGTGGTTTTTCTAGCATTTCTTTAGCATTTACTGGCTGTCGGTGTTCTGTGGAGATCTTTAGATCCTCCCTCTCCCCTACCCTCCTTATGGACTAGATTTTTATTTATTCAGTGCATTGTAATACATTACAGCCATCACTCTTTTTGGTATGCAAATGGTCCAAGTCTGGCCAGTTGGGAGCCCCTTTGGGCTGGCCCCTGTATCCTTGACATTCATTAATCCTTGAGCACATCCTTGCTTTTTGACATGAGATGTCCCAGGCCCACCTTGTCCTTTCCCTGCCCCAGCCCTGGAATCAGCCATATCATATCTCAAGAAGCCCTTTTATTGCAGAATAACATTTAGAAACCAGGACTTGGGCACCAGGAGTGCCTGTTGCTACAGAGATATAATGGCTCCTAGACTCTTTTAATGGCTAAAACTAGGAAATACATTAAAAGAGGAAAACATAGACATGTGCATTGATATTTCTCCTAAAGTGTTACTCTCTTATAAGGTCTGTGTTAGAAATTCAATTATGGTGATGCTCTGAGCTTATCAAAGAACGTTTCCTCTTTAAAAAAAAAAAACAAAACTTAAAATCCCTTTATATCTGTTCTCATCTCTCTGGAGGGAGAAGGGACAACGGCATTAATCTCATGTCGCTTGAGAAAAACAACCAGTGCTCAGAAGGGTTAAGTAAGTTGCCCAGGATGATTCTGTCATTTTATCGAGTACACTCTTTCTAAGCGTATCTGTGCTACTTCTGTGCTGGCAAGAGATCACTGGCAGTGTCTCTTCTGTGTTTTAGTAAATTCCTTTTATATCACACTTTTGCTACATACCTAAAAAGCATTTCTGATGTTGCCAATATTCATAATTTATTCTGGGTCCTTTCAGGTGCGGCTAAATCAAGTCCAGCATCCAAACCAGGATCCACACCTTCTCGTCCCTCATCAGCCAAAAGGGCTTCGTCCAGCAGCTCAGCATCCAAATCTGATAAAGATTTAGAAACACAGGTCATACATCTTAATGAACAGGTAACTTGGCATCCCCAGCTCTGTCTCTGGGAGCAGTGACAGGTGTCAGGGGGTGAGATGAGCAGACTCCTATGGGCTTGGGATAGGGGGAGGGAAGCGGCGGGAATCAGTGGCTTCAAGCAAGTAAGAATGAAAGGAACTATTGGGGCAGATAATCAGTGGCCCATTGTGAATAAAAGATGTTAAGTCACAAATCTCAAAGCTATACATTGAGACAGAGGGACAGATGACTGGCTTTAGGTAAATGCAGGCATGCAGGCCAGCCTCCCCCTCCCCTACACCTCAGTGCCTGTTAGGAGCTCCAGGCTAGACCATGGCCACTTCTAGCCAGTCTAGATTGTGTTAAAGGCATCAGGGGTTAGTCTCCCTCCTTCCTTCCTTTCTTTCAGCAGCTGTCTGTTAAGCCTGTTTGATGTGACAGACACTATACTTGATGCTGATAATACAATGGCAGCAGAGATAGAGAACTTCCTTTCCCTCATAGAACTTACAGATAGCAGCCACACACCACTGTCCATTACACAAGCAAAAGCCAAACGCCGAACACTTCCTGCAAGAGTGAAAGTACACAGGAGCACTGAACCCAGGAATAGGGGATCAGAAAGGCCACAGTTAAATAGAACTTTCCTTTTTATCTAATATCCCTAGGATTGCAGTAAATCTAGGTCTACTGCCTTCGAAATTTTCAATATAAAAGCTTAGGTACGCTTTCTAACTAACAATAGCTAATTTTGCTCAAGAGTATACATAGTTTAAAAGTAATAAAACAATTGGTAGCATAGGGCCCAGCGCAGAAACCACCCACCCTTGCCCTGAGTTAGGAGGAGAGTCTTTTTTTTTTTTTTTTGCGGTACGCGGGCCTCTCACTGTTGTGGCCTCTCCCATTGCAGAGCACAGGCTCCGGACGCACAGGCTCAGCGGCCGTGGCTCACGGGCCTAGCCGCTTCATGGCATGTGGGATCTTCCCAGACCGGGGCACGAACCTGTGTCCCCTGCATCGGCAGGCGGACTCTCAACCACTGCGCCACCAGGGAAGCCCAGGAGGAGAGTCTTTTATCCTGGCCACTCCCACCCTGGGAGAAGAGCCATTATCCCAGGTGCCCAGGCTGTTCCCAGCCACTCACGGGCATGGGCAGATCCCGGTGATTAACCTGATTCTTGATGAGCCAGCAAGTCTGGAAACAGTTTTTGAGATTGTTGTATATTTGCAAACAAGAATCTAGTTAAAAAGCAAGCAGTTGCTTAACTAGGGTGTTTCTTTACAATTCTGAACACTTTAATGAAAAAGGTAAAACCTTAAGTCATCCGGTGCGTAGGACTTTGATTTAGAAACTGTGCAATGTTCTCATTGCCTGCTGATTCTCAGTTTGAGCCCTTATACAATTTCCAGCAATGAGTTCTTCTAGAATAAAAGGCAGTTAGTACTGAGACTGAGCTCTAGAGCCCGCGAGCCACAACTGCTGAGCCCGTGTGCCACAACTACTGAAGTCCGCGTGCCTAGAGCCCATGCTCTGCAACAAGAGAAGCCACCACAATGAGAAGCCTGCACACTACAGTGAAGAGTAGCCCCCACTCACCGCAACTAGAGAAAGCCCGCAAGCAGCAACAAAGACCCAACGCAGCCAAAAAAAAGGCAGTTAGGACAGCCCTAATTAGCCTTGGGCCACATGCCTGAGGCTCTAAGCAAAGCAGACCTGAAGAGAGTCGAGTGTGGGTCTGTAATACGTTAGATTTATAACCCTTTTCTCCTTAGGAACTCAAATTCTTTTGATATCTTTATTATCTCATGTTTCTTCATCTACCCCTACCACACCCAGTTTCCCAAATCACCAAGTCAAAGTAGAAACACATTGGAACCTCGAGATCCTGCCTGCCCCTCTCTCGCTTACGGCCTTCGCCAGCCAGCCCCACTTCCTCTCCTTGGGGCTGGCTCTGGGCTCCCAGGAGCTCACCAATCACACACAGAGCCCCAGGGGCCCCAGCCCTCTACGATGCTTCAGTTAAACTGTTGTCCCATCCAAAATGCCACTCTAGAGAAGACACAGAGAAGCACATTCCAGTGGCCTTCCTCCTCCTGGCTGTAATTCCTTCATTACTTCCAAAGGCCTCACTCCCGGGCCGTCCCCCCATGCATTCACATGGAGGAGGGTGTCCCCGTACCTCCATCTGTCCCCCAGAGGGAAGGTCGGACACATCCTACATTGTGAGCCTTCGTTCACCAGCTGTTTCCTGAGTGCCTCCTTCAGCTGTATTTCCAAGGCTATGTTAACGCTCCCTCCATTTTCTGTCCCCGAAGCCTACAGGGTGCTCCCCGAAACTGGTGGGGAGCCACACACAGGCATCACTGTGTTGGAATTGAGGACACAAAGACGAGGAAGGGCCAAGTAAAAATGCCCGGACCAAAGAGTGAATTACAGTGGTAATAGACAAAGTGACCAGTGCCCTAAACTTTAAGAATTCTCATTCACTTGGCCCCATGCCTTGATTTGGGCAGTCTCCCATGACATGCTATGAAAGCACCACTGTGTTAGAGAATTTCAATGATAGAAATGAACCAAAAGACACAGGGGAGGAAAAGCCATGACTAAAATAATCAGGGATTGTTTCTGGATATTAGGTGAGCAAACAGGCGGTGGGATGGGGTCCCTGCTTGTGCTCGGGGACCACGGGGGCTGAAGAGTGGGGCCTGGTTAGCCCACACAGACACTGTCTGTGACTCGGACTGGAAGGCTGGGCGGATCTACAGTGTGTGGACACCTGAGCGGTGGAGAATTGGGAGAAGAGAACTTCCCCTTGACTTTTCTCAAGGGTCCATCCCCAGCATCCCCTCCACTGCTTAGGCTCCTGCTCTGACACGTGAGGGAGCAAGGAGGCATCGGAGTGGGACTGTGAAAATGGCATCCCATTTGCCAACTGATCTTTCATCAAGTAGTTTAGCTCCTGTTGGTTTTTACCAGGGAAAGTTTATAGCTGTGCATCTGTTAACCTCATGCATCTGGAATAGCAGCACAGGCCAACCTGGGCTGGGTGTTTCTACAAAGCCTCAGCTCTTGGTTCACTGTACAGACCACAGCACTTGAGAGGCTGACAAGCCTGGTTTCCGTGGATCAGAGGCATCCAGAGACCCTTCTTGCCCGACACAGGGAAGGAGAGCTGGCAGACAGCAGACACCTGAACTACCACAGATCCGCTGGTGGCACCAGTGCAGCCTTGAGATGGGTCTGTGGTCGAGTCTGGGCGGGGTGGGGAGAGGTTCTAGAATAAACAGTTTTCTTTCTTCTGGAATTCAGCCAACTGGGTTGCCTTCAGTTTTTACAAATGTCCAAGCCATAGTATTATCAGAAATAAGAGTTGAAAGTTAGTGACTGAGGGAATTCCCTGGCAGTCCAGTAGTTAAAGACTGTGCTTCCACTGCAGTGGGGCATAGGTTCAGTCCCTCGTCAGGGAACTAAGATCCTGCAAACCACAAGACGTGGCTAAAAAAAAATGATAGCAACTGATCCTCCTTTGCTTTGTAACCAGCTACTTGAGGGCATCAGTGAGGTCAACGCTGAGGAAGAACCATATCCTTGAGTTTTACTGGATGGACACAATTTTGCCAGGTGCATAAGGAGATGGACACTGCATGTGCTGAGTATCTGTTTGAATGAATCAGTAACTCCAGACAGATAAATAGCATGTACCAAGGCCCGGAGTTACTAGAAACAGAGAGATTTTCCACTCCAAATGTAATCTTTGGAAATCTGTGAAGGGTGATTTTTCATATACTGAAAGAGAGATTTCTCCTGAGGAGAACCATGAGCGACCTAATTCACCTCCTAAAGATATTCTCTGCATAAATGCTCAAAGGGTTCAGGAAACTTGAGGGGTTCTCCGAGAGCAGGAAGGGGGTGATGGTTTGGGCCTGTGTGGAGCTGCTCGGCCTGCAGCCTGGAATTTGAGACCAGATCTGTCTACACTGCCTGTGGTGTTTCTTCAGCCCAGGTGACGGCTCTGCCAGCCTCAACCCTTGCCCTCTTCCCTTCACCAGCGCCATCTCCGTAACCACCGTGAGAAGCTGCAAGGCCCCTGAACCCGCATCAAGGGAGAAAAAAGGGAATGAGGGCTGTTCTGCTGAGGGACTGGAGCTTCCACATCTTCCCGCCTTTCATGTGATGAACTCGAAGCCAGAACTAGAGGAATTAAGACAGATCCACTCAGCCTACTTTTAGTCTCGCCCAGTTTTCCTTGTGCAGCCACACCCCAGTCCCTCAGTGGGAGCATTTGTCTAGTTTGGCTCAGGAACATGTATGAAGGGCTCCAAAGTCGAGGGCGGCTCTCAAGTGGCGTGAAGAAAGGAGGTTCCGCACAGCGCGTCTGAAGGGACCACAGTGCCAGCCCCTCCCTCCCCTCCCCTGTCTCCTCCCGCTCTCGCCTCTCCCCTCCCTGTAGAGGATGAACGAGTTGGGGGAAAGATGTGCCCCAGCCCAGGTTAGTTACCAGGAGAGGAAGGCTGACTCGGTGGAGCCCGGGTAGAACTGTCTCAGGCAGAAGGATCCCCGGGCCTCTGGGTATAAACGGCCGGTTGACAGGAGTGACAAGTGTGCTGTTGAAGCTGGGCATTCGGGCCCAGGCTCAAGCTCCAGCAGCAGCCCCTCGTTTCTCCCCGGACCTGCACGTTGGTTAGTTTTGCACATCTGTCTTTTCATGTTTCGCATCTTTATACGCAGGCACAGTTGGTCATTTATTTCTTATGCTGTAGTTTGAGGGTTTTCTTTTCCACCTTCCCTCCCTCACAGGTACATTCGTTAAAACTTGCCCTTGAAGGCGTGGAAAAGGAAAGGGATTTCTACTTCGGAAAGTTGAGAGAGATTGAGCTCCTCTGCCAGGAACACGGGCAGGAAAACGATGACCTCGTGCAGCGACTCATGGAAATCCTCTACGCTTCGGAAGAACACGTGAGTGTGAGCAGAGCCCTGATGCTTGTGTCCCAGAATGATGCTCTTGGTCAGAGTGCAGTGACGCCGTGCCTTCAGATACTGCCCTGGGACCTTAGTGAGCCTTGCAGCTCAGCCAGTGCATATGATGTTCCCAGAGGAATAAACACGAGCCTCATGACCCACTGACCCATGCTTATGGGACCTGCATTCATCAATCTGGGAAGAGATGTGCGGATGGTTGCCAGTTGTTGGGGGCAGGGGACCGGGGGACTTCGATTGAGAAAAATAGGCTTACACAGCCAAATCTCAAGTGGTTTTCAGCTCTCTGAGCAAATGAGCAGTAAGAATGTGTGCAAAGATTCTTCACACAGATCAGAATGTGGTTAAAGGAAAAATTAATCTAGATGCTTTTCCCATCCCCAGAAGTCCCACAACTGTTTTTTCCTTCATAGCTGGTTGTCTTGGTTACACTTTGCCAGTACAGAGCAGCATTGTGTGACAGCCCTTTGTGGAAAAATACTTCTGGAAGGCCTCCTCTGTGGAGGCCCTGCCCACCAGGGTCGCTCCCCACGAGTGGATGTGCCGAGGGGGGACCCAGGATGTGGCTCCATCCGCGCATGGAAAGCAGATGTGAGGAGCAGCGGAGGAACATGTGTCTCAGGAAGCGAGGAGGGGAAAGGGCAGGATAAACGGCAGAGCCCAAGGCAGGTCACCCCAAGTCCGCCCAGACAGGCAGGGAGAGGCCCTGGCGGCCGCAGTGGGAGCCCCGTGGGGCTTCACTTTCATGAGGGCGGCGCGGTGAAAGGCAGGAGAGCACGGGCCGGGGTTGCAGGCGTCCTGCTGCCAGGTTGGCGCTGAGGAAGTGTTTGGGTAGGTGTGATTAGGAGGCCTGCAGGTGCCCTGAGGGCTCTGTGGTCAAGGTACATGTGTGTTGGTATTTCCACAGAACACAGGAAGCCACCAGCAAGTTTACTTTATCTTATTTCAGCCGAATACCAGGCAGTTGTCTACTCCGTGTAAGATTAAAATCCTAGCTCTGAAATTTTCCTAAACTGTAAGAAACCGTCTGGAGTTTGGGGACTCTCCAGCACTTTTTTTGTTTCCCCCAGATATGTATATATTCTTAAACCTCTTTCTCGGTTAGCTCAGACTATAGATCTTGAAGCCCTGGGAATCCACCTGCCCAGGTCCCAGAGATAGCGACGGCTTTACAAAATATCATTCTCAATGTTTTCAGATCTGACGGAAGAAACCAAAGGTTGGTTTGTAGTGTGTATATCTGCACCACCCAAAGTGGCATTTTTATGACGTTCTGTATGTAGAGAGTGCTTTGTCATCTGTCAGGCACTAGACGAATTATGGTTATTCTCTTCACAAGCTTGTTTGAGGCTGAATTCGATGAGGTCTGTGCAGCAGCACCGTGAGCCCGAGTGAACCGTGCTGCTGCCCGTCCGGGACGGCACCCGCTCGCGGGAGCAAGGTGGCTTGCGGGATGGAATCTCCCTGCTGATTCTAACCTCGAGCCGGATCTTGTCCCAAAGGAGGAGTCCTTGTGAGGGAGCACCATCAGGTGAACTCCAAATTAAGGGTTGGCAGGGCCACTGAATTCCTAGCTAATGACAGGTGGGGCTGGCCTTTGGCAAGAGCTCTTGCCTCCTGAGAGTTCAGGGGTGTCTTCCTGGATGACTACACTCAGCTTCTGTTAGACCATTTATATCTCCAACACCCCCAGCACACACACCAGCACCAGCTTACCGCGGCCTGGATTCAGAGAGCCATTCTTGCAGTGTATGGGCAGTTAACGCACATGCCCCTCAAAGAAGTAATACTTCAAAGCATCATCAGCCATTAAGACTAATGGGTTTAGGAGGTCCTTTCCTCAAACTCTTGGGATGGGAGATGAGGGGGAAGGCCAGGGGCTTTACATGTATCAGCTCCTTTAATTGTCTGGAGAATCCTATTAGGTAGATATGGGCCCATTAGCCCATTTATAGATGAGAGAAACTAAGGCAGCCGAGAGGTTAAATAACGTTCCCGAGTGAATAAGAAGCATAATTTGCATTTGAACTCAAGTCCTGAGTTCGTGCCCTCCCTTCTCCAAGCCTGAGCCACCTTTTAAATGGGGAACATGATAGTAGTAATAGCTCACCTTGAGCATTTAGCGTGTGCTAGATATTACGTTTATGTTCTATATATATATTTCTCACCACATCCTTATGTGGTGTACTATTACTTATCTCTGCTTTACAGATAAAATTACTTGCTCAATGACCCATCTTTATTTTTTATTTATTTTTTATTTTTTGCAATACGCGGGCCTCTCACTGTTGTGGCCTCTCCCGTTGCGGAGCACAGGCTCCAGATGCGCAGGCTCAGCGGCCATGGCTCACGGGCCCAGCCGCTCCGCGGCATGTGGGATCTTCCTGGACCAGGGCACGAACCTGTGTCCCCTGCATCGGCAGGCGGACTCTCAACCACTGCGCCACCAGGGAAGCCCAATGACCCATCTTAAATAAGCTCCATCACTACCCAGGTTTCTCTAACTCAGAGCCCAGAATCTTAAGGACTATGTTCCCTGCTTCTCAGTATATTGGGTGCCATAGGGAAGGGAAAAAGTAAAGGCGGTACCTCTTGGGGGAAACTGCAGGACAGACTTTGTCTGATTGACAGTATTGAGTTGCATGTGTTCTGTATGTGAAGAAGGGAGTAGTCAAATTCCTACCTGGATTTTCTCCAAATAATTCCCTTCATCTTGTTTCGTTGTTTGACACCTTCGAAAGTATTGTCTTGGCCTCTTTCTCTGGGCAGTCTGTTTAATTGAGCATCTGCCAAGAACCTCCATTTTCTTCTGGCGGGTAGTGTCACTAAACCCACCTTTGTTGTTCTGACTGGCACTGTGCTGATGTCATCAAATAGAGAGAAATGTGGTAGGGAGAAGAGAGAGACAGTGGCATCACTGTTGAGTGTAAGCCAAGGAGTATCCAAAGTCCAGGAAGAGATTTAGAGGCAGTAACCAGGCTACTGGAATCTGGAAGAGAAAACAGACTTAACACAAACTTAACACATGTGGGTTACCAGTGCAAAATCTTCAAATGCAGTTGCTGCCTTAATTCTTCTCATTCCAGGATAACTTCTAATGCAACTCTGTGTCTGGACAGCTCCAAAAGAAACACATCAGGCTATGCTGAGTTTTCTATAGAGAATAAGCTGGAATATGCCAAGTGTCCTTGTTTAGAATGTGACAAGACCCATTTTTTTAAACTTCGGTTTCTATAGAGAGAGAAGGCGAAGACTGTCTGCCACGTGCCTGAACACTGCACGGTATTTTCCATGCTGCACACGTGCACACATGACACTTCTTACAGAGGCGGATGACGAGACGCTCAGGAGCGGCTGTCCTGCTCTGCTCTCTGCTTCCCTTCCTGGAGGTTCATGGAACTGTCCTAGACACCTTAGAGCCGCAAGCGTTTGCCTCCCTCCCTGAGCGTAGCGAGTCCTGATTCTGTGGTAGCCTCCCAGCTTACCCAGGTTCTACCATTGAGGCAGTGAGCCTTTAAAAAGCTTCCACTCTTGCCTAGGAAAGGCATCACTTGGGAAAAAATGTGCTCAGAGGTTGCTGAGCCACTGCACCCACCCAAAAGCTCTCGGAGCCTCCTTTTTCCCTTGCTGTGCTTGACCCTGACATTGTGTCCTGTTTTCAGGCCATTCACACACTTCAGTGATAGGTGGACGTGCGGCCATGGGGAGCATGATGTCTGGGAAAAAATGCCGGTATTTTATTCATGATGCCGCTGGTCGGACTTCTGTGCACATCTGAGAGGCAGAGATTTCTGGTTGGTTGCCTCCCTCCTGGAGATGAGAGGGCTGCTGAGGAATCAGAGGCTGCAGTGAGTGCCTGCTCTTCAGTTCACCACAGATGGACCCGACACTGACACTTCAGGTGGAGGCATTCGCTGGAGAGGCCTCCTCCTTCAGTCTTTATTTAGTGATGTCTGGTCTTTGATTCTCGTGAACAAGCAATCCTAGGATAACATGTTTGGAAGATGTAGAAATCCAGATGAGAGTTTTGAGTGTGGGAGTAAACAGAGGCAGTTCAGTTTGCAGTCACAGAAACCTAATGGAAGTTTCCAGAGCAGATGGCCAGCTGGCTGTCCAATGCCTCTCATTATGATTCTCATTATCTTTACTACTTAACTAGGGGCCACAGGTGTCTGGGCTTAACGTCGTTGGTTAGCTGCTGCCCTGTGGATCTGTAGGCTGAGGGTCACCTGCTAATACAGAGACACTTGTTTCCTGAGGTCCTGTCACAGAAGCCACTGTCGAATGACCTAAAGATACAACCCCCCTCAGCCCACATCTTTTGAATTCAGCCTGCGTTTCTGTCACTGGACGCAGCATTGGGTTTATAGAAAACAGACACAGCCCCTGTCTTAGAAGAGCTCACAGTCCCCTTGAGACAGACAGGGACACCAGTAACTGGAATTTGTCAGGTTGTGATAAACGCAGTAATAGAGACATAAATAAACTTGTGTGGGGAGCACATAAAGACAGCCTGGAGGGACAGGCAAGGACTTCACAGAGAAGATGACATTTGTGTTGGACGTGGAAAGATGATTAGGAATGTCAGCAGTTACAGAGGTAAGACGGGGGAGTATTTTTTCAGCAGAGGAAAGGGCAGGAACAAAGCAGAGGAAAGAACAGCCGGACTTGCTGGTGGTAGATGAGCCTGTTGTGCGCCTACATCTGGGAAGGTGGGAGCCATGCCCCTCCCCCCCCCGCAGCCCAGCTTCTTGACGGCCCTCCCCCTCCTCCCCTCCTCTGTCCCCGCTCTCCTCCCACAGTAGCCGGGAGCATCCTTCAGTACTGTCTTCCTGCTTGCTTCTCCTTCTCATGATTATTATAAGAATAAGGAACTCCAAAGCGGCACTCACAGCTGTGAGTGGATTGATATGCAAATATTAGACTTAATTAAGTAGGTGGCGCCCCAGTGCTTTAGTCACATGTTAGGCCTAGGTTTCGCCTGACCTCCTCCTCACCTGTGCATCTAAGTTCTTCAGTCTTGCGTGGGGCAGAAGAGAAAGATCCTTTTGGTGTGTGAGTGCCTCCACAGCACTGTGGGCGGGGAGTTCCCGGTGGTGATGTGCAACAGCTGCCTCAGAGTTACAGATGCGTCCTGCCAGACTTTCAGAGCACCTTAATTCGAACCCCAAGCATTAGCAATCCATTGGGAACCCAGGACGTTTGTTCTTTATAGCCGCGGTACCCAATAAGAGTGCTCTGGGGTCCGCAGTTCCTGCAGATGAGATGCATGACCTCACAGCGGTGCACCGTGAATGAGGGAGCTGCCCTTGGCCAGCTGGAGACAAGGGCACCGCACCCACCCCCTGGCTCATCAAGTATGGAAAGGAGGCCCATGGGGGAGCCTTACCTATTGCGCTTCTCGTCCCGCAGCTGGTTTGACGGGCCCACAGTTACTTGAATCCAAATCTTCCGACTTTCAGTCCTGAATTAAATCCATTATCCCACAGTTAACTCACAGTCCATGATGTGAGCAAATAAGATTTTCTGTAAAATGTCAAACAGATCCTCATTTCTGACAATCTTCCTCCCATCAGCAGCCTAACACTCACAAAAACAATTATGTAAGAAAAGTGCACTTCAGACCAGCTGAAGTCTGGGCAATATGATATGGAAGGCACCACACTGGCATTAAAAAGTTAGGATGACGAATACAACAACATCTCTACCCCTTAAGGGACTCAGAGGCTCAGAGCCTGGCTGAAGAGGCAGCCGTGGAGCCAGCCAGTGGGGACACAGGAGCACGCACCTGTACACACACAGGGCTGCAGTGTGCAACCTGATGGAAGCATGAATCAAGGATGTAAAGCTCAGAGGAGTGATCCGTTCTGGGGTGAAGGCAGTGAGAAGGGCGTGGGGAGGAGCGTGCGGCAGAGCAGACACCCTGGAGTTCCTGGTCCACCATTCCTGGTCAATTCCCATGAGCGTGAGTTTCCTTCTTTGCCCCTGGACTAGAGGGAGGCCGGTGGCTCTTCCTCGCTTGTTCTGTCCCAGCAAGAGGTGCTCTCCTGCTCCCAGGAGGACACCTCTGTCCCCGAGGCACTAACTGGGCCGAGAGGACCACCCTCACGTGTGCTGAGCGGTGGGCAAAGAGGCTTGTGGAGGACGCTGCAGGGCCGGCCCGGGGACAAGCTGGCAGAGCCTGGAGCAAAGGGGGGCTTGGGGCTCTGAGGTCAAAGGACATCGTGGTTGAGGAATTAAGGAGCGAGGTGTCCCGAAGGACAGCAGGATGTGGGCAGAGAGAGTAGGATTTGGGCCTTCACATTTCAGAGGTGGAGCAGTTTTAGGTATGATGACGGGTGTGGTCATGGGGCGAGCTAATATTTATTAAATTAAATAATGTGCTTCTTGAAGACACCAAGCCAGTAAGGGACAGTGCTAGATTTGAGCCCAAGTCTTCAATACGATGTCATTTTCTACTCTTGTCATAGAAAAGACTCTTTTTTTAAAAAATTATTTTTACTTTTAGAACATATTCCAATGAGTTACCAAGAAAAAAGAATCACAGCTCACACTTATATTATGTGCCAAACACTGTTCTAGGCACTTCACCTATTTTAACTCAGAGTTCTCTGTTGAATTCAGTGACTCCATTGATTCATTGATCAATGACACTCATTGAAAACTCTGTTAAATGGGCACTTTTGTCCTATCCCCCACTTGTACAGATGAGAAAACTGAGGCACAGAACAGTTAAGTCACCCAGCTTGTAAATAATGGATCTGGGAGATGAACTCCAGTTCCATGCTTATAATTTTGACATTATGCTGCCTCTCAGAAGATAAGTGGCACATGACCTTGGCTGATAGTCTGGGTCATCTGTTCTTGCACCCTCTCTGATGTCTTCTTCCTGACACACATGCATTGAGTTGTACAGTAAGCAAGGTCTGACACAGATGGATGAGGCCCTATCCCGACTTCAGTATCCTCAGGATCCAGTGGATGAGGCCACAAGGTTCAAGACAAACAAGATTACAAGTCAAAAGTTTTAAGGCCAAGGAAGAAGCAAAATGCAGGAGGAGGGAGAGAATCCTGGCTCAGGGATCAGGGGAAATGATCCTGCTGTATTTGAGTTGGATCTTGACGGGTGTGTCCTTGGCTAAAGGGAATATGGGCCAGACAGGAAGGGGGTGTGCAAAGTGCAAACGAACACAAGCACGTCTGTACATCCCAACGTACGCTCCCGACTGCATCGCAAAACCACTGTGCATTCTGGAGGGAGCAGTCGGCCCTATTGATTAGCTACACTCCCTCTGATTGGGTAGTAAAGAGCTAATTATTCTTCGTGAGATTAAAAAAGAAGAAGAATTGGCAGATATAGCTGACCAAGGTTTATGTTCCCTGGAGTTTTGTGTTCGTGATGTGCTTCCCTGGGTTATATGCAAGTGAGTAAATAGGTCATTTGAAGCCAAGTAGAGGAACACTTCAACCATCAGAAAGTAAGCAAAAAAAAGTCCTCACATACCCAAAATAGATGTCCCAAAGTCCCTGAGCACAAGCTCCTGATCTCCCCTGTTGGAGACGCCGTCTGGCTGGGGGCAACCCAGAACCATAGTTATCGGCCTTTCCTTACCTAACCACTCTAACGAGCTGCTTCTCCACATCAGATGAGTAACAGATTATAACAAGGAGTCTGCTTCAAGCAGACATGCTACCAGGTGAGGAGGAGGATAGCAGGGCAGGAAACAGGAAGCCATGGGACACACTGCAGGGGCCTGGGGCCCTGTGCTGTGTCACAGCAGGCTCACTCGTGGTTATCGTGACGCTCTTGAGTCCTTGCATCTGGTTTACTGTCGTACAGCGGGTGGGAAAGTATGTCGTATGTTCTGTGATGACGTCCTTCCAAAATGGTCAGAAGGAAAACGTGGTGCCTAAAGCCTGCTGGCCGCGCTCCAGATGGGCCGTTCCTTGATAGGGCGGGAAGGTGAAGGCATCCCTGTGTGTGCCTGGGCTCCTGGGAGCGGGGAGGCACTCGCGTGGCAAAAGCCGTGGCGATGCCGTGCTGTGCAGCGATGGTGGGGCTGGGGACGCTGCAGGGCTGCCAGCAGTGAACTGCTTCAGCTGAAACCTCTCCCCCTGCCCCACAGGAGGGCCACCCGGAGGAGCCGGAAGCAGAGGAACAAGTCCACGAACAGCAGCCCCAGCAGCAGGAAGAGTACTGAACCGTCTCGGCAGCTCTCCACACTTCCATTCTGGTGGGAACTTTTCTTCTGGAGAATTGGAACACCTGTGGCCTCAAGCTCATCAGAAACCAGTTGTTCCCAGCCTGCTGTTCCATCACTGCGCCGGCACCCATGCCAGCCACCGCGCTCGGTTCCCATTTCCTTCGCCAAGACACACTAGCTGCGGCCGTGGGCAGCCTCCCCAAGACATCACGGGGTCACATACCTTCAACTTCACCACTTGGCTGCTTGAGATTGGTTCTGCTCTTTGCATTTCTTTCCAGAACAACTGTCCCCACCCCCACCCCACCCTTTTTATCCTGGTGTGAAACAATGGTAATTTGATATATGGTATATATATTGGCATTTCTCAACCCAGTGTCACTAGATGTCACACACATTTGTGGTGCTTTGATGTTTGCAAGTCTAACCTCTGAACATAAATTTGGTCAAATAATAAATTGGAACAAAGGGAAAGAGATACTTGATATGAAAGCCATATGACAGTGACTTATTTCACGGGGAAAAACACCGAGTCAGTTTCTCCCTCTACTCACAAACAAAAGGGAAAAAAAAAAAAAAAGGAATCAAAACTAGGACTTCAGGGCCCAGCAGTGTTCAGACATCAGCATGTTAGACAACCACACAGTATGTTGTTAGTTTTGAAAGACATTCACTCGAGGAAAACACCATCTCGACTTGGCCCTCTAACTGCTTGCCCTTTCCCTCGCCTCCCCCCACCCAGATTCTCATGCTCTTTTCTTTCTCAGGGTCCTCTTTGGTGGGGAGCCACTCTCCTCAAAAGCTGTCATCAGTTGTCTGCAGTCAGAGGGGGTCTGCATGGGCACAGGTCCTCCTGCCTCCTCCTGTGGGTTTCAGCCCAAATCCTGTCATCCACACTAGGGGATTCCTACTAAAGAATGACTGCAGGGTGTGCAGCCCCGGGCGGCTGGGTCCGGCATCATGCTGCACACTTGCTGGAAGGCTGGGAGTGAAGACCTTATGAATAGGAGCGTAAGCCCAAGGGAGAATCCTGGTTCTGAAGTCTGGTGTTGACACTGGAATGACAGCATAGGAAAATCTGACTCCCAATGCTTTCTGGAATAAAGAATTCCCCCTCTTCAATACTATGGCCCTCCTTGTCATTGACCTTCGCTAAATCGTGGCAATTCATAAACAGAGGAAACATTAATGATTAAAAGCATTCCTTATTTTTTTTAAACTAATATTTGCACACTTTCTTAGTATCTTTCCAAATCTTTGCCTCTTCCCCACCCCGCCCTTTGACAGATTGTTTCCCTTCCTGGATCATTCATTTCACTCGGTTTCTGACTTTTAGATTTTCTTTTACTTGTTATTTGACTTAGCAGGTGCAACAAAAACAGCAAACAAGTGTGCCCACCCCACTTTCCTCTTAATTGAAAAGCTTAAAATAAATTTCTGAATTACGTATCATAAAGCTTTGACATTTCTTTATTAACTGATGAAATACTAATTCTAAATTCTAGCATTGAAGCTTTCCACCAAAAGAAGTCTTCTCAAAATAAACCTTTTGTGGCAGAGTGGTATTTATTGAGTAACATGTGAAAAAGATTGCTTGTATTTTTGAGGTTATTACAGGACACTGTGCAGAACTGGACAGATGTTTCATGGGGTTTGGTTTCCCTTTCTTCTCTCTCCTGCTTGCTCTGCGCTACAGCGGCAGCTCGTTTCTCTCAGGCTGGAATACGGCCTGGCTCTCGGCGGTGACATCCTCCCACACCTGGTCGCAGGGAGTGGTCGTGCTATACGCAGCATCGTGCTTAACAGTGTGTCGTCCCCACCCCTCCCTCCCCCCCCCACCAACCCTGTTGCACTCACTGAGTTTCCTTCTTTCTAAACAGCTCTTGTAAAGAGGCACAATAAATAATTCCATGAAGGTGATCCTTCAGTGGTTCCTGGGCAGTTCTTTGCTTGCCTTGGACATGTCAGTAATACCCAGTGCCAGGTGGATCAGGAACCACACTCCCATCATGTGGGTGCACATGATTACTGGGTAACGTGCATAAGCCTCACCAGTGACACTCAGCCGCTCTGTTCCTCCCCAAATCCCCAACTTTCTCAGCTACAAACATACTGGCCATATATGTGGCAAAGACAACTTTCGCCAGTCATCCTACTTCCTTCTCCTTCCCGGAGTCTTGGGGCAGACTATTCATTTATTTAGAGAGGAGCTATATACTTCTCTTTCTGTCAACATCTGAAACGTCTTCCATTGCCCTGCATCGCATGGGACATCACTGATGCTTTGGGGAATCTTTGACAGCTAAGTATCCCGGTCCTCTTCGGCTGCACCCCAGCTTCTGTGCAGACCACCTCTCGTTTCCCAGGACTGCTCCTTTCTCCCTGATGGCTTTACCCCATCATTCTCTCATCTCGGCAGCCAGTGCGTGCTTTCCTCTATGGACCCCGTCACGCGTCGTCATGCTGGGCCGAGAAGCATCCCCCGGTGTGTGCTCCGCTCCTCCCTCTCAGAAGCCAGACTTCGGTCTTGGAGTCCCCTTCACACCCGCCGCAGCTGGTTATAGTACTTCCACTGCTCATATCAGGTAGGAAGTGATTGAAGCAGGGGGTAAAGAGAAAAGAGCAGAAAAGCAGAAAAAGAAAAGACAAAGACACACCCTGTTGACCCGAGAGAAGTGAACTCCAGAAGGGAACCAAGAACTCCTCCCTTCCCTGGTGAGTATTTCCATTATTCCGTTAAGGTTTAATATGCATTCAAATTACTTTTACTAAATAGTACACCATAAAGCTTTTGTTATATATTAAATGTAAACTGAAAGGAATGTAAACATATGTATTGTTAATTATAAATATAGATAAGTAATGACATAATAGATGAAAAAGTCTTATTCAGATGTATCACATTCATTTTACATTACCCACCTACTGTTGCATGGTAGAATAGTTTTTTGTCTCTGAATATGTGAATAACTTGACTTGCATTTATCTTTTTACATATTTAATAAAAAAAAAAAGGTATATGTTAAAATCGGCCTGGATCTATAGAGTCTTAAATTTTTATGCTAAAGGTTTCCTTTTGAGTGAGCACGGTTATACGAATAGGCTATTTATGTAAATCCACACATAGAGCCCACATTTTATTATGATTTACATGGTGGGGGGCCTTGTTTTTATTGACGGCAAATGTTTTAACAGGAATTACAGGTTAGTATTTGATATCCAATGTAGCAGCTGTACTACCTTTTTAAAACTCTGCCAAAAATATTTTCTTACCAAAAAGAAAGATACACCATTCATTCCCTTAGGAAACATTCCACTTGCAAAGCAAACAAAGGCCTCGCTCCTGCAGGTTCGCCTGCTCCATCTGGACAACACAAAGGCTGGGCAGAAGCAGGCAGATGTTTTGAAGTAAAGCTCTGTGGCAAAACGACCTGTGATTGGCAAAAGTTCTTTGATTAAGTGTATTCTCCTCCCTCCCCACCTACCAGTTTGCTGACTTTAACTAACAGTGATGATTTATAGACATAAATGGAATACCAACCTTACAGGAATAACTGAAAAAATGTATTTGAACTGGCCCACTGCCCTCCTGGAGACCCTGTAGAACAGGTGACGACAGTCTGTTGAAGACTTTGCCCAGGAGCCTCCAGGTCACTGAGGTTCAGCTGACACCCTTTTACCCTGAAGGATGCCAGCCTTACTGAACCTGCTTTCAAGCACCACCTAGAGCCCAGTTTTGTTTCTATACTGTCCTTTGGCAACTGTTTTCCATTCATTTGCCTTTAGGCCCTTTTCTTTTAAAAGCAGAGAAGCAGGAAAATAACAAAGCTACCACCACTGCTCTCCACCTACACATTACTCCACAGGGTACTTCTGTGATGGAAGTCTGAGCCGTTACCTGGGTTGGGAAAGCTCATGCTCAAAGCACACGTGTTTCCATTTAATTCACCAACCCTAGGGTTTTAAACACTACATCTTAGACGTTTGTGCACAAATAGTCAAGAATGCATGTGATTCATTTTACTTAAAAGGCACACTGGTGGACTCTGAACACATCACAAACAGTTCAAAAGTGGTGAGATAACATGTTTGCTCCATTTTATTAAATCTGAGATCATCGGTAAAAATTTGAGGTGTTCCTACTGGTATTATGGGTAGGCCCATGAGTCCAGAGGGAGGGGAAGAAAGTTAATATACTTCCATTAAGTTCGAGTTACAAGGTGCCAGTTCTCTAAAATTAAACACAAACTTCATTTCTCTGACCTTTCTTATGCTTCCTCTTAATGGCTAGAACACAGCCACCGTGACCCTTTAGGCTGCTATTATGAGTAAATATTCACTGACCCAACTTCTCAGCACTAACACAGAGTCGCCAAACAGCACCAAGTGTGAGAACAGAGCATCTCCCTGGATGTCTAACAGCTCCTGTTTTGCGGAACTGGGAACTCATGAGACACTCTCCATTCACTGGAAGAGCTCGGGCTTTACTGCCTAACTGAAGGCAAAGCGTAAAATCCATTGAACCCTTGACCCTCAGATGGCACCAGGGCTTCAGGTCACAAGACTGCCCAAGGGCAGACCCTTCCCCCAGGCTGTGACCTGGACCCCATAGTGTATCAGTAGGTCTTACACAGAAGGTGCATTTGCTAAGGCCTTGCCTCCTCCTGTTGGGTTTAGGATTGGAACAAAAAAAAATAGAATGCCCAGATGGAGCTAATTTGTTGAATGCCTTTTTCTCTCTTTCCACTGACCTACAATGTTGAACTTTTGCCAAGTTTTAATTTCTTAAACAGGTTTCTTTTTATATTTTGTAACTATTTTATCAAGACAGGGTGTAAATTGTTTTTAAAGAGCAAGAGCACATTAATGTACCTTTGAATTTATGCTATTCATTACAAACTAGCCCAGTACCTAAATGCATTCTTTTTCAGAAAATAAAGTTAAGTACACACTTCTTTCTATGTAGGAAGAGCCCCTCATATTTTACACTATGGTATTCCTTTCAGTCTTGAAGGTTACCTGTATATTATAACTTTTTTAAAAAATGTTTTTTAAAGATACATTTATCTTATTCACTAAAATGTTTTGGTCAAATCTGACCATTTAAATGAGGCTTTAGAAATTACAGAAGTAATGAAAAGTTCCCATAAATGTACTCAGAATTTTAGTCTAATTCAAATTCACAGCTTACTACTAGGACACTCTCTTCCAATCTGATACACTTACGATGCAGGTGAAATGTAGCCTCCTACCAATGGAAGAGTTTTTTACCAGCGTGAAAGTTATGTCAGAGAAAGAAAATGTCTCATAAGCTAAGCTGTCTCAAAGACAGGTTCAGGGACCTTCCTGTCCTGTAGACATAGACACTGTCCAGTCACCTGAGCTTAAAACAAAAAACTATGAGGCAGAGATAGCTTCAAGATGGCAAAGGAGTAAGACATGGAGATCAACTTCCTCCCCACAAATACATCAAAAATACATCTACATATGGAACAGCTCCTACAGAACACCTACTGAAAGCTGTCAGAAGACCTCAGACTTTCCAAAAAGCAAGAAACTCCCCACGTACCTGGATAGGGTAAAAGAAAAAAGAAAAAAAAGAGACAAAAGAATAGGGACGGGACCTGCACCTCTGGGAGGGAGCTGTGAAGGAGGAAAAGCTTCCACACACTAGGAAGCCCCTTCACTGGCGAAGACGGCAGGTGGGCGGGGTAGGGGGGAAGCTTCGGAGCCACAGAGGAGAGCGCAGCAACAGGGGTGCGGAGGGCAAAGCGGAGAGATTCCCACACAGAGGGTCAGTGCTGACCAGCACTGGTGGGGGCTAGGAGCTGAGGTTCCGGCTTCGGAGGGCGGATCCCAGGGAGAGGACTGGGGTTGGCTGCGTGAAGACAGCCTGAAGGGGGTTAGTGCGCCACAGCTAGCTGGGAGGGAGTCTGGGAAAATGTCTGGAGCTGCCGAAGAATCAAGAGACTTTTTCTTGCCTCTTTGCTTCCTGGTGCGCGAGGAGAGGGGATTAAGAGCGCCGCTTAAAGGAGCTCCAGAGATGGGCGCGAGCCGTGGCTATCAGCGCGGACCCCAGAGACGGGCATGAGACGCTAAGGATGCTGCTGCAACCACCAAGAAGCCTGTGTGCAAGCACAGGTAACCATCCACACCTTCTCTCCTGGGAGCCTGTACAGCCCACCACTGCCAGGGTCCCGTGATACAGGGACAACTTCCCCGGGAGAACACACGGCGTGCCTCAGGCTGTTGCAACGTCATGCCGGCCTCTGCTGCCGCAGGCTCGCCCCGCATTCCGTACCCCTCCCTCCCCCCAGCCTGAGTGAGCCAGAGCCCCCTAATCAGCTGCTACCTTAACCCTGCCCTGTCTGGGTGGGTAACAGATGCCCTAAGGCGACCTACATGCAGAGGCGGGGCCAAATCCAAAGCTGAACCCCAGGAGCTGTGTGAACAAAGACGAGAAAGGGAAATTTCTCCCAGCAGCCTCAGGAGCAGCGGATTAAATCTCCACAATCAACTTGATGTACCCTGCATCTGTGGAATACCTGAATAGACAATGAATCATCCCAAAATTGAGGTGGTGGACTTTGGGATCAACTGTAGACTTGGGGTTTGCTTTCTGCACCTAATTTGTTTCTGGTTTTATGTTTACCTTAGTTTAGTATTTAGAGCTTATTATCATTGGTAGATTTGTTTATTGATTTGGTAGCTCTCTTCCTTTTTTTTATATATATATATTTTTCCTTTTTCTCCTTTTGAGCGTCTGTATGTGTATGATTCTTTGTGTGGTTTTGTCTGTATAAGCTTTGCTTTTACCATTTATCCTATGGTTCTGTCTTTTTTTTTTTTTTTTTTAGTATAGTTTTTAGCGCTTGTTAACATTGGTGGATTTGTCTTTTTGTTTGGTTGCTCTCCCTTTTTTTTCACTACTTCTTTAGTTTTAATAATATATTTTTAATAACTTTATTTTATTCTATTTTATTTTTTCTTTCTTTTTTTTCTCCCTTTTCTACTGAGCCAGATGGCTGACAGTCTTGGTGCTCCAGCCGGGTGTCAGGCCTGAGCCTCTGAGGTGGGAGAGCCGAGTTTAGGATACTGGTCCACCAGAGACCTCCCAGCCCCACATAATATCAAACGGCAGAAGCTCTCTCAGAGATCTCCATCTGAACACTAAGACCCAGCTCCACTCAACGACCAACAAACTACAGTGCTAAACACCCTATGCCACATAACTAGCAACCCAGGAACACAACCCCACCCATTAGCAGAGAGGCTGCATCTCTGCTAATCATAAAATCATAATAAGTTTACAGACACCCCAACACACCACCAGATGCAGTCCTGCCCACCAGAAAGACAAGATCCAGCCTCATCCACCAGAACACAGGCACAAGTCCCCTCCGCCAGGAAGCCTACACAACCCCCTGAACCAACCTTACCCACTGGGGGCAGACACCAAAAACAACGAGAACTACTAACCTACAGCCTGCAGAAAGGAGACTGCAAACATGGTAAGTTAAGCAAAATGAGAAGACAGAGAAATACACAGCAGATGAAAGACCAAGGTAAAAACCCACAAGACCTAACAAATGAAGAGGAAATAGGCAGTATACCTGAAACAGAATTCAGAGTAATGATAGTGAAGATGATCCAAAATCTTGGAAATAGAATGGAGAAACTACAATAAACATTTAACAAGGACCTAGAACTACACAGCAAACAAACAATGATGAACAACACAATAAATGACATTTAAAATTCTCTAGAAGGAAACAATAGCAGAATAACTGAGGCAGAAGAACAAATAAGTGACCTGGAAGGTAAAATAGTGGAAATAACTACTGCAGAGCAGAACAAAGAAAAAAGAATGAAAAGAATTGAGGACAGTCTCAGAGACCTCTGGGAAAACATTAAACACACCAACATTCAAATTATAGGGGTCCCAGAAGAAGAAGAGAAAAAGAAAGGGACTGAGAAAATATTTGAAGAGATTATAGTTGAAAACTTCCCTAATATGGGAAAGGAAATAGTCAATCAAGTCCAGGAAGCACAGAGAGTCCCATACAGGATAAATCTAAGGAGAAACACACCAAAACACATAATAATCAAATTATCAAAAATTAAATACAAAGAAAGAATATTAAAAGCAGCAACGGAAAAGCAACAAATAACATACAAGGGAATCCCCATAAGGTTAAGAGCTAATGTTTCAGCAGAAATGCTGCAAGCCAGAAGGGAATGGCAGGACATGTTTAAAGTGATGAAAGAGAAAAACCTACAACCAAGATTACTCTACCCAACAAGGATCTCATTCACATTTGACAGAGAATTTAAAACCTTTACAGACAAACAAAAGCTAAGAGAATTCAGCACGACCAAACCAGCTTTACAACAAATGCTAAAGGAACTTTTCTAGGCAGGAAACACAGAGAAGGAAAAGACCTACAATAACAAACCCAAAACAATTAAGAAAATGGTAATAGGAACATACATATCGATAACTACCTTAAATGCAAATGGATTAAATGCTCCAAACAAAAGACACAGACTGGCTGAATGGACACAGAAACAAGACCCATATATATGCTGTCTACAAGAGACCCACTTCAGACCTAGGGACGTATACAGACTGAAAGACAGAGGATGGATAAAGATATTCCATGCAAATGGAAATCAAAAGAAAGCTGGAGTAGCAATTCTCATATCACACGAAATAGACTTTAAAGACTATTACAAGAGACAAAGAAGGACACTATATAATTATCAAGGGATCAATCCAAGAAGAATATATAACAATTGTAAATATTTATGCACCCAACATAGGAACACCTCAATACTTAAGGCAAACGCTAACAGCCATAAAGGGGAAATCGACAGTAACACAATCATAGTAGGGGACTTTATCACCCCACTTTCACCAATGGACAGATCATCCAAAATGAAAATAAATAAGGAAACACAAGCTTTAAATGATACATTAAACAAGATGGACTTAATTGATATTTAGAGGACATTCCATCCAAAAACAACACAATACACTTTCTTCTCAAGTGCTCATGGAATATTCTCCAGGATAGATCATATCTTGGGTCACAAATCAAGCCTTGGTAAATTTAAGAAAATTGAAATTGTATCAAGTATCTTTTCTGACCACAACTCTATGAGACTAGATATCAATTACAGGAAAACATCTGTGAAAAATACAAACACATGAAGGCTAAACAATACACTACTAAATAACCAAGAGATCACTGAAGAAATCAAAGAGGAAATCAAAAAATATCTAAAAACAAATGACAATGAAAACACAATGACCCAAAACCTATGGGATGCAACAAAAGCAGTTCTAAGAGGGAAGTTTACAGCAATACAATCCTGCTCAACAAACAAGAAACATCTCAAAGAAACAACCTAACCTTACAACTAAAGCAATTAGAGAAAGAAGAACAAAAAAATCCCAAAGTTAGCAGAAGGAAAGAAATCATAAAGATCAGATCAGGAATAAATGAAAAAGAAATGAAGAAAACAATAGCTAAGATCAATAAAACTAAAAGCTGGTTCTTTGAGAAGATAAACAAAATTGATAAACCATTAGCCAGACTCATCAAGAAAAAAAGGGAGAAGACTCAAATCAACAGAATTAGAAATGAAAAAGGAGAAGTAACAACTGACACTGAAGAAATACAAAGGATCATGAGAGATTACTACAAGCAACAATATGCCAATAAAATGGACAACCTGGAAGAAATGGACAAATTCTCAGAAAAGCACAACCTTCTGAGACTGAACCAGGAAGAAATAGAAAATATAAACAGACCAATCACAAGCACTGAAATTGAAACTGTGATTTAAAATCTTCCAACAAACAAAAGCCCAGGACCAGATGGCTTCACAGGCGAATTCTATCAAACATTTAGAGAAGAGCTAACACCTACCCTTCTCAAACTCTTCCAAAATATAGCAGAGGGACGGACACTCCCAAACTCATTCTATGAGGCCTCCATCACTCTGATACCAAAACCAGACAAAGATGTCACAAAAAAAGAAAACTACAGGCCAATATCTCTGATGAACATAGATGCAAAAATCCTCAACAAAATACTAGCAAACAGAATCCAACAGCACATTAAAAGGATCATACACCATGATCAAGTGTAGTTTATCCCAGGAATGCAAGGATTCTTCAATATATGCAAATCAATCCATGTGATAAATCATATTAACAAATTGAAGGAGAAAAACCATATGATCATCTCAATAGATGCAGAAAAACCTTTGACAAAATTCAACACCCATTTATGATAAAAACTCTCCAGAAAGTAGGCATAGAGGGAACTTACCTCAACATAATAAAGGCCATATAAGACAAACCCACAGCCAACATCATTCTCAATGGTGAAAAACTGAAACCATTTCCACTAAGATCAAGAACAAGAAAAGGTTGCCGACTCTCACCACTATTATTCAACATAGTTTTGGAAGCTTTAGCCACAGCAATCAGAGAAGAAAAAGAAATAAAAGGAATCCAAATTGGAAAAGAAGAAGTAAAACTGTCACTGTTTGCAGATGACATGATACTATACATAGAGAATCCTAAAGATGCTACCAGAAAACTACTAGAGTTAATCAATGAATTTGGTAAAGTAGCAGGATATAAAATTAATGCACAGAAATCTCTTGCATTCCTATACACTAATGATGAAAAATCTGAAAGAGAAATTAAGGAAACACTCCCATTTACCACTGCAACAAAAAGAATAAAATACCTAGGAATATACCTACCTAAGGAGACAAAAGACCTGTATGCTGAAAACTATAAGACACTGATGAAAGAAATTAAAGATGATACAAACACATGGAGAGACATACCATGTTTTTGGATTGGAGGAATCAACATTATGAAAATGACTGTACTACCCAAAGCAATCTACAGATTCAATGCAATCCCTATCAAACTACCAATGACATTTTTCACACAACTAGAACAAAAAAATTCACAATTTGCATGGAAACACAAAAGACCCCGAATAGCCAAAGCAATCCTGAGAAAGAAAACCAGAGCTGGAGAAATCAGGCTCCCTGACTTCAGACTATACTACAAAGCTACAGTCAACAAGACAGTATGGTACTGGCACAAAAATAGAAATATAGATCAATGGAACAGGATAGAAAGCCCAGAGATAAACCCACACACATATGGTCATCTTATTTTTGATAAAGGAGGCAAGAATATACAATGGAGAAAAGACAGCCTCTTCAACAAGTGGTGCTAGGAAAACTGGACAGCTACATGTAAAAGAATGAAATTAGCACACTCCCTAACACATACTCCAAAATAAACTCAAAATGGATTAAAGACTTAAATGTAAGGCCAGACACTATAAAACTCTTAGAGGATAACATAGGCAGAACACTCTATGACATAAATCACAGCAAGATCCTTTTTGACCCACCTCCTAGAGTAATGGAAATAAAAACAGAAGTAGACAAATGGGACCTAATGAAACTTCAAAGCTTTTGCACAGCAAAGGAAACCATAAACAAGATGAAAAGACAACCCTCAGAATGGGAGAAAGTATTAGCAAATGAAGTAACTGACAAAGGATAAATCTCCAAAATTTACAAGCAGCTCGTGCAGCTCAATACCAAAAAAACAAACAACCCAATCCAAAAATGGGCAGAAGACCTAAATAGACATTTCTCCAAAGAAGATATACAGATTGCCAACAAACACATGAAAGGATGCTTAGTATCACTAATCATTAGAGAAATGCAAATCGAAACTACAATGAGGTATCACTTCACACTGGTCAGAATGGCCATCATCAAAAAATCTACAAACAATAAATGCTGGAGAGGGTATGGAGAAAGGGAACACTCTTGCACTGTCGGTGGGAATGTAAACTGATACAGCCACTATGGAGAACAGTATGGAGGTTCCTTAAGAAACTAAAAATAGAACTACCATATGACCCAGGAATCCCACTGCTGGGCATATACCCTGAGAAAACCATAATTCAAAAGAGTCATGTACCACAATGTTCACTGCAGCTCTATTTACAATAGCTACGACATGGAAGCGACCTAAGTGTCCATCGACAGATGAATGGATAAAGAAGATGTGGCACATATATACAATGGAATATTATTCAGCCATAAAAAGAAATGAAACTGAGTTATTTGTAGTGAGGTGGATGGACCTACGGACTGTCATATAGAGTGAAGTCAGTCAGGAAGAGAAAAATACTGTATGCTAACAGATATATATGGAATCTAAAAAAAAAAAAGAAAGGTTCCCATAAACCTTGGGCCAGGACAGGAATGAAGATGCAGACGTAGAGAATGGACTTGAGGACACAGGGAGGGGGAAGGGTAAGCTGGGACGAAGTGAGAGAGTGGCATGGACATATATACACTACCAAATGTAAAATAGATAGCTAGTGGGAAGCAGCCGCATAGCACAGGGAGATCAGCTTGGTGCTTTGTGTCCACCTAGAGGGGTGGGATAGGGTGGGTGGGAGGGAGATGCAAGAGGGAGGGGATATGGGGATATATGTATACATATAGCTGATTCACTTTGTTATACAGCAGAAACTAACACACCATTGTAAAGCAATTATACTCCAATAAAGATGTTAAAAGAAAAAAGAAAGAAAATGTAAGCAGAACATGTATCACATCTGCCACATAGTAAGTGCTGAATAAATGTAATCTGCATATGTTAAAAAAAAAAAAAAAAAACCCATGAGGGCCTTTGGTCATTTGGCCCATTAACACTGCTCCTTGGGAGAAACCATGCCCTGGAATCCAGAACAGGAAGTGGGTGCTGTTTCACAGAAAGGGTGTTTATTCCTGGTCACATTTTTTAAATGGAAAGGTGTATATGTTCAAAGGCTCACTCAACTGTCTCCTCAAGAGAAATAGAGGGAGAAAAAAATTACCTAACACAGCTCTCTTTAAATGTAAAACACATATCCAAGAAAGCTGCTAATTCTACCTCAGAAATACCCATAAGAAAATTTTAAGCTAAAAAGAAGGCAGGGGTAAGGGAAGAGTGTTTTTGTTTTCTCCTCCAATTTAACTGTTTTCAAAAGGTGAGCACCAACCATGGGCAAAACGCAGCAGTCACCAGTGACTTGTTACTACTAAAATATCATGTCACTGTCCCTCAAATACTCTAAAGAGGCACTCTGAATCCATACCTGCTTCAGTCCATAAAAAGTAAACTGAAGCAGTTCACATATTTTTTAAAGCAGTATATTACACATAAGTGAGGACATCAGAGAGAAGGAGGGAACAATGAAGCCAGCAGTATGTCAGTGGCCTCACACATGCCCTAAAGGTCTTCTAGACTTTACTAGGACCAAGGGGGAAAAATTGTCTCTGACCTTCCTACTTGCCAGCACAGAGAGGAAGTAATCATCACTCCAAAGTGTCCATAAGCTGAAAACAAATCAGTTGCTTAGGAGTACATATACTTAGGCCTAAGAGACATTTCTCCATGGCTCCTCCTCCTAAGAAATTAATGATGCAGGGAACCTGACTTTCACAGTATCTCACAGCAAATACAGTAATGGTCTAACTGGCCTGTCCTTATTAATCATCAGGACTATCCCTGATGACATAATGCCAAGACTCAGTTCAGTAAAGACTAGTCTACCAGGGACCAAAACTGTCTGTGCATGGAACTAGCCCCCGGAGTTTCGGGCTTCATCCCAGGATGAAGAGTATCCAGAGGAACAGCGTGCGTGGTGGGGCTGCTAAAGGTTCAACTCCTTGACGTGGAGGCTGAGGTGGACCCTGCAGGGCAGAGAGTGTGCCCTTCTGTGACCTGACCGGCACTAGAGGGCAGCTCTAGGACTGAAGGCTACCTATCAAGACCCAGTCCCTTTCCTGACAGTCAGCCACCTTGGGTATGGGGCAGCAGTTCATGCTGAAGGTTGAGGAGCCTGGCCGGGACACGGCTGGAAGTGCAGGCCACGCCACCACTCGTGGAGAAGGCAGGAGGCTCACGTGCAGGGTCACAGTTTTCCCCAGAGCACTGTAAGATCTGACTTGTGAGTTTCTGTTTTTTCTATTATTCTTGGCAATTTACCAATAAGGCAGTTTTCAGTGTAGATTACAAATATGAAACTACTGGCTGTTACTCCCATAACCCTCCAAATTATCCTAGATAGGAAACACCATCTGTCAGTGGACTAAGTCCAAACCTAAGTCTGCAGGGAAAGAAGGGATAATATTTTAATAAAAATCTTAACTGTATCTATAAAACCCTTTACGGGTTGCAAAATAGTTTCCCAAATAACCACGTGGAGGAAAAAGAGAATAGGCTTTGAAAATGCTCTGACCTGAAGTCAAATCCCAGCCACACCACTTCTAGCTGTGTGATTTTCAACAGACCGCATACCATTTCTTAGTCTCCATTTCCTCTTCTGAATATGTAGAGAAAACCTACCTGGCAAACTTGTTTTGAAGAATAAATGAGATTACATGTATAAAGTACCTTACACATAGTAGATAGTTAATAAATAGTAACTACTGTTACTAGTTTTGGCTTTGACAGTCCTGTGAGGGAGGTAATATAGATATTATACTACTACGACCCTGGTACTAGACATTTCACTACTGCCCACCGCTCCCATCACCCCTGCAGGAGCAGCCCTAGCAGCCGTATATTATACCACAGAATCCTGCCCCCTCTCCGCCACAGCCAATGGTCCAGAGTGGACGTCTAACCCAGGGGCAGTCAACCTATGGTTGCCAGTAACCACATGGCCTATGAGCCAGACCAATCTGGTGCTTAAAAATTCTGACTCCCGACAAATAACAATCAAAAACCCAAGTCCCTGGGCTTCCCTGGTGGTGCAGTGGTTGAGAGTCCGCCTGCTGATGCAGGGGACACAGGTTCGTGCCCCAGTCCAGGAAGATCCCACATGCCGTGGAGCGGCTGGGCCAGTGAGCCATGGCCGCTGAGCCTGCACGTCCAGAGCCTGTACTCCGCAACGGGAGAGGCCACAACAGTGAGAGGCCCGTGTACCGCAAAAACAACAACAACAAAAAAAACCCAAGTCCCTGAAGGGACAGTTCCCTGAGTGAGGCCTATCTTTCCTACCTTGGAGACATTTGGAGAAAAGTCAAATGTGAACTAAAACTCTCCTTTTAGAGGCTGCTACCCTCTACCCATAGTCGGTGCTCAAAATACGTTGTTTGCATTGACATGTCACTTTCATGGGTATTTAGATTTTATTTGTTTTTTCTCACTCACTTATATGCTCTGAGGTCACTTCCTGAGCAAATGAAATAAGGAAGAGTAAATACATACAGGTTCAAAGTGAATTTTCAATACAAGTTAAACAATGATCTCTGTTTTCTCCCTTCACTCTCCTCTACTAGTTTTCCAGCCAACGGGCATGTCTACCCAACCTGCTGCCACTCAGGGTATCCCCTCCCAGGGCAGTAGAGCAGGTGGAGGCCACAGGGATGTCCCCTTTATATACAACACCCACCTTCCTAAACCCCCCTCTCAACAATAAGGACATGGAGGCTCACCTGCGTCCACCTCATTTCTGGCACCTCTTTTCACTCCTAAGAAGAAAAAAATGATCATATACTCATCCCACCCTCTGCAGTGGACATGATACAGTTTTTGACGCCGTGAACAGGACAAGTGTCAATTCCTCTAGGCTTTCCAGAAGACTTGTAACTGCAGAGAGGACCATGAGGCCAGGAGAAAGAGACAGTGAAAGGGCTCTGATATGATGATCACTCTGCACTATCAAAATAACAAACAAGCACACGTCCAGGTAACCACCGAGGCAGCTATGGCTAAAGGAAGCGCACTAAAAGTCGCCATTATCTATAAAAGTTTCCTGTTCTTTCTGTGCTGCTCTCTCCCCAAAACTTCCTTTCCCTGAAACTGCCTTCCTTATAATGAGAAAACCTGTGCTATTTCCAAAAGACTATTTATGGGAAATATTTTGGATACATTTTAGTGATTTTTAAAATTTTATTATTTATTTATTTATTTTTGGCTGTGTTGTGTCTTCATTGCTGTGTGCAGGCTTTCTCTAGTTGCATCAAGTGGGGGCTATTCTTCGTTGCGGTGCGTGGGCTTCTCGTTGCAGTGGCTTTTCTTGTTGCGGAGCACAGGCTCTAGGCGTGTGGGCGTCAGTAGTTGCAGCACATGGGCTCAGTAGTTGTGGCGTGCGGGCTCAGTAGCTGTGGCTCACGGGCTCTAGAGCACAGGCTCAATAGTTGTGGTGCACGGGCTTAGTTGCTCCATGGCATGTGGGATCTTCCTGGACCAGGGGTTGAACCCGTGTCCCCTGCACTGGCGGGTGGACTCAACCACTGCACCACCAGGGAAGTCCCTTGGATACATTTTTAAAACAGCTCAGAGATAATTTTAAAAACATACCTCACTGGACTGGCTCTTTGCTTTCAACATGGAAATCACACTGTCCATCTTTCTCCGTATTCCCAACTTCTGAATGTCCAGGGGGAAAACCTAGCCTTTCCACATTCATTAGGATCTTAGCTCCCAACTGCCTAGTGAGACCCACCAGCACATTCTGCTTTAGCCACCTCTGATGACAACCACGGCAAAGGTAGTGACCCTGCAGGCGGTCCATTCCCTGACACCCCAACATGCACTCAGTGATTCATCTACCAGAACAGTGTACAAGGACCCATCTTTGAAGCCTGGCAAGTTTTTTGGCCGTTTGCTAAAACTTACTCAGTTTGCTTATCTAGAACAGGGAGAATAATGGTAGCCCTGTTGTATGGCCCCAGGCTAGCACATCATAGGTGCTCAACAAATAACAATTACATACATGAGCATTCAGCACAGTGTATAATCACCTATGTATATTTATCAGTGTAATTATTTGGCTAATTTCTAATCTTGTCATCGCTACTAAATTCCATGCACCATAGCCACATAGACTATCTGTATGGCTCAACATTCCGGCCCTAGCATCTAGTCCCCTGAGCTGATACATAGGAGGTGCACAATACACTTACTGGTGAGTGGAAACTTCCTCTACAGAGGGTTGTTATGAAGATTTAATAAAATACTGCATGCCAGTGGGGTACCACCTCACACCAGTCAGAATGGCCATCATTAAAAAGTCTACAAATAACAAATGCTGGGGAAGGTATGGAGAAAAGGGAACCCTCCTACACTGTTGGTGGGAATATAAGTTGTTGCAGCCACTATGGAAAACAGTATGGAGGTTCCTCAAAAACTAATAATAGAGTTGCCATATGATCCAGCAATCCCACTCCTGGGCATGTATCTGGACTGAACTATAATTCAAAAAGATACATGTACCCCTGTGTTCACAGCAGCACTATTCACAATAACCAAGACATGGAAACAACCTAAATGTCCATTGACAGATGAATGGATAAAGAAGATGTGGTATACATATACAGTGGAATATTACTCAGCCATAAAAAAGAATGAAATAATGCCATTTGCAGTAACATGGATGGACCTAGAGATTATCATACTAAGTGAAGTAAGTGAGAAAGAGGAAGACAAATACCATATGATATTACTTATATGTGGAATCTAAAATATGACACAAATGAACATATCTACAAAACAGAAACAGACTCACAGACATAAAGAACAGACTTGTGGTTGCCAAGGGGGAAAGGGTGTGGGGGAGGGATGGATTGAGAGTTTGGGGTTAGCAGATGCAAACTGTTATATACAGAATGGATAAACAATAAGGTCCTACTGTATAGCACAGGGAACTATATTCAGTATTTTGTGATAAGCCATAATGGAAAAGAATATAAAAAAGAATGTGTATATATATATATATATATGTATAATTGAATTACTTTGCTGTACAGCAGAAATTAATACAACATTGTAAATAAACTATACTTCAATCAATCAATCAACCAATAAAATAATGCATGCAAAGAGCTTAGCATTGTGCCTGGCACATAATCAGTACAGGTATACCTTGTTTTATTGTGCTTCAATTTATTGCACTTTGCAGATAACTGCATTTTACAGTTGAAGGTGTGTGGCAACCCTATCAGATGATGGTTAGCATTTTTTAGCAATAAAATATTTTTAATTAAAGCATGTACATTTTTTAGACATAATGCTATTGCACACTTAATAGACTACAGTGTAGTGTAAACATAACTTTTAAATGCCCTGGGAAACCAAAAACATTTGTGTGATTCACCTTATTGCTATATCTACTTTATTGCAGTGGTCTAGAAGCAAACCCAAAATATCTCTGAGGTATGCCTGTACTCAGTGCATTGTTGCCTGCTACAATTAGTAGTGTAGTAATAGTAGTACTACATAGCAGTTGTGGTGGTGGTGGTATTATTTCTCTCAACCCATGCCTGAATCATGGTGTGAAAAGGAGATACTCTCTCTGTTCTCCAGAGAGGGAGGCAGCCATCCAGAGACAGTCCCTGCACTACTGCTTTTTTCAGATCCCCATCACCACCATTTTCGATTCTAGCTTTAAATTCCTGCCTCCTCTCTCCACAATCTACCCACCATGATATACTCTTCTGGCGTATGTTCAGTCTCTAGAAGAATAAAAGTTTCCACAGTTTACTGATAGATGATGAGCTTTCTGATCAACACTAAACACTGGAAACCATTGGATCTACATGTTCCAAATGGTTTCTTTTGACCAAAAGGGGACTGGAGATCATTGTTCATCTAGCAGTGTCTTAAAAGAGAGAATGACCTTGCTTGGTGTCACCACAGGTTTCTCTTGAAGGAGTTGGGTCTTCTCTCTTAACACATTATATTGTGATTACTGGTGTTTAAGCCTGTGTTCATACCAAGGTATGAATTCAGGGATGGGACCACTGTGTCTATAAGTTTAATATCCCAGCATTGAGCAGTCTGAGCACAGAGCAAAACTCAGTGTATGATTGATTACCAAATAAAGAAGGGGAAAGGTGCCGTGACAGAGTTTAGAGTTATTTCCTATATCTCCATTTTGCTCTCCATTAACACAAATAACAAAAATTTAGCTTTATATTAAAGAAAATTACAATCCAGGTGGTCAGAAGAACTAGAGAGATGAGAACACAGAATTGGAGAAAACAATGAAGTGTGGCCTCTTGGTCATGAGCATGGAAATTTAACATCATGATTTTTTAAAAACTACCACTTCATCATATGATGTATTTTCAAGCTTTAGAGATTGAATTCCTCAATATGTATTAGATTCTGATTACATGATTATGTTCGACTTTGAACTTTTCTTATATAAACTTCAAAACGAAAATGGAAAGGTCATGAAAAGAACAAGAAGATGTAGAGTCTGAAAAAGACTTAGCAACCCTCTAGGCCAGTGATTCTCAAAATATGGTCCTGAGACCCTTGGAGACCTCCAAGACCATTTCAGAGAGTCCTTGAAATCAAATCATTTCCATGATGATATTAAGATGTCATCTGCCTTTCTCACTCCCATCCTTTCACCAGTCAGTGTACAGCGGATCCTTCCCAGGGTTACAGGATGACATCACAGCAATAGCAGGTTTAACAGTCCAACTGTCTTCTACTAAGCCAGACCTTAAGAAAATTTGCAAAAAAAAAGTAAAATAATATCACTTTTCTCACTGTTTTTGTTTTGAAAAAATAGTTATTTTTTGTAAAAATATTCTTTGTTCATATATAATAAGTTTATTATTGCTTTTTAAAAAGAATTAGTATTTTTAACTTCCCAGTTTGTTTCTAAAATGATAAATATCAATAACTATAACCCATATAAATAAAGGTTCTTTGGAGTCTTCAATATTTCTTGAGTCTAAATAGGGTCTGAGACCATTAAGTGTGAGAATCACTGCTCTAAACCCATGGTTTTCAACCAGGGATTTGCATTTGAATCAGGAAATCAGGTCCTGGCTTTTCTATGTTGTAACTGATAAAGAGGCAAAGAAGCATTCTAAGCTCCATGACCTCACCTGTAACATTAGAAGGTGACAGTAAACATAGAGGCTAGGATCGGAAAAGTATTGTGAAGTAATTATTGGGTTGGCCAAAAAGTTCGTTCGGGTTTTTGGTAGCATCTTATGGAAAAGTCCGAACAAACTTTTTGGCCAGCCCAATAGTAGCGACCATTCATATTAAACTGGATATAGAAAATGCAAAACTGTAAGAATCAAAGATTTAAAGGTTTTTAGGCTAGGCAACTGGCAGGAAACTAGTGCCTCTGGTAGTTGAGAATAGCCAGGTTGGAACTGGGAGAGAAGATATGAACCCACTGTTAGATGGCAGGTCCTGAAAGTGGAGATGTCCTGCAATGTCTCAATCACTCTTTGGAGACAGAGAACTGCAGTGGAGGTGAGCGGTCCGAACCAGGGATACGGATTTGAGGGTTAGTTAGCCTTCTCTCATGACAGGTGGCATCCAGAGGGTGAATAAGCCCACCCAGGAAGTGAATGTGGAACCTGGAGCTGTTCAAGGCAGAACCTGGGCTGAGGGGCTCCTTTTTGGAGCAGGAACTAAAGAAGAGCCTAGGAGATGTTGGGAAAGGCCAAGCCAGATAACCAGAACAATGCAGGACCCTGCATGGTATCCATGACATAGCCACTGGATGGGTGGGAAGATGGAAAGACAAAAAAGAGGAAAAAAAAAAAACAGCTGAGACGGCTTCAAGGAGGATTGACTGGTCAACAATATCAAAGCCACAGAAAAGGTACAATGGTAAATTCTGAGAAGCTATGAATTTGACAAGAATCAGATCATTGCCAGCTTCAAACAAAAGTTTTTAATAGAAAAATTTTAGTGCAGTCAAAACAATACATGAAAACTGCATGGGAAAAAAATCTAAAAGCATACGGAAGGAAATAAAAAGGATGGGAGAAAGAAAAGGGAACAAAATCCAGCAAAGACTCTTGGTATTTAAGCCAGGACCACCTGTGTACAGCCATGATAGAAATACCCAATGGCTTCAGAGCCGCTGAAGGTGCTAAAAGCAAAGGGAAGAATGGTGGGTAAAAGGACTCACAGACTTTCATTGTCTTCAAACCACCCTGTTCATGGGACTATTTCTTATTACATCAAAAGAGAATCCTAAGAAATCCTATAAATCAGAGGTCAAAAGACATTAAGAGTAATGAGGTGAAGGTTAAAGATCTATTCTGGGGCTTCCCTGGTGGCGCAGTGGTTGGGAGTCCACCTGCCGATGCAGGGGGTGCGGGTTCGTGCCCTGGTCCGGGAGGATCCCACGTGCCGCGGAGTGGCTGGGCCCGTGAGCCGTGGCCGCTGGGTCTGCGCGTCCAGAGCCTGTGCTCCGCAGTGGGAGAGGCCACAGCAGTGAGAGGCCCGTGTACCGCAAAAAAAAAAAAAAAGATCTATTCTGGTTATTTAAAGGAAAATATTTAGATTTTAATAGATCTTGACTTGCTATGAGGTACAAATAATAAAAATCAAAATATCAGAGATTCGTGTAGAAAAAAGGAATTGCTATGACAACCACAAGTTGGCCTCCACAGAAAATATAAATAGGAATCAGAATGAGAAAATTATAGAGAAATGTGACTGATTTGGAAACCATTTGAACTAGTACTATCCTTTAATGTTTTGCTCATTTGGCTCTGATATGAGAACATGAAAACATTCCTCCACTTCAATAGCTCCTTTGTATTTCAGATTAAAATGAGCAGACCATCAATTAACGAAATGAAACTGGAAACCAAGACCATCTAATGACTTACTCCACTAAAATGTCCCTGTCCCCTTCACTGTTAACTTCTAATATTTATAGGCCCATGCAAAAATTCAAGAGTAGACATGCATTAAATGCATTATATTGCAGGCCAAATAGTAAAAGCAGATAACAGGGAATGAGGACTCCATACATCTTTAGCTGCCAGAATGTAAAGCTTCAAACCAGTTGTAAAGGACCAAAATTTCCTACCTCGTCTCCAGCATTTTCCATTAACCATGAAAATTCCTGAGACCTGCTATGAGGTTTGCTACTTTTTTGACTGGTGAGGGAAGGTAGAGTCGGGAAGGGTCAGATTTCCCCAGCTTCTCTGGGGATAACCCAGTCACTTTCCAGAGTTCACTCTTCCAAAACCAGAAGAGTCAGATCTGAAAGCCCAGGGATCCCAAGGAATCAAAGTTAGGGTATCCAGTGATCTGGTCTTCTGCACAGTGCATTTGCCTTAAGACATGTTCACTGCCAAGTGAGTAAGCTGGTTATACATAGCTCTCCAATTAGCTAGGTTGTCAGACCCTGACCCAGGCCCTTGTGTTCTGCCTCCTGCCTGCCCAGTATCCTCACTTTCTTGGTCTAGTGGCCTCAGATACCTTGCTATATAGCCTCATGCCTAGTCTTCCTCTCTCTACTCTGGTTTGCTCCTTCACCTAGTCTGGCACCCGACTCGAGCTTTGGTCTAGATGCTGTTGTTCAATCTCCTAAGGCTCTGTGCTCTACAGCCCAAGGGCCAGGCCAGCCCTGCCCTTCCTCTGAACCCATCTCCAGCTCTAGTCTTTGCAACTCCAAGCCACTTGCCTATCAAGTGGAATGGTTTGGACACAGATCAGTTTTATCTACAGACATTCTCCAACAGCACTGAGCTTCCCGCTATGTCACCCAAGTTCAACATCTTCCCAAAGAGAAGGAAAGAATTCACTGATTCAGTGTGTCTGACAAAACGATCACATATATGAGGGTCCTTCTGATGCTGCTACTGAACTATATGACTTCTCATCCCCTGTATTAACCAAACTAATTAAAATCTGTCATTCATACCATGATAAATAAATTGTAAATTAGAACAGCAATGTCACATGATTCAGAGTATATTTTGCTAGATCCTCCATAAATCATCTTACACAACAATTTGTAGTCATCAGCAGGTATGAATGTCAAAACACATAAGTCGCATGATTTAAATTCAAGTTCCTTGCATCCAAGAACTTTAGTTTTGAGAATCTTCTATAAATAAATCCATATAAATTCCAAGTCTTGATGTGGGATCATCAAATATGGGAAGGGCATCCTGAAATAACCTTTGCCATCCCCAGCACTTGAAGGCCTGAAGCTAGCTCTCTTTTCAAAAGATAGGCCGTTACTAAATGTGCAATGTATATACTGGCTGGCTTGGTCAGAGCAAGCTTGGTTCAAGAACTCACACTTCCACTTTGGAAGAGCCTTTGCCAGGGAAACAACACTAGCAAGGCCTTGAGATTCTACAGACACACTGGTGAATGCAGCACCAGACATGAATATCAGAAGTCTGGGGTTTCCCTGGTGGCAAAGAAGTTAAGAATCCACCTGTCAATGCAGGCGACACGGGTTCGAGCCCTGGTCCAGGAAGATCCCACATGCTGTGGAGCAACTAAGCCAACGTGCCACAACTACTGAGCCTGCACTCTAGAGTAGCGAGCCACAGATACTGAAGCCCACATGCTTAGAACCTGTGCTCCGCAACAAGAGAAGCCACCACAGTGAGAAGCCTGTGCACCGCAACTGAGGACTAGACCCCTGCTTGCCACAACTAGAGAAAGCCTGCGCACAGCAACGAAGAGCCAACACAGCCGTAAATAAATAAACAAACAAACAAACAAACCCTTTAAAAAAAAAAGAAGAAGAAGAAGTCTGGGCTGCTTGGTCATACGTCACATAGAGCAAGGCTGCCCTTGGAGTAAGGAAGGAAAACAAGGCAGGAAACACCAAAAGGAGCAAAGCTTCATAAAAACCAGCTTTCTTTGGGGCTTTCTTCAGATATGCCCTATAAAGAAAAACAAACAAATACTGACTAGAAGACTTCCTGGTCATCACAAAAACTCTTGGAATTCTAATATGCATTCATCTTTGCCACACAGAAGTATTTGAGCTAAATACTATCTTTCAAGAACATCAAGATCCTTGTTGTTGAGCACACCCTGGTTTCCCTTCCACCTTTGATCTCCAATCAACCACTGAACAAGGAACAAGCCAATAACACAGATGAAAAAGGATGCGTCACTTCTCAACTACTTTGTTGTGCCTTGTTCCACTAATGCCCCAGGCCCAACTGGGAATAACGGTCCCTCTTATGAAAGATGTCCCTCTGGACACAGGATGTGCATCAAGCAGAATTTCATGAAGCCCAGGGTCTTTTTCCAAAGAATCGAAGAAGTTGGAAACTATGCAACACAGCTGATGAGTTTCACAGCGGAGTTTCGAACCCAGAACAATCTGAACCAACAGCTCCGTACTCTTTCCTCTAGTACCTTCTAGTTCACCTTTCTAGGTTTAAACTTACATGTAAATGTTATGCAACGTCTATGAAAAGCAAGGAACACACAGCAGGATCGGGAGGAGGGAACAAATGAGGATTTGTTATAATTCCACAGTGGTAAGGTGTACCATAGTGACAACAATAGAAATAATTTACTGTCTTATTAGAAAATAATATAATTCTTGACCAGATATACCAAATTGCATTCTGCCACAGTAGTGGTACTGCTGACATGATCATTAGTTTTATTATTATAGTCTTATATATTTGTAAATATATATTACTTTAGAAGTGCCAGCTAACATAGGTTGTTTGGGGTTTTTGTTTTATTTTTAAATCAGATGCCCAGCATTTCTAATGAGGACATGATAGAAAATTTAAATTTCAAAGAAAATGTCAATGCCAAAACAAAAAGTGATTTTAAATGTTCCTCCCACAGAATGCTGATTCTCCACACCATGGCCAAGTGTACACACGTAATTATTAGCTGGTTCATTGGCACCCAATGGACCAGATGTAAACATGACTCCAAACTGTTCATTTACTAACCAAGCTCTCCAGATACTGTCAATCCTGGAAGGACTGAATCAAATGCACTGACCAAAGCAGCTGGGAGTGAGAAGGGGATGTGGAAGCCATCTAGACCAACTGCTCCTTCAGTCATGAGTCTCCTTGTAAGACCCCTGCCATGAAGCCACCTGGCTGCATGCCAGGGTCATGTCTGTCCCTGGCTACACCGACCGAGAGCTCACTATGTCCCAGGACAGGCCACCATGCCATCTTTGGAGAGCTCTGTTTCATGATTAGTTGCAACCATCAGAGTAAACAAACCAGTGACTGGTCTGAGGACAGGGATACGTGCTTATTTTCCCCTGTAACACAAGTCAACAAGAAAGCCTCTAATCAAATAAATCCAAAGAGGGGTACAAACGTAATTGTGACACATGTTTAGACTAGTTGAAGCAGATCAGGTCACTGGGCCACTGAAGAAATCATTCCTAAACCATATAAATGAGCTCACGTTACACGTCTACACTATGAAGTATTTTTTCCCTCTTAAATACATTTGCCACCAAACTGAAAAAAAAATTCAGATTGTTGGATCAGTACTGATAGATAAATGCAGCACTTTGGCCAAAGGAGCTGGGTGTCATTGTCTGTATCACAGTCACTGGACAAGTTGGGCCCTTCTCTGCCCAACTGCCTGACCTACAGAAGATTTATGCCACAGGAAGCTGAGATGGTGACCTCAAAGTTGCTGAAATATTCAGACAGTCTGTGCAGTTCTCTGGAATAGCACAATTTGGGAGAACTAGCTTTGTAGATAGAAAATATAGGCATTGTCATCATCAAAAAATCTACAAACAACAAATGCTGGAGAGGGTGTGGAGAAAAGGGAACCCTCTTGCACTGTCGGTGGGAATGTAAATTGATACAGCCACTATGGAGAACAGTATGGAGGTTCCTTAAAAAACTAAAAATAGGGCTTCCCTGGTGGCACAGTGGTTGAGAGTCCGCCTGCCGATGCAGGGGAAATGGGTTCGTGCCCCGGTCTGGGAAGATCCCACGTGCCGCGGAGTGGCTGGGCCCGTGAGCCATGGCCGCTGGGCCTGTGCATCCGGAGCCTGTGTTCCGCAATGGGAGAGGCCACAACAGTGAGAGGCCCACATACCGCAAAAAAAAAAAAAAAAAAAAAAAAAAACCTAAAAATAGAATTACCATATGACCCAGCAATCCCACTACTGGGCATATACCCTAAGAAAACCATAATTCAAATAGAGTCATGTACCACCATGTTCATTGCAGCACTATTTACAATAGCCAGAACATGGAAGCAACCTAAGTGTCCATCGACAGATGAACAGATAAAGAAGATGTGGCACGTATATACAATGGAATATTACTCAGCCATAAAAAGAAACGAAATTGAGTTATTTGTAGTGAGGTGGATGCACCTAGAGTCTGTCATACAGAGTGAAGTAAGTCAGAAAGAGAAAAACAAATACCGTATGCTAACACATATATATGGAATCTAAAAAAAAAATGGTTCTGAAGAACCTAGGGAAAGGACAGGAATAAAGACACAAATGTAGAGAATGGACTTGAGGACATGGGGAGGGGGAAGGGTAAGGTGGGATGAAGTGAGAGAGTGGCATGGACATATATACACTACCAAATGTAAAATAGATAGCTAGTGGGAAGCAGCCGCATAGCACAGGGAGAACAGCTCCATGCTTTGTGACCACCTAGAGGGGTGGGAATAGGGAGGGCGGGAGGGAGAAGCAAGAGGGAAGGGATATGGGGATATATGTATATGTATAGTTGATTCGCTTTGTTATACAGCAGAAACTAACACAACACCGTAAAGCAATTATACTCCAATAAAGATGTTAAAAAAAAAAAGAAAGAAAGAAAGAAAATATAGGCATTGTCAAGCTAGATTGTAGAGTGTTCAAAAGGAACATCTCACTACATTACAGGCTGCCCAGGTAATGAACTGACACTCATTCTAGTCAGAAAAGAGCATTTTGGAGGGCCATTTTTTCAGTTCTTAAACTAACACTTTTTAAATCTTTAACATTTTTCTTTGTTTCTCATTGCCTTTCATAGACGGGAGATTTTTTCCCTCAAATAGTGAAGCAGTTTAAGGCTTTGTAATCTAAGTAAATAACCTAAATATATCTCCTCTCCATGTACATTCTCAAGATTACAGCTTGGGTTCTCTGAGTTTAATGAGGACTAGAGTTAGACTGTTTCCCATTAGAAAGAGAAAGGAGTAAGGCAGAAATTCAGTAAGTGTTCAAGTAAAATACAGCCATCCTCACATCTGTATTATATTAGAGGAGACACAAGACAAAACATTTGACTCTTGAGGTTAAATCTAAATTTCCTGCTTCAGTTCTGAAAGAGTTTGAGAGTTTAGATCAAAAAGGCAACAGAGAAATAAGACCAAAAAATGTCTAAAAACAAGTTTCAAAGGCTATAAAATGCCAACACTTAGTTACTTATTTGAAGCATCAGTTTAGTCAGCAATTACCCTAGAGCCACAAACAAAAATTAGTGAAAATTCTACTACATGCTCTTTTTCCAAGTTCGGGATGACCCACCTGGGATCTGTGTGTCATAGGAGGTGCCAAACCACCACCTCTGATTCTTCAACTCTCTTGTGTGATATTGCTGAATTTCCACATCTTCCTCTCTAGTATACTGTTACATCACACTTGAATTTCCGAAGATATTATTTCAGTCTCCTTTGGAATCTACTGGTCTTTAATTTCAAACTTTAATTTCATCCTGCAAAAAAGAAAACCCTAAGTCTTGGGTCAAAGATCAACAAGCAAGAAAAACTATCTCAACAAAAACAAAAGAGCATGAGACCAGAAACAGGATTCAGGGAACTCTTTCCTTAAGTCTGGCTTTTGAGCCTGAAACCTCTAGCCTTTATCAAGCTTGTGAGTAAAACTACGTTTGAAGAAAGTAATACTGACCTATTAACTTTGGTGGCTCTGTGGAAGCTTCTCTAAAATGTCACTGATCAGAAATACATACACACACACACACACAGTAGATGATGAATTTGTTATTTTGAACAACTCAGAATGAAACAGCCTCTCCTGTCCAATTCCATGGTAGAGTGAGATGCATATCTCTAAACCTTGCACATTACAAAATTTTCCTCAACCATGAAGATTCTGATTGAATCAAGGGACTGGGATTAGAAGGAGATATTTACCATGAAGTCATTTTAGACAAATCTTTTATCAAGTTATGCCTTTGTTTCAGCATCTAAAAGAATCTAGGGTCTATGCTTGGTCTTCAAGTCCTTTTACCAATTTATCCCTTGTCCTGTCTCAACAGATTATTAACCCTCAGCTAGTCAAACAAATCCTACTGCTGTTCTTTCTACCTCACTGGTTACTCCTTCTCGGTCTCTTTTTCTTCTTTCTCCTTTTAACGTTGGAAGGTCCCAGGGCTCAGTCCTTGGATGTCTTTTCTATCATCACTCACAACCTTGGAGAGTTCATCCCGTCTTCTTATTCCAGAGACTCTCAAATTTATATTTTCAGCTCCAACCTCTCTGCTGAATTCCAGACTTATATACACAACTGCCTGTTTAATATCTCCATTTGGATGTCTAATAGACATCTCAAACTTCTGTGTCCCAAATGGAAGTCCCAGTTTCTCCCTACCCCATCCCACAAACATCCTGCCCCTACAAGGCTTCCTGTTCTCAGCTAATGACAACTCCATCCTTCCAGTTGCTCAAGACAAGTTATAGTGTCACACTTGACTCTCACTCTCCAAATTCAATCTGTCAGAAAATCCTATTGGCTGTAAGAAAGCCCTCAAGAAAACCGTATATCCAGGATCCAGTCTGTTTCCTTATCACTTTCATAGCTACTACCCTGATCCAGGCTCCGTTATTTCTTACCTGGGTTACCTAATGGCCTCCAAAATTCTCTCTCTGCTTCCAACCTTGTCTCCTGGATAGCCAAGGAGATCCTCTTTAAACATCAGTCATATCATTTCATTCCTCTTCATCAACTCAGTAACGACTACCCAGACTACCTGTTTCACGCAGGTAAAAACAAAAGTCCTCACAATGGACTGGTTTCCTTCTTCTCCCCCTTGATCAACCTGCTCTGACCACAAAGACCACCTGTTTTTCCTTAAACATCTCAGGCTCGCTCCTCCCTTAGGTCCTTTGCACTGGTGCTTCTCTCTTTCTAGAATGTTCCTCCCTCAGAGAGCCATAGGGTTCCCTCACCTTCTTCAAGTCTTTGCTCAACAGTTTCCTTCTTAGTGAGGCCCACTCTGAATACCTGCTTAAAATTGCAGCCACCCTCCTCCCCAACTCCCAATCCTCTTTCCCCCACTGTACATTTTTTTTTCTCTAAAGTACTTATCACCTTCTAATATTTACTTACTTGTTTATTTTGTTTCTTCCCACAACACACACATACACACCAAGAGTGTAAGCTCCATGAGGGCCGTGATTTTTATATTTTGTTCACTGAGATATTCTAAGGGCCTAGAATATAAACACACTGGGTGAATATTAATTGACTAAAGTCCACCAGACCACCAACTTGCCCATTCTATTCTCTGAAGTTTTATCTGTGTCATGGATCCCTTTTTAGACTGACTTTCCCCAACCTCTCTAGCAATATAAATTCCTCTTTTCCTCACTTCAAGCTCCAATTTAAATCCTCCTCCTCTTAAATCTTTTCTACATTAGCTCTGCTCTATTGACCATGGATTTTTATGTACTTAGTGAACAAAAAAATTTGCATTAGCATCTTTGTTTGCCAACTCTGTAAATTTTAAGTCATACATACATACAGCTAAACTCTCAGTTCTTTATCTTACAAGAAATTCTGTAAGAACTATAGTCCCTGGAATTTGTGAACGTTTCATGCCTTTAAGAGATGCATCTGATGGAGAGAGAGAGATTAGCAGAGAGTCCCTTAGTCACGGGGTAAATACTGAAAAGTTCACAAGCTTTCTTTGGTGAGAAACCCAAGCCCATCATTATGGGGTGAAACATGTCCCCCAGGAAAGAGATGTCAAAGTCCTCACCCCTAGTACCTCAGAATGTGACCTTTCCTAGATTACCTTTCCAGAGGTAATCAAATTAAAACAAGGGCATTAGGGTGGGCCCTAATCCAATGTGAATGGTGTCCTTATAAAAAGGGGAAATCTGGACACAGAAACAGACATACACAGAGGGAAAATGTTGTGAAGACACACAGGAAAAACACCATGTTAGGACAGAGGACTGGAGTGATGATCTGTGAGGCAAGGGACGCCTGAGGCTACCAGAAGTTAAGAGACAGGCCTGGAACAAACCCTTCTCTAGTGCCTTCAGAGGGAACACTATCCTGCCAACACTTTGATTTTTGTCTCCAGAACTCTGAAGCAATACATATCTGTTATTTTAAGCCACCCAGTTTATGATACGTTGTTATGACAGCCCTAGGAAACCAATGTACCCATTATTTGGATGCAGTAAATTGAGCTGAGATCTGGTTAGATATCCACATTTTCAAATTATTCAGGTTGCAACAATGTGCCCTGAAACTGAGGTTTTTTAACTGATTGTCTTGATTCCAGAGCAACGTTGTAATCATTACTTTACAATCATTCCACTGATAAGATACTCAACTGGGGATAAGGGAATCATCTTTCTACTCTAGAATCAAATAGATCCTCTCTTTTGAGTACAAGGGAGGATCACACAATGGCCTTATAATTTCTACAGGCAAGCTGGCCTACAAAGCTGAAAGTCAGAAAACATTCTGCACTATTAACTGGCAATTATATGTTTGAATTGGATCTACACAGGGAGAAAAACAGTTTAGAAAACCATTAAAATTATATGACTAAATTTAATCCATTGGTTCAGATTTTAGAAAAATGTCTGGTTTGAGTTACCTGGACCAGCTATCTAGCTTTCTGGTTCAATATACAATCATCCTTTTAGCTTTGGCATCAGGTTCCAAACCATATTCTAAAAGGGAAAAAAATAAGAGCCACTGTTTGAAAGTTTATACTTCAGGAATAAACTCAGCTTAATTCCCTTGGAAGCCGAGAGACTCAGGTTATTGGACCTTTCCTAGGTGTGAGGGTGAGAACAGAGGCCACTGTCACATGAGCCTGAAAAACTTTGAACTGTTTTCCCCATACTGCGCCTTCAGACCAGATGCCAGCTGCCCAGCCTCATTTCTTCCTTGAACTAAATCAAGAACTCGGTTTTTCCATTGCTGCAATGCTCACAGGTCTAGAAAGACAAGAGTTAAAGTTTAAACATTCCTGTCAGGTACTGGTACTGGATATTTTCCAGTAAAGGAAGAATCACAATTAGCAAATCAAACCCTAGTGATTTACTTATACTGCATGTTACAATATAATCCTAGCATCTATTGAGCTGTTTTACCAAAGTGCCAGACGTTTTCTATACATTGTCTCTAATCGTCACAAAAACTATGCAAGGAAGATGTCATCTCCATTTTTCTAAGGGGAAGATGTTCAAAGGAGCTAAGTGGCAGAATTAGGGTTTAAACCCAGGTCCTTCTGGCTGCAAACTCAGCCACTGAACAAGCAGCATTAAGAAGAGCCAGTTCCCACCACTTCCCAAAACTTTAATTCCATTATCTTTAATTTTCAGAATAACCCTGGTAGACAGGAATTGCTGTGATCCCCTTGTCACACCTGAGTGGACTGACACTCAGGAACGTTATGTGACTTGCCTATAGCTGGATTAAAAAACCAGACTTCCCTGTATTGAGTACTGTCCTAAGCTATTGGGTTTTTCCATAAAACCCAAATGAACTTTTTGGCCAAACCAATATTTATAACCATTATAAACCACCCTAAAAAGCAGAGGGGTATTATCCTCACTTTCCACGTGAGGAAGGTGAAGTTCAGACAGGTCACTTGACTTTTCATGTCACAAAGCTATCAAGTGGCAGAGCCAGGATTCAAAGCCAGGTCTGAGGATTCCAAAGCCGTGCTCCTGCCACTGTGCCAGGCCGCCTTTCCCAGGGCCTTTTAGTAATTAAGTCAGTGTCACTGAAACTCTAGGCTACCTTTCAAGGGCTATTATAACAAGGAGAGCACTTGGAATAAGAGTAAAACCACTTGACAACATAGTACAGGAAGAAAAAACTACGATCTGGGGTTACAATAGCCAAGTTGGCCCAGTTAGCGCACAGAGCAGCAAGCATTCTCTATGTTCCAAATAATGACACTGTTAATTTGATTTATATAAAAGGAAATAAAGAAATTTACATAAATGAAAACACAAGCAGGAGGAGGGAAGCAGGTATACATTGCCAGAAATGAGCTAGGTATTAAATGAGAAGGGGCAAAATAGGGAATTTCTGTGTGTTTTACTCATTTTACTTCATTTTTAAAGGCTCTTCCCCGCCTATCCTCTTCCCACTGAGTTCAGTGACAGTATTCCCCTGCCTCTAACCAAAATGTTGCTTTGGCAGGAAATGAGGAGGAGGAGACTCCGTTTGAATGCAGGCTCTTACCCTATGATTAACCCTTCTCCCTTGGATCAGAATCCGGGGTCCTTTTGCCAAAAAGGCAAAGAAAAGAATAAGTTTACAAAACCCAAGCCCTATCCCTTCTATGACATATCAGAGTGTTACACAATGCTTCCATACAGATTCCCTCATTTAATCTTCACATCAGCCCTGGGAGGTAGACAAAGTCTACATCATAATCCTCATTTTACTGACAATAAAGATAAATTCAATTAAGTGACTTGTTCAAGATCACACAATCAGTAAAACTCAGGCTGGAAGCCAGGTATTCTGTTACTGAACCTCAGGTTCTTTCCACAGCAGCATCATGTTCTAAATTATTTGAGAAATAACCTGTTTTACTCTATAATGCTGAATATCTCTACAGCTGCTATTGCAGTTACCACATCATCATAATTTTTTTATTACTGTTTGGTAGACTTTATTTTTTTACGAGCAGTTTTAGGTTCACAGCAAAATTGAGCAGAAAGTACAGAGGTTTCCCATATACCTTCTGTCCCCACACATGCATAGCCTCACCCATTATCAACATCCCTCACCAGAGTAACACATTTGTTACAATTCATCATCATTTTTTAACTATAAAGAAAATTCAAATGATCATTCTTAGCATGTTCTTACTAGATAAAAATTAAGAAAGTATACAGATAATGTAGCTACTTTTAATGGAGCACATGCTATGTACTGGAGAATATACTATGTATTTGCACATTTAACTCTCACAACTCTAAGGAAGCTGTTGTTCTTTTTATTTTTATGTCTCATGAAACTGAGGCTCAGAGAGGCTAAATGACTTGCCCACACTTACAAAGGAGGAGGTGGGTAGGATTCAAAGAACTCCAAAGTCTATGATATTTCTGAGGCACCAGACATCAGGGGAAAGACTTCATAAACCACCTTACCCTCCAGTTAAGGCAAGATGGCTACTAGAAAAATCGTAAGTCTACCAGCTTCCTTAGGAACCTACCACAACCTAGCAATCCCCAAGTTGGTCAGTTTGTTCATTACCTAAATCCAGGAAAGAAGAGCAAAACAAGGTGCTACTGAATCAGTGAATGACTGAAATGTAACTGGAAAGCTGTGTTAGCATTAATATGCAGATTCATATTAATATGCAGACTCATTAATATGCAAACTCATATTAAGTTTGAGTCTCACCTTCCCCCATGCAGGCAATAATGAATGATCTCTTTACTCTCAGAGGATCAAGAACCCTTTGTTCAAGGCTTCCACCACCTACATGTGAACCTCAACCTCTAGCCTATGGCTAAAGTAATTTCCTTTGTCTCATGAGATGACAGTCATAAGACTGAGGACATAAAAGAATGAGAAGGAGAAGGGGAAAGGGGAGGAGGAAGAGGAGGAGGAAAAAGGCAGTTCCCAGTATCTGGGGAACCAATGCTACCTAGAGCTCCTACTCACCTCTACTATGTACACTTATCACCAGCCTCTCTGCCTCATCCCCAGTAAACGTATGAAAGACCACGAAGAATGGGCTTCCTAGTCCCTTTATTTCTATTTAAACCCTCCCTAAAACACCACCCATAGTTTCAACCTGGCCTGAATGAACAAGGAAACTGGGTAACATTTCTAACAGGACTTTACTTTTATAGTCTTTGTGTGTGTGTGTGTGCTATACAGTAGGTCCTTGTTGGTTGTCTATTTTAAATATAGCAGTGTATACATATCAATCCCAAATTCCCAATCTATCCCTTCCCCCCACCCTTCCCCCAGTAACCATAAATTCATCCCCTAGGTTCTGTGAATCTGTTTCTGTGTTGTAAATAAGTTCATTTGTATCATTTTTTTCAGATTCTGCACATCAGCGATACTGTATGATATTTGTCTTTCTCTGTCTGACCTACTTCACTTAGCATGATAATCTCCAGGTCCATCCATGTTGCTGCAAATGGCAGTATTTCATTCTTTTTAATGGCTGAGTAATATTCCATTGTATATATGTACCACATCTTCTTTATATATTCATCTGTCAATGGACATTTAGGTTGCTTCCATGTCTTGGGTTATTGTAAACAGTGCTGCAATGAACCTTGGGGTGCATGCATACTTTCAAACCAAGTTTTTCTCCAGATATATGCCCAGGAGTAGGATTGCTGGATCATATGGTAGCTCTATTTTTAGTTTTTTAAGGAACTTCCACACTGTTCCCCATAGTGACTGCACCAATTTACATTCCCATCAACAGTGTAGGAGGGTTCCCTTTTTTCCACACCCTCTCCAGCATTTATTGTTTGTAGATTTTTTGATGATGACCATTCTGACTGGTGTGAGGTGATACCTCATTGTAGTTTTGATTTGCATTTCTCTAATAATTAGTGATGTTGAACATCTTTTCATGTGCCTCTTGGCCATCTGTACATCTTCTTTGGAGAAATGTCTATTTAGGGCTTCTGCCCATTTTTTGACTGGGTTGTTTTTTGTTTTTATGAGTTTTTTTAAATTAATTAATTAATTTTTTGGCTGCATTGGGTCTTCATTGCTGCATGCACAGGCTTTCTAGTTGCAGCGAGCATGGGCTACTCTTTGTTGTGGTGCACTGGCTTCTCACTGCAGTGGTTTCTCTTGTTGTGGAGCACGGGCTCTAGCTGCGCGGGCTTCAGTAGCTGTGGCTCGCGTGCTCTAGAGTGCAGGCTCACTAGTTTTGGTGCGTGGGCTTAGTTGCTCCACAGCATGTGGGATCTTCCCCGACCAGGGATCGAACCCATGTCCCCTGCATTGGCAGGCAGATTCTCAACCACTGCGCCACCAGGGAAGTCCAGGTTGTTTGTTTTATGGTATTGAGCCACATGAGCCATTGGTAAATGTTGAAGACTAATCCTTTGTCAGTTGCATCATTTGCAAATATTTTCTCCCATTCTGTGGGTTGTCTTTTCATTTTATTTATGGTTTCCTTTGCTGTGTAAAGGCTTTTGAGTTTAATTAGATCCCATTTGTCTATTTTTGTTTATATTTGCATACTTTTACAGTCTTGAAATAATTACTACTACAATACTATCCTACTACAATATTTTCCTACTAATAATATTGAGGCAATGAATAACAATGGTAATAATAGCTGATTGAGTTCCTATTATATTCCAGGTGCTTTATATACTTAATCCTCTCCCAAATCTTATGATAAAAGGTCCACAATTCACATCCACAATTCTAAAATTTAAAAGTTCTGAAAACCCATATGTATTTTCCTAAGTATAGAGGAAACTCTTTTTGTGGCAAAACCTAATGTGAACCAAAACTGGGTTTTTACAGTCTTTATTTATCCACTTGGTGTGAACGTCCATACATTTTGCTGGAAAATGAGTTAATGTGTTGGATTTGAGGGTACAGCCCCAGCCTCTACTGGGATGTAACATATTATGTATTATAGAATACATATGCACCTTTTTCTTTCTAAAATCTAAAAATATCTGAATTCTAAAACATACCTAGACACAAGAATTTCAGATATCTCTACTTTTCTGATGAGAAACAGAGAGTCACAAAGAATACAATTTTACTATTTACTTCCTTTAGGTCATCAGAGCCCTTTTACTAATTTAATAGTCAATGTTCAATTTTTTTAATTCAGAAAAGGAGAGTTATTACATCTGCACATAATCTAATAGTCATACGTAAATGGATCATTCCAATATACACCCCCATCCAAACTGTGTTAAGAGCTACTGGCTTGTGGCTGACCTGAGAGAGCTGAGCTTGCATTTATCATCTCCTGTTACCCTGTCCAATCTCTAGCGAGGAATATTCAGTAACATCTCTAAGAACAATGACTTACTATATTCCATGCACTGTTCTAAGTGCTATACATAACACATTTAATCCTCACAACAACACATTGAGAATGGGCACTATTATTCCCACTTTATAAATGATGACTCTGAGGCAGAGAGAGGTGAAGTATATTGTCCAGTTAGTAAAAGTGGCAAAGCTAGGATCTCTCAGCAGATATCAAACAGACAAAAATCCTTTTCTTCACAGCACTTGTTGGGAGGGGGAGGGACAGAAAGTAAATAAATAAAATAAATAACCAAACTATATAGTGTATCAGAAAGTTGATAAGTCCCATGAAGAGGAAGAAAATCTGAGCTTTTAATTATAACACTCTATCTCTTAGTGAAAGTAATGTCAGGTCTGGTGTCTGAAGGGTGAAAGAGAAGATAAATTTTAGGCTAAGAAAACTGAACACTGAACTCTACTATCAAAGTAAAGCCTATAAATGAATTTCTTTTTTTTTTAAGAATACATAAGAACTTCCACTTCCAAGCATCATGGAGTAACAAGGATCAGATTTACCCTTCTACCTGAAAGGTTAAAAAATAAAAGCAAAAAACAGACAAAATGTATGAAACAATGGTTTTCAAGATACTGGATATCACACAGTGGTGGACAGTGATTCCTGAGAAACAGGAAACAAATGAGGTGAGCCCTATGATTTACCTAGCATACTGACTGGAGGGAAATTCCAAGTGGAAACCCATTTGTGGGATGTCCCAGGAGATTTTGGCCAGTTTAATAAGGCAAGAAAAGGAATAAAAGGCATCTGGCTTAAAAAGCAAAAAGTAAAACAGTCTCCATTTGCATATGACATAATTTTCTATGTAGAAAATCCTAAGGAATACTTTTTAAAGCTACAAGAATTAATAGGTGAATTTAACAACACTGCAGGATACAAGCAATGTACAAAATCAATTGTATTTCTATGTACCTATAGACTAGTGATGAATAATTGGAAATTGAAATAAAATATCATTTACAATAGCATCAAAAATATGAAAAAAAGATGTAGATAAACATCTTTTACACAATTATAAAAGATAGGGGCTTCCCTGGTGGCGCAGTGGTTGAGAGTCTGCCTGCCGGTTCAGGGGACACGGGTTTGTGCCCCGGCCGGGGAGAATCCCACACGCCGCGGAGCGGCTGGGCCCGTGAGCCATGGCCGCTGAGCCTGCGTGTCCGGAGCCTGTGCTCCGCAACGGGAGAGGCCACAGCATTGAGAGGCCCATGTACAGCAAAAAAAAAAAAAAAAAAAAAAAAGATATATACATTGAAAGATATATACACACTGAAACTATAAAACATTGCTGGAAGAAATTAAAGAACACTTAAATGATTGGAAATCTGCTCATTGTTTATGGGTCAAAAGACTCAGTACTATTCAGAAGGTAGCTCTCCCCAAATTGTTCTATAGATTCAGCATAATTCCTATCAAAATCCCAGCTGATTTTTTGCGGACGAGGACAAGATGATCATAAAATTCATACGGAACTGCAAAGGATCTAGAATAACAATAGAAAAAGTGTTTTTAAAGAACAAAGTTAAAGGACTAACACTACTTGATTTCAAAAGGTGTTATAAAGCTACGGTAATAAAGATGGTGTGGTATTGTCATGAAGATAAACAAATGCATCGATGGAAATGCCTAAAGAGCTTATAAAAAAGGTCCAAACATATATAGCCAACTGACTTTCAACAAAGATGTGAAAGCAATTCAGTGGAGAAAGGATCTTTTCAACAAATGGTGCTAGAATATGCATAAAAAGTGCATATTAGATCAATACTTCACACCATATACAAAGATTAATTTTAAGTGTATCACAGACCTAAATGTAAAACCTAAAATGATAAAACTTCAAAAACAAAACATATATGAAAATCTTTATGACCTTGGGTTAGGCAAAGATTTCTTAGCTACAACGTCAAAAGCATGATTCATAAGAAAACAAACTGATAAACTGGACTTCATGAAAACTAAAACCTGTTAAGAGATGAAAAGACAGTCCTCGGACTGGAAGAAAACACCTGCAAAGCATTTATCTTATAAAAGATTTGTATCCAGAACATATAAAGAATTCTCAAAATTCCAAAATAAGAGCACAAACAATCCAACAAACATATAGACAAAAGATGTGAACAGATATCATCAAAGAAGATATACAAGTAGCAAGTAAGTACATGAAAGGATGCTCAACATCATTAGTAATTAGGGAAATACAAATAAAAATAGCAAAGAGACACCACTACACACCTATTAGAATGGCTAAAATTACGAAGATTCACAGGAACAAGTGTTGGTGATGGTAAACTGAGCAACTTTAAACTCTCATGCACTGCTGGTGAGAATGTAGAATGGTATACCCAGTTTGGAAAACAATTTGTTAATATCTTAAAAAGTAAAATATACACCTGCCATATGATCCAGCCATTCCACCCAAAGATTTGTACACAAATGTTCATAGCAGTTCTATTTGTAATAACCAAAACCTGGAAACAACCCAGATGCACACTCACAGGTGAATTGTTAAACAAATTGTAATATTCCATACGATGGAATATTCCTGAGAAATAAAAAGAATGAAGTAATGATACATGTAACACAAGGAGGAATCTTAAAATAATTATGCTGAATAAAAAAAGACAAATATATATATATATATATATATATATATAAAATATGATTCCATTTATATGAAACACTAGAAAACTAATCTACAGAGACAGAAAGCAGATCAATGTGGTTGCCTCAGATCTCTCAGGAGGGAGAGATTGCAAAGGATCATAAGGAAACTTTTGGGAGGTGATGGATATGTTCATTATCTTGATTGTAATGATGATTTCACCAGTGTGTACATAGGTCAAAATGTATCAATACTATCTGCACATACTTTAAACATGTACAGTACTGAATGTCAATTATACCTCAATAAAGCTGTTTTTTAAAAAAAATAACACATAAGAAAGTAGAGACTGGCCTCCTTCTGCTAGAATCTACTGAAATTATATCACTTGTACAGATAGGCATAACTAACTGCAAATAGACAAATCAGTCCCATACAAACACTGAGAAGGATTTAGTTCTTCAAAAGAATGTTATAAATGTGTGTGATTCACAGATGATTAAACAATTCTAGTACAAGAAGGAACAGTTTTGCTATTTTTCTTTGCCTTCCTTATGCAAAATCAAGGTTTCAGATACCTTACAAATAACTTTTAACATGACCAGTAATTTTGTTTATTATGTGTTCTGATGATCTACTGCTATATCAAAAACCACTGCAAAAGCTAGTGTCTTATATACAGTTTGGTCAGAACTCAACAGGAACAGCATTTCTGTTTCACTCAGAGCCATCTCAGATGGCACAAAGGCTGAGAGCCGCAGGCATCTGAAAGCTCGTTGATCACAAGTCCAGTGGTTGAAGTCAGCTGTCAGCTGGGACCTTAGCTGGACTAGAGCCACAGCACAAAGCCTCTCTGTGTGGCCTGGGCTTCCTCACAACATGGCATCTGGGTCCCACACACCAACAGCCCAAAAGAGAGCCAGCTATAAGCCATATTACCTCTTCTAACCTAGCCTTTTAAGTCACTCACTGTCATTCTGCCACATTCTATTCTCTAAAATCAAATGACAAAGGGCAGCCCATATTCAAAGAGGGGGGATTAGATTCCACCTTTTGATAGGAGGAATGTCAAAGAATTTGCAGATGTGTTTTAAAACCACCGTACTGTATTTATTGAAAATGCAGATTCCTCATCATCCTTTCAAATACATGGCCAGGAGCTTTCATGGAAGGAGCACTGTGCTAGGACTCCAGGACAATGGATTCAAATTCTGATACAGATTTGAGACTCTTACATGGGTTAATTTCCATGTTAAGAACAGGGACTAGGAACTAGTGTACAGATGAGGTCAAAGTGAGATGAGAGGGCACAGAGGGAAGGGACGCAGGCTGCTCAGTTCAGGTTTTTAGTAGAGAAAGGCAGTGGAGGCACCAGGCAAAACACAGTGTCTAGACTCCCAAAAGAATGCTTAGAGCCACTGATGGGTCAGTCCTATAAAAGCAGAGTGAAGAATAGTGGTGGGCAGCCACCAACAGGGAAATCTTACAGCAGGTACACGTGGCTCTGAGGCCAGGATTGGGTTTTAGTAGCCCTACTCCTCGGCAGAACTGTGCTTCCTCTAAACAGAAAACAATCTTCTATTATTATACCAAATCATACAGTATCATCATTGCATGCTTATCTAGTAGGACCAGCTGTCCTACTAGACTAATATGCTCCATAAAGGCAGGGACCATGTTTAATTCATTTTTGAATCTCAGCACCTTGCATGGTTCCTTTGGTGCTCAATACTTTGCAAGTGCTCAGGAATAAACGGAACTGAACTATCAAGGTCAAAGCAGGGAACTAGTCTTAAGGGAGTAAGAGTCTAAGACTGGGTATCAGGACAGGATTTAGAATCTGGGAAAATAAAGGTCCAGTTATTAAATTGTGTGGTGGTCGCGGTCCTAGGCAGATGATAGGTGCTGAGGTTCTGTGTATGACTGGCCACAAGGCTGACCTGCCTGAGCTCTTAAACAAGGGTTCCTTAATTTCCCCCAAAGATTAATCCTAAAGCATGGGTGTAAGATCATAAGAAGGGAATAAGGGCAGGGACAGAAAGATCTGTGGCTGGCCCACATAAAGGAGTGCACCAGGTAGTCTGTGAGACCCCTTTCTTCCTCTAAGTCATTCTGCACAGAAGGGAACTATGCCTATGAGCACGATGCATTCTGGACAACCTGCCAGGAATCCCCCACTGCACCACGTGGTTTCTCCAGGCCAGACTTCTCTGCTGTGAGCTCATCTATTCAACTGCCCCAGATTCCCAAAGGCATTAGACAGAGCTCATCACCACGCCCAAACCACCGAGTTCCTCCTGCATCCCCTGACTGAATAAGACAGAACCACTGCCACCCTGCTTGCCATGCCGGAACCAGGCCTTGTCCTGGACACCTTGCCTCAATCAGCCCCACTTCCAGTTATGTCCTATCAATTCCAACTCTTTATTATTACTCAACACTGTCTCCTCGAAATGCAAATCTAAACTACAATGAGGTACCACCTCACACCGGTCAGAATGGCCATCACCAAAAAGTCTACAAATAATAAATGCTGGACAGGGTGTGGATAAAAGGGAACCCTCCTACACTGTTGGTGGGAATGTAAATTGGTGTAGCCAATATGGAGAACAGTATGGAGGTCCCTTTAAAAACTGGAAATAGAGTTGCCATATAATCCAGCAATCCCACTCCTGGGCATATATCCCAAAAAGATGAAAATTCTAATTCAAAAAGATACATGCATCACAATGTTCATAGCAGCACTATTTACAATAGCCAAGACATGGAAGCAACCTATATGTTCATCAACAGATTAATGCATAAAGATGTGGTATGTGTGTGTGTGTGTGTGTGTATAGATATATAAATATACATACATACATACAATGGACTATTACTCAGCCATAAGAATGAAATAATGCTATTTGCAGCAACATGGACGGACCTAGAAATTATCATACTAAATGAAGTAAGTCAGACAGAGAAAGACAAATATTATATGATATCACTTATATGTGGAATCTTAAAAAATGATACAAATGAACTTATTTACAAAACAGAAATAGATGCACAGACATAGCAAACAAACTTATGGTTACCAAAGGGGGAGGGGAGGAGGGATAAATTGGGAATTTGGGATTAACAGATACACACTACTATACATAAAATAGATAACCAACAAGGACTTACTGTACAGCACAGGGAACTATATTCAGTACCTTGTAGTAACCTATAATGAAAAAGAAGCTGAAAAAGAATATATATATATAAACTGAATCACTTTGCTGTACACCTGAATCATGTAAATCAATTATACTTCAATTTTTTTAAAAAGAGGAAAAAAACCAGAACAAAACTGTCTCCTCTTCCAAGAAACCCTCCCTAACCCTAAAAAGTTGAAATGCCTTAAGTAACTTCAGATTCTGAACTGCCTTGATACACTACCCAGATGGCCCAGGTAACGTGGTCGTTCAACAAATGTTTGTTGAATAAATGAATGAAGATATTAAATAAAGCCACAGCCACTGTAAACCGTGCCCCCACCCAGCACTTCCTAACCCCCTCCCCTCCTTTGTTTTTTCCCCTCCATAGCCCTTATTGCCTCTAACATGCTATAAATTTACTTATTTCTTTTACTTATTATCTCCTCATCTCCGTGTCCCTCTGAATGTAACCTCCATGACAAAGGGGTTTTTGACTGTTGGTTCATCCCTGAATCCCAAGTGCATAGACTAGCACCTGGCATTCAGTAAGCACTTAATAAACACAAACTAATGACAAGCTTCCACTGCTTAGCTGGCTTCAGACAGCCTTGGCATTTTCTAGGCAGTGATCCTCCTAGGTTCCCTGGCAATCACGCCTCCCTGACGTGCCACCCTCTCCCCACCTGGGACACTCTTTCCTCATCTGCCTGGACAACAGCTTATTTTAGGGCAGCTGCTGCTGCAGCAGAACCAACTACTGAAGGAAACACTTCCCATCCCAACATCTGGAAAATTCACTTAGAAAGACTTTCAAACCTCACGTGCCAGGAAAAGTAACTCTTTCACTTTTTACAAAGTAGCCAAGTGACTATAAAATATTAGTTTTCAAAATGCATTTAATGAGGAACTAGTTGGTACTTAAAAATTCAAATACCTGGTTTGGAGTCAAGATGGCGTACTAGGAGGATGCCAAATTCGCGTCTCCTCACAACTAGGGCACGTACCAGGCACCGGTGGGGGACCACGGACACCTAAGGGGACGGGAGGAACACCCAGTGACCGGGTAGGACATGGGACGTGGGGGGGAGTGAAGGGGGAGGAGAAGTGGAGGGGGGACGGGACTGGCGCCCCTGAGGGGCGGCTGGGGGAGGGGAAGGGACCCCACACACCAAGGGGGAAATTGGGGAACCACTGAGAGGGCAGAGGATCAAAAGGGAGCGTGGCCAGGTTTCCCCTGCCCACTTGGGCCCCCAGGAACCTGCTGAGATCCCAGGCCTGATCCTCTGCCCACCTAGGCCCCCTCCAGCTGGGCGGGTCCTGAGGGAGTGGGAAGGAGGGAAGGGGGAGCAAAAGTAAAGGCCGGACCTCCGGGACCAACACCCCTGAGGGGTGGCTGGGGGAGGGGAGGAGTTCCTACACCCAGCGGGACCCACCCACGGTTAGGGGTCCAGCGTGGACGGGGAAAAACCTGGGGGAGACAGTGGGGGAGGGGCACGAAGGAACGGAAGCGAACGGCCAGTGCCTTCCCTGTCCACTTAGGGACTGGGAAGCCTAATCCTCTGCCCTCGGAGCCTCCCTCCTGCAGTGCAGTGCCCAAGCCCCGCCCCTACACCCCCACCCAGGGCCGCACCTCTACACTCGGAGACCCCCTCTGAGACCCGCTCCAACGCGCTGGGCCTAAACCCCACCCACACACCCCCACTCAGGGCCCTACCTCCCAACTCCAGAACTCCACACTCCAGAGGCCCTCCTTTCCACATGCTGCCTCTCCCCTTCTGCGCAGGTACTAAACAGAGGCCCTGCCCCATGCTTGAACCTCGCCCTGCCTAGGCCTGCCCCACACTCAAACGCCACTCCCCACAACTGCCTAGGTCCTGCCCCACCCAAAACCCCACCCCTGCCTAAGTTCCACACCCACCTAAACTCCACCCCCGTAGCCAAGGCTTTTTTTTTTTTTTCTTTTTTCCCCTTTTGGATTGGGGTTCTGTTTTACCTTGTTGATTCATTGTTGTTGATTCTTTTATATTCTTATTTTTCCTAAAAAATCTTTTATTTTTCTAATTTCATTTTATTCTTTATACTTTGTTATTGTTCTCTCATTTTCACTTGTTTCCCACCCCCTTTTCCTTCTTTTTTCTGTTGTGCTTTTAGTTTACCTGGTTGCAGTTGTTTCAGTTATAGTTTTATTTTTCCTAATATATTTTTTCTTTCTAATTTTATTTTGTTTTTTATTCTTTCACACTGTACTGCTCCTTTTTTTCTTTCTTTCTTTCTTCCTTTTTTTTTTTTTTCCCAACTGCGCCATGAAGCTTGCGGTATCTTGGTGCCCAGGCCAGAGGTCAGGCCCAAGCTCCTAAGGTGGGAGCTCTGAGTCCAAACAGCTGGACTAACAGAGAACCACAGACCCCAGGGAATATCAATCGGAGTGAGGCCTCCCGGAGGTCCTCACTTCAGCACCAAGACCCAGCTCTATCCAACAGCCTGCAAATTCCAGTGATGGACATCTCAGGCCAAACAACCAGTAAGACAGCAATACAGAACCACCCATCAAAAAAAAAAAAAGAAATGACAAAAAAATATGTTAAAGATGAAGGAGCAAGGTAAAAACCTACAAGACCAAATAACTGAAGAGGAAATAGGCAAACTACCTGAAAAAGAATTCAGAGTAATGATAGTAAAGATGATCCAAAATCTCAGAAACAGAATGGAGAAAATACAAGAAACATATAACAAAGTCCTAGAAGAACTCAAGAGCAAACAAACAGTGATGAACAACACAATTACTGAAATTTAAAATACCTTAGAAGGAATCAGTAACAGAATAACTGAGGCAGAAGAATGGATAAGTGAGCTAGAAGATAAAATGGTGGAAGTAACTGCCAGGGAGCAGAATAAAGAAAAAATGAAAAGAATTGAGGACAGTCTCAAACACCTCTGGGACAACATTAAATGCACCAACATTCAAATTATAGGGGGGCCAGAAGAAGAAGAGAAAAAGGGTCTGAGAAAATATTTCAAGAGATTACAGTTGAAAACATCCCTAACATGGGAAAGGAAATAGTCAATCAAGTCCAGGAAGCACAAAGAGTACCACACAGGATAAACCCAAAGAGAAACATGCCGAGATACATATAAATCAAACTATCAAAATTAAATACAAAGAAAAAATATTAAAAGCAGCAGGGAAAAGCAACAAATAACATACAAGGGAATCCCCATAAGGGTAACAGCTGATCTTTCAGCAGAAACTCTGCAAGCCAGAAGGGAGTGTCAGGACATATTTAAAGTGATGAAAGGGGAAAATCTACAACCAAGATTACTCTAACCAGCAAGGATCTCATTCAGAATGAAGGAGAAATTAAAACCTTTACACATAAGCAAAAATTAAGAGAATTCAGCACCACCAAACAAGCTTTATGACAAATTCTAAAGGAACTTCTCTAGGCAGGAAACACAAGAGAAGGAAAAGACCTACAAAAACAAACACAAAACAATTAAGAAAATGATAATAGGAACATACATATCGCTAATTACCTTATATGTAAACAGATTAAATACTCCAACCAAAAGACATCGACTGGCTGAATGGATAAAGAAACAAGACCTGTACATATGCTGTCTACAAGAGACCCACTTCAGACCTAGGGACACATACAGACTGAACGTGAGGGGATGGAAAAAGATATTCCGTGCAAATGGAAATCAAAAGAAAGCTGGAGTAGCAATTCTCGTATCAGACAAACTAGACTTTAAAATAAAGACTATTACAAGAGACAAAGAAGCACACTATATAATGATCAAGGGATCAATCCAAGAAGAATATATAACAATTGTAAATATTTACGCACCCAATGTAGCAAAACCTCAATACATAAGGCGAATGCTAACAGCCATAAAACAGGAAATCAACAGTAACAAAATAATAGTAGGCGACGTCAACACCCCACTTTCACCAATGGACAGATCATCCAAAATGAAAATAAACATGGAAACACAAGCTTTAAACACATTAAAAAAGATGGACTTAACTGATATTTATAGGACATTCAATCCAAACACAACACAATACACTTTCTTTTCAAGTGCTCATGGAAAATTCTCCAGGATAGATCATATCTTGGGTCACAAATCAAGCCTTGGTAAATTTAAGAAAACTGAAATTGTACCACGTATCTTTTATGACCACAACCCTATGAGACTAAATACCAATTACAAGAAAAAAAATTGTAAAAAATAGAAACACATAGAGGCTAAAAAAATACACTACTAAATAACCAAGAGATCAGTGAAGAAATCAAAGAGGAAATCAAAAAATGCCTAGAAAATGACAATGAAAACACAATGACCCAAAACCTATGGGATGCAGCAAAAGCAGTTCTAAGAGGGAAGTTTATAGCAATACAATCCTACCTCAAGAAACAAGAAACATCTCAAAGGAACAACCTACCTTACACCTAAAGAAATTAGAAAAAGAAGAACAAAAAAATCCCAAAGTTAGCAGAAGGAAAGAAATCATAAAGATCAGATCAGAAATAAATGAAAAAGAAATGAAGGGAACAATAGCAAAGATCAATAAAACTAAAAGCTGGTTCTTTGAGAAGATAAACAAAATCGATAAACCACTAGCCAGACTCATCAAGAAAAAAAGGGAGAAGACTCAAATCAACAGAATTAGAAATGAAAAAGGAGAAGTAACAACTGACACTGAAGAAATACAAAGGATCATGAGAGATTACTACAAGCAACAATATGCCAATAAAATGGACAACCTGGAAGAAATGGACAAATTCTCAGAAAAGCACAACCTTCTGAGACTGAACCAGGAAGAAATAGAAAAAATAAACAGACCAATCATGAGCACTGAAATTGAAACTGTGATTTAAAATCTTCCAACAAACAAAGCCCAGGACCAGATGGCTTCACAGGTGAATTCTATCAAACATTTAGAGAAGAGCTAACACCTATCCTTCTCAAACTCTTCCAAAATATAGCAGAGGGAGGGACACTCCCAAACTCATTCTATGAGATCTCCATCACCCTGATACGAAAACCAGACAAAGATGTTACAAAAAAAGGAAACTACAGGCCAATATGTCTAAAGAACATACTTGCAAAAATCCTCAACAAAATACTAGCAAACAGAATCCAACAGCACATTAAAAGGATCATACACCATGATCAAGTGGGGTTTATCCCAAGAAGGCAAGGATTCTTTAATATATGCAAATCAATCCATATGATAAACCATATTAACAAATTGAAGGAGAAAAACCATATGATCATCTCAATAGATGCAGAAAAAGCTTTTGACAAAATTCAACACCCACTTATGATAAAAACTCTCCAGAAAGTAGGCATAGAGGGAACCTACCTCACCAAAATAAAGGCCATATATGACAAACCCACAGCCAACATCATTCTCAATGGTGAAAAACTGAAATCATTTCTTCTAAGATCAGGAACAAAACAAGGTTGCCCACTCTCACCACTATTATTCAACATAGTTTTGGAAGTTTTAGCCACATCAATCAGAGAAGAAAAAGAAATAAAAGGAATCCAAATTGGAAAAGAAGAAGTAAAACTGTCACTGTTTGCAGGTGACACGATACTATACATAGAGAATCCTAAAGATGCCACCAGAAAACTACTAGAGTTAATCAATGAATTTGGTAAAGTAGCAGGATATAAAATTAATGCACAGAAATCTCTTGCATTCCTATACACTAATGATGAAAACTCTGAACAAGAAATTAAGGAAACACTCCCATTTACCACTGCAACAAAAAGAATAAAATACCTAGGAATAAACCTACCTAAGCAGACAAAAGACCTGTATGCAGAAAACTATAAGACACTGATGAAAGAAATTAAAGATGACACTAACACATGGAGAGATATACCATGTTGTTGGATTGGAAGAATCAACATTGTGAAAATGACTCTACTACCCAAAGCAATTTACAGATTCAATGCAATCCCAATCAAACTACCAATGGCATTTTTCACAGAACTAGAACAAAAACTTTCACAACTGTATGGAAACACAAAAGACCCTGAAGTGCCAAAGCAATCTTGAGAATGAAAAATGGAGCTGGAGGAAGCAGGCTCCTGGACTTTAGATTATACTACAAAGCTACAGTAATCAAGACAGAATGATACTGGCACAAAAACAGAAATATAGATCAATGCAACAGGATAGAAAGCCCAGAGATAAACCCACGCACATATGGTCATCTTATCTTTGATAAAGGATGCAAGAATATACAATGGAGAAAAGACAGCCTCTTCAATAAATGGTGCTGGGAAAACTGGAAAGCTACATGTAACAGAATGAAATTAGAACATTCCCTAACGCCATATACAAAAATAAACTCAAAATGGATTAAAGACCTAAATATAAGGCCAGACACTATAAAACTCTTAGAGGAAAACATAGGCAGAACACTCTATGACATAAATCATAACAAGATCCTTTTTGACCCACTTCCTAGAGAAATGGAAAGAAAAACAAAAATAAACAAATGGGACCTAATGAAACTTAAAAGCTTTTGCACAGCAAAGGAAATCATAAACAAGACAAAAAGACAACCCTCAGAATGGTAGAAAATATTTGCAAATGAAGCAACTGACAAAGAATTAATCTCAAAATTTTACAAGCAAGTCAATATCAAAAAAAAAAAAAAAACACAAAAAACAAATAAACAACCCAATCCAAAAATGGGCAGAAGACCTAAATAGACATTTCTCTGAAGAAGATATACAGATTGCCAACAAACACATGAAAGGATGCTTAGTATCACTAATCATTAGAGAAATGTAAATCGAAACTACAATGAGCTATCACCTCACACCAGTTAGAATGGCCATCATCAAAAAAGCTACAAACAGGGCTTCCCTGGTGGCGCAGTGGTTGAGAGTCCGCCTGCCGATGCAGGGGACATGGGTTTGTGCCCCGGTCCAAGAAGATCCCACATGCCGCAGAGCGGCTGGGCCCGTGAGCCATGGCTGCTGAGCCTGCGCGTCCGGAGCCTGTGCTCCGCAACGGGAGAGGCCACAACAGTGAGAGGCCCGCGTACTGCAAAAAAAAAAAAAAAAAAAAGCTACAAACAATAAATGCTGGAGAGGGTGTGGAGAAAAGGGAACCCTCTTGCACTGTTAGTGGGAATGTAAATTGATACAGCCACTATGGAGAACAGTATGGAGGTTCCTTTAAAGACTAAAAATAGGACTACCATACGACCCAGCAATCCCACTACTGGGCATATACCCTGAGAAAACCATAATTCAAAAAGAGTCATGCACCACAATATTCATTGCAGCTCTGTTTACAATAGCCAGGACATGGAAGCAACCTAAGTGTCCATCGACAGATGAATGGATAAAGAAGATGTGGCACATATATACAATGGAATATTACTCAGCCATAAAAATAAACGATATTGAGTTATTTGTAGTGAGGTAGATGGACCTAGGGACTGTCATACAGAGTGAAGTAAGTCAGAAAGAGGAAAAACAAATACCGTATGCTAACACATATATATGGAATCTAGAAAAAAAGGTTGTGAAGAACCTAGGGGCAGGACAGGAATAAAGATGCAGACATAGAGAATGGACTTGAGGACATGGGGAGGGGGAAGGGTAAGCTGGGACAAGTGAGAGAGTGGCATTGACATATATACACTACCAACTGTAAAAGAGATAGCTAGTGGGAAGCAGCCGCATAGCACAGGGAGATCAGCTTGGTGCTTTGTTACTACCTAGAGGGGTGGGATAGGGAAGGTGGGAGGGAGACACAAGAGGGAGGAGATATGGGGATGTATGTATATGTATAGCTGATTCGGTTTGTTACACAGCAGAAACTAACACACCATTGTAAAGCAATTATACTCTAATAAAGGTGTTAAAAAAAAAAAGGAGGGTGAGAGGGAAATGAAGAGGGAGGGGATATGGGGATATACGTATGCATATAGCTGACTGACTTTGTTATACAGCAGAAACTAACACAACACTGTAAAGCAATTACACTCCAATAAAGATGTTAAAGAAAAAAATTCAAATATTTGTGAAATTTTAATACTTAGAAAAACTTAGACTCAGGAAATACTAAATTTGGGATTATTTTTCTAAGTCAGTGGTAGGGAAAATCATCTTTATTTTTCCAGTAACAAAATCAAGGTTAGGGCCTACCTAGAATTAGCAAAATTATGTTGTCTTTTTTTTTTAATTCATTTGAAGTTTTTAAAAGGCCACTAAAGTGATTTATTCATGATTGTCTATATAACAACTTGTCTACATGCCTTAAAATATGGCAGACTCTTTAGATATGTCATGCTGTTTAATTCTAACGACGCTGGGATAGAAATATAATTAGACACATTTCAGAGTAGAAGAAACTGCAAATCAGAGCAACTACGTAATTGCTGTAACATTTTATTTCTCAACAAAAAAGGAAGGGATCTGAAATTAATATGGCAAAATGATAAGATCTGACAAAGTTACAATGGCGGCCAAACATGGTATTGTATATACATCTTTCTGAGCTCCAGATACTTCATAATTTAAAAAATCAATAATGATGGTAATAATTTGCCCATGTTACAGTGCTAATTAAGGGCAGAACCAAAATTTAAATTCACATCTGTTTGACTCAAAAGTCCATGTTTTTTCTCACAATATTGTGCTGCCTTGCCTCTCCAAAATAGAAACTATGACATTTGCTTGAACTAGTACATAACCAAGTTGGAAGACCTGCAAAGTAGATGTAACTCATTATTACATAGTTATTATTAGCAGAAATAATAATACAAATGTGGCAAGTATGTTGGACGCATACACTACCTTTCTTCCAATGTCTCTGAGATGGTTCAGTAATCCTAGACCATGAGATTGTGAAAATTATCCCCTTTTCTCAAATGGCACCTTAGGATAGAGCCCACAAGCTTAGAACCAGCCTCTCTTTCTTATAGTCCAAGACATAATTAAAAATAAAGTGCATTATTACAGACAAAGAAAGAAAAATGAATAAACCAAAGACAGTAGGTGGGTAGGGAGTAACTGTGAGTTCTGGAGGAGGAATGGGAAAGAATCCTGAGACTCAAAGAGTAAGAAGAGAGAGTGGGAGAGGAAGGATTATATATAAAGGAGGCATAAAAAGAACTAGGAGATAAGGTGAAATCTGGAGATGGAGAAAGACAAGAGTTAGAGAAAGTAAAAGGAATATAGAACAAGAAAAAACCAAAAATTAGAGGAAAGAGTGGGACAAAGAAGTTGGGGGTTAAAATGAATGACATAAAGAAAAGGCAGATGTAGATTTCCAATCATTTCATAAATTAGTTCCATGTCCTGCCATGTGGGTTTTCCCCTCCCTTTCCTGACATTAACAGGATCAGCAACTTTGAGTGCTACATTTTGCAATAGGAGGGTAATAAATTGAAAGCATCAGTGAGCAAACAGACCCTCACAATGAAAATTAAGCACTGAAGAATGCAAATTAAATCCCGACATGACATAATGCTTAGAAATGTGGCACGTGGCACTGAAACATGATGTTGTTCTGGAAGCATTGTCAGTTCTGCAGTGAGCCTCCAGACTGCAGGCTGCTGCTACAGATTTTATTTCTTCCCCCCTTAGTCCACCAGTGTACACTGGAATCTGACTCCATCTTTACTACTGAACAAGCAGGAGGAATCTTCATGCTCCCAACCACACCCACACCTGCCAACACCTTTATCCAGCAGGTTGAAGGGCTGAGGGGCAAGCAGCAGTGACACACGCCAGGGAAAAGGCACACTCTTCCTAAAGTTTTCTCTCTGGCTCTCCCTTTCAGGGAATTTTAAAAATCACATTCAGAATGCTCAAAAATGTTAGAGCCTTTAAAAACCTGTAGCCGCCATCAATTTTTCTTCCATATTCATTAGGTTTGTTTTTATAGGTAAATATTTCTTTCTAAAAAGGTAGTAGTTAAAATCCATAAAGCTGCAAGGGAGACTTAGTAAAAGTATTAGCTTATATTGCCCAGTTAAGCACTTGTTCTTCAAGCGGGGATTAGTTTTGTTTTTGTTTTTGTTTTAAGGCACTTTGTAGCCATTTCATCTGTTTATAAAGAAGTTTTAGGTTAATTCCAGTTAGGTTAATTCAATAAGGATTTATGTTACAAGTGCCTACTTATATCAAGGTACTATGGTCTAATCCACACAAAATTTAAAAATTAAACTGTCAACCATATGCTAGATGATATATTAAAGCTCACCTTTATGTATAGGCAGTTCCTAAGGAAAAGTGACGTGAACAGATCAACAAGCACAACTCACCCATTCATTTCAGCCTCCTGCCACGGAGCACCACCTACCCCCCACCATGGCGCTGGGAACTGCCCTAAGCTATACAATCACCAGAGCCCTTGATCTCCCCTCCCATCCTCTCTCCTCCTCTCTGCTGCCCCATCAGCCCTGCAGCCTCCCTCGGCAGGTGCCCCTCAGCTCCAGGACTGACCCAGCCTCCAGCCTGCACAGCAGCTGCCATTCCCTGCTGGGGACACCTGGTGTGCAAGCAAGCCCTGGGCTGCACTCCTGCCAGAATGTCTACGGAGGAGCAGACACTGGCCTCAGACTCCGAAGAGCTGGGCTTGAGTCCGAAGTCCTCCACTTCCTAATTGTGTGTCGACGGATACTTTATTTCACCTCTTTCAGCTTCCATGTCTTTACCCTTAAAATGGGAAGACCATCTGCTCTACCATCTTCATAGGATTGTTGTGAAGATTTTGTGAGCCTACTATGTGGGAAGGCATTTTCTAAGTGCTATAGTGATACATACTTATTCAGAAGTAAACTATTTAGAGATATAAGCTGGTAAATAGTGGTCTAATTTTATAAATTACAGGACACTGGAAAGGTCACAACCTGAAAGTCAGACATGGATCCAGTCCTGGCTCTGCTGGATAACCCCAAACGAGTCACTTACCTTCTCCCATCCTTTGTATGAGTTAATGTTTTTACTCAACTTGAAGATCTCTGAAGATCCTTCAGGTACTAATAATCTGCGAGTCTAGAGCAGCATTGCTCAATTGCACATGTGTTAAATAAGCTTTCAGGAACCAGCCTGGGAACGGAGCAGTAAAACATTGCTTATATGGAAAAATGAGTTCTGAGCGATGACAACTGGCTTACAAGTGAACTTTTGGAACAAAATCAATTTGCAATTTGGAGACTGTATGAATCACTACTATAGATTTCCATTACAAAAAAAAAACTTTGGTGAAGTTAGGAAATATCTCCCATGCTCTTCTGGAGTTGATTTTCCACAACATTTCAGCTTTGACGCTGGATGAGATCTGGGATGTACTTGAGTTTTTAGTTAACCAAACCACCACCATTTCTAAGGACAATGGCTGATTTCCCTTTTGGCACATGATGTGTGTGTATGTATGCGTGCATGAGTGTGTGTGTGTGTGTGTGTGTGCTTGAGGAGTGAGGGAAGGGGATTAACATGGATTTTACTTAAAATCTGATATTTTATGAAATTATTATACATCATGAAAACTATTCTGAATTCTTAGAAAAAGAAACATGCAATATTGACATACATTTTCATTTTTAACCTTTATTTTCCTCCTTGTATCATTCTGACATTAACTGTTTAAAGTGAAAAAGGAAAGGGCAGTGTATCCCTTAAGCAGTTCTAACAAAGGCAATGGGATAACTAGTACTCTCTGAAATTAAAAAATGAAATGAAATGAAATGAAAAGACTTTCTTCTCAATTGACCTTCCTAAAGCACGGAAGTCTCGGACACATATTATTCCTTGGGTCCTGAGTGCAGCATGTTATAGTAACTTTTTGAGGCTGTGAGGGAGTATGAAGAGATCATGGGATATTGCTGCCATAGACGTTTGGGGTTATGTAATAAGAACTTTACTTGACAACCTGTGAATGGAGGACACCTCAGTTGGAGGCCCAGAACCCTGATTTTTAACTGGCTCATCTCACACGGTTTCAATATATGGTTGTTATGATAAAAATAACCACAATCCAAGGAATCATAATTATAAAGACATGTTCCTCTAAGAAATTCTCTCACACATCTTCCTTCTCTGATGAATTAAGCTGTACTCACTGTCAAGAACGTAATGTTTTCCCATTCAATGAAATGTCATGTGCTATTCACTTTGTGTTTTATTATGAGATGCACAGATACCCTTTCTAAAAACAAATTTAAAACAGCACATTTTTAAACAAAAATAAAATGAATTGCACACAGGTAGGCTCCAGAAAAAGTTCACACAGTTTTTCAGAAACTATTCCAAGGATCATGGCAGTTAACATGTTTAGTGATTGTCCTTTTCCCCACTATGGTGATATTTTGTGTCTGATGGACTTTCCAAACTTATTACCAGACAATAGACATTATCACACTCTGACAACATTATGTATTCATGTAAAAAGAAAAATTAAAAACAAAAAAAAAGGGGTTAAGGGTGTTGAGAAGTACAAATTTCCAGTTATAAAATAAACCAGGGCTTCCCTGGTGGTGCAGTGGTTGAGAGTCAGCCTGCCGATGCAGGGGACACAGGTTCGTGCCCCGGTCCGGGAAGATCCCACATGCCGCAGAGCGGCTGGGCCCATGAGCCACGGCCACTGAGCCTGCGCGTCCGGAGCCTGTGCTCCGCAACGGGAGAGGCCACAAGAGTGAGAGGCCCGCGTACCGCAAATAAATAAATAAATTAAATAAACCAGTCTTGGAGATGTAATATAGAGCATGGTGACTATAGTTAATACCATACTGCATATTTGAAAGTTGCTAAGAGAATAGATCTTAAAAGTTATCATCACAAGATAAAAAACTTTTTGTAACTAAAATATCAGGTCATTTCAACAATAAATTTGTTGCCCTGGCTTGAGAGGAAATAAAAATCAGTGTGAGACACTGCTTCCCCTCTGCAAGGGATCAAAACAGCCCCTAAGGGATCCTTGTCTTAGTCAATAGATCCTTGAAATCAAACCCAGGGTAGTCGTGCATTAAAAAACATGATCTTTGGAGGATGATGATGATGATACGGTGATGACAACGAAAATAGCTGGCATTTATTGTTCATTTCTACAAGTGAAGCATCACACAAAGAGCATGATCTAACTTAGCTCATTTAAACCTTACAATGACTCTGGGATAGTATTATCAACCCCATTTTACATATGGGAAATAAGCTTATGATGACTGAATAACTTGCCCAAAGTTACACAGCTAAGAACTAGCAAGGCCTCAACCCAAATTCAGATGGGTCTTCGTGCTGAACCTCTTCGTTTGCTCCTTCAGATCTACTTTCCACCCTGATCTCTGCACCAATTTGATAAATTGTGCCAATTTTATACCCAGGTGGTTGACCTCTGTGAATTGCATCAATGGGCTTCCTTGCCTTCTGGATGGCAGTTGTTTAGCCCATAGGAGCCGAGGCAGGAGGTCAGAGGGAAGAAGGAGACTAAGGCTGGGCTGCTTATTCCCTGGGCTTTCTGCCTGTGGAGTCACCTGAAGTTTCTATGTCCTTCAAGTGATATCACTGCTCTTCTCAAGATGTGGCTCTCTAGATGATTCTCTCCTGAAGGGTTCCAGGAACCAAATGCCCCCACTCCTTCATCCCTTCAAGCCAGAGCTGGTAACAGCTATATTGCTACTAGCTCCGGATACACACTATCCAATGTGATTTCTATCCTTGTAAATTGTCCCTGAATTAAATCCTCCATAGATTAACCTAATTTGAATGTATAGTTTGATTCCTTTTGGGACCCTATTACAGTCCGACTCCAGAAATCATGTTCTCAACCACCATGATAAACTACCTCCTAAATTATCGGAGAATCTCAGGTTTTCACTCTCCAGGATAAATGTAAATGGGCTCCAGTGTTACCTTAGAATAGTTCTGACCTCTGTGGGGCCTCCTGGAATCCAAGTCTGTTAAATAGTTTTCTTACACCTTCCCTTTACTACTTTATTCCCTTCTATATCATATTACATGTTATATTATGGTATGGAATTATCAGGTTAAATACTTCTGAAATTAATCATTTCCAATGAAATTTGATCTCTCAAAAAATTATATGCTTTTTCTTTCTAGGTCTCAACTGTCTAGGCTTTAGTCTTTCTTTTATGAGAATCTAAGCAGTAAAGACTACTATGAATATTTCTGCTCAAGTTCTTTAGAATGTTGAAAAGCAAAAATGGTGAGAAGAAAAAATACCTAGGAATAGGGCTTATTTCTGTAGCCCTATTCCTAGAGTATCATTTCCCAACCAATACTGTGGAATGCTCTGACATGTCATAATGATGGTCCTGGGGTTTCATGAGACCCAAGAGCCAATTTTTGACTAGGCATATTAGTGTGCAGGTAATTATTGATATATTCTCCAAGACAGAGAGTAGAAAAGAGACTGTACGTGTGCCTCTGTGTGTGTGTGTGTGTGTCTTACATACACAAGCAGTCCCAAAGGAGGCCCTGGTCCCTGTGTCAATGCAGGAAGTACTGTCACTATGCTCAGGGGACTGTAATGTGACTCTAACATTGCTGCTTGGAATGCAATTCCCCTTGAAATTGATCCTATAGAATCACAATGTTACAGCTAGAAGAGACCTCAGAGATAAAAAAGGAAGCGGTCCAACCTCTTCATTTTTTAGATGAGTCAATACATCAGGGCAAGAAGTGACCTCCGTGGATTTCCAGTCTAAAAGTCTGATACCATTAATCAAACTCTCGGAGTCCTGGAGGACTTACTGTTGTTCCTCCACGTACTGTCCCCTGTGTCCATCTAGTTCTCAAAACCACCAAGAGATTGACAGATGACACAACATCTCAAAGTGTTTACTTATTAAGCCTAATATATTATAAGCAGTTTTACATATTATTAAATATTTTACAAGATTTTTAATGACTGTATAGCCTTTTGGCTTTTGGATGTACCATAATTTAATTCATCAATCCCCTGTGTTTTATTTACCTCCACTTCACCCCACTGGTGAGGGAGGGATTCCTGCCTTAGGGTGACAGGGACGGCCAGATACATGACACCTGACACTGGACAGATGAGACCGACAGCAGTTTATCGCTCCCATATACTCAGGCCCCAGGGAAGACACTGCACAACACATGGAGCCACCTGGGGGCTACCCCCCGGGAACAGAGTGAACAAGCAGGATCTGTGAGAGGCAGGCTCCGTTGAAACAAGAGGGTGAGGTGACCCCTAGTTCCTGCAGGAGGGTGCCATTGGCTTGTCTGAATAATTCTGCAGACTGGCAGGAAACTGAAGCCCACTACTCAGGGATAAGCAGCACTGTGCCTGGCCCCCCGATAAGGAGAGGTTTGGGCCAGTGTATCTTATCCAAGGGAGCAGAATTGGGTGGGGGGGGCGGGGGGGTTCACTCAAGCCATTCAAGCCTATCCACACACCCAGTTTCAGATGTCAAGGCAGCACATAATCTTTTTATTTTTTGTTTAACTTTTTATTTTATATTGGCGTATAGTTGATTAACAATGTTGTGTTAGTTTCAGGTGCAGAGCAAAGTGATTCAGTTATACATATACATGTATCTATTCTTTTTCCAATTCTTTTCCTATTTAGGTTATTACATAATATTGAGAAGAGTCCCCTGTGCTATACAGTAGGCCCTTGTTGGTTATCTTTTTTTTTTTTTTTTTTTTTTTGCGCGGTACGCGGGCCTCTCACTGCTGTGGCCTCTCCCGCCACGGAGCACAGGCTCCGGACGCACAGGGCCAGCAGCCATGGCTCACGGGCCTAGCCGCTCCGCAGCATGTGAGAAGAGCATGTGGGATCTTCCCGGACCGGGGCACGAACCCACGTCCCCTGCATCAGCAGGTGGACTCCCAACCACTGCGCCACCAGGGAAGCCCTGGTTATCTATTTTAAATATAGCAGAAGGCAGCACATAATCTTGAAACTTAACTCTAGGTCTTACACCACACCCTGTTGCTTAAATTCCCAATATTTCATTCTCATAAGCATAGCCACATTGGGCACCTATGAACATCCATCATTTTACCTATCTCTGATCATATCCTTAGGATAAATTCCTCAATGCTGAAATTCAATGGGAAAAAACAACAATAAAACAAACACTATTCTATAAGTATGTATGGTGGGGGGGCGTACTCCATCCCCTATCTGTCAAATAATATTCATATTCTAGGCAGAATGTTGTTTTGCTTTTATCTATTTTAACCGGATGCTTTATTATTATAAAACCTATAAGTTCTTATAAATACATTCAAGCAATACAAAATGGTATATAATGAAAAATAAAAGCCTCCCTCACCTACTCCCAAGCCCCACTAGGAGGACTTTCCCCCCAAAAAACTCAAAATGTTTATGAATATACAAGTATACCATAGTATATCTTTAAAATTTTTTTGAATCCAATAAATGGGAGGATAATATACCTTACAATGAAACTGCAGAGTACTTCATTAGATGGATGCTGCATTGGTTTGCCAGGGCTGCCCAATAAAATACAACAGACCGGGTGGCTTAAAACAACAGAAATTTACTTTCTCACAGTTCTGGCGGCTAGAAGTCCAAGATCAAGGTGCCAATAGGGGGCTTCCCTGGTGGCGCAGTGGTTGAGAGTCCGCCTGCCAATGCAGGGGACACGGGCTCGTGCCCTGGTCTGGGAAGATTCCGCATGCCGCGGAGCAGCTAGGCCTGTGAGCCATGGCCGCTGAGCCTGCGCGTCCGAAGCCTGTGCTCGGCAACGGGAGAGGCCACAACAGTGAGAGGCCACAACAGTGAGAGGCCCGCGTATCGCAAAAAAAAAGAAAAAAAAAAAAAAAAGGTGCCAATAGGTTTGTTTTCTCCTGAGGCCTCTGTCCTTGCCTTGCAGACAACTACCTTCTCATTGTGTCTTCACATGGCCTTTCCTCTCTGTGTGTGCCCCCTGGTCTCTTTCTCTTCTTATAAGGACACCAGTCATATTGAATTAAGGCCCTACCCTTATGACCTCATTTCAACTTAATCACCTCTTTAAAGGCCCTATTTCCAAATATAGTCACATTCTAAGATATTGGGGGTTAGGACTTCAACATATGAATTTGGGGGGAACACAATTCAGTCCATAACAAATGTATTATAAATTCTGTTGTTTTCAGCTTTTTACCATTATAACAGTGCTGCAATGAATATCGTTGTACATGTATCTTTGAACATGTGTGAGTATATCTGTAGAATAAACTCCTAGAAGCAGAACTGCTGAGTCAAAGGAATATATTTTCGTACCTATTGCCAAACTGCCCTCCAAAAAGGTTTGTCAAATTTAAATTTCCACCAACAGTGTATGTGAGTCGTCATTTCCCCTCATACCCAACACATGGCACATTATCAAACTTTGCCAATCTGTAAGTAAAAAGTGATATCTTATTTTGGTCTGCTTCTTTTAATTATCAGTGAGGTTTTATACAGTATGCATTTTTCATAAGATGACTACCGTCTTTTTTTCATACATACTATTATATTTACAGTGATTAAATGCTTAATTATATATATTATGTTTAAAAATCAAAATTGCTAAAATGTCTTTATTCGAATCTATAGTCAGGTAATTAGAACACTGGTTCCCCTATATCTAATTTAAAGAAGTATGGCCACACAAGCTTTGTACTGAATCTGTACTAAATAAGTACTTGCTGAACCAAACTGATCACTGGTGGCCTTTGCTGTCAGCAAAGGTAATAAAACCACCTCCTTTAAAAAAAAAAAAAAAAGCCCCTAATTATCAGTGCATTGCTGAGTGGTTGTGTATCTCTTCAATAACTTTGAATTAATTTGAACACATTTTCCTCTACCAATTCTTTTCCAGTTGACATGTAGGCATGACTGAGCCTGGTGTTTTCAAGTTGGGTTGAAAGAAAAAAGGTTGTTTTTAATTTTAAAGTTACCTGAAAAGTTTGGTAAATAAACCAAATCTAATTTTTAACCTAGTACCAGTACAGACTTAACTTTTCTTGTATCCTGCTATGCTTTTGGAGCCTCTGGAAGACACGGCACCAGGGCAGCCTCAAGACAGGAGTTCCTTTTACAATGAGCAGGCAGCGTAAGCAAGGCCAGGTACAAGTGAATAGGCAAGATGCTGAGAAAAGATGAGTATGCTTGCTACGGAACATAAAATTTTAAAAAGAAAAATCACCTGCAGGGTTTTGGTATGAGTGTATTTACTGGGAGGGGGCTCCAGTAAATACACTCAGGAAATCATTTTCATATTGAATAGAACTATCCAGGTTTCCCAAGTGCCTCCTAATAGCTAATAGCAGCAGGAATATTTACGAACAGATACACTACTCAATTCTGTTTGCCACATGTAAATCTAAAAGTGCACATTAAGTTTGCCGTGTTTCAGGATTTCATCATGTTTTTGGCAAGAGTATGTACACATAAGGAGACCTTTTGTTAAACCACATAACTCTGATCTTGTTTATGAGCTCTAAAATTAAATTATCTCACATAAATACTTAGAAGGTAATTGTCATATTAGTCTCAATGGTCCACAGTACCACCACAAAAGATCCAGTCACAATTCATTCTGTGACATGGGCGGCCTGTTGGCTTGGTATAATATGCTGCTTCGTGGGAGTTTCATGACCTACAGACTCCCACGCATTTGGAGAGGCAAAGAGTGGCTGGAAGCACTTTTGCTGGATCTGTGGCAAAAGCATTTACTATTGAATAAAGGAAATACACTAATGTAAAAGAATGAAGACCATAGTTCAGAGCCTGTAAACTTTCACTGTGAAGGGCCAAATAGTAAATATTTCAGATTTTGCAGGCCACTGGGTCTCTGTGACAACTACTAAACTCTGCGGTTGTATCACAAAAACAGCCATAAATGAATGAATATACGTATTCACATAAATGAATAGGTGTAGCAGTGTTCCAATAAAACTTTATTTACAAAAAAAAGAGAGAGGCAAGCCAGATTTGGCCTATGGGTGATAATTTACCACCTCCTGCTCTAGACTATATTGATCTTCCCCTTCTCTGGTAGTTTCTTTTCTAAACATGCACAGTTACTATGTCCCAGGCCCTATTCGGCTTTTTTAAAATTAATTTATTCAATCCTCGGAACAACTCTGCTGTTATCATCTTCCCATTTTACAGATGAGAAAACTAAGGCACAGAGAGGTTGAATAACTTTCCCAGGGTTGTACAACCAGTAAATGGCAGAACTAGAACTTGAAACCAGACAATCTGACCACAGAGACCACAGCTTGCCACCCACTCCTGTGAGCTTTTAATTGTGCTAAGAGCTCTCAAAAATTCATCCGCCCTTTCAGGGACTCCTGAAGCTCTCCAAGTCTGGCTGGTACCCACAGAAGATTATTTTTGCCACTAATCATCCAAGTGGATCCCAGGTTCATTATAGTTCTATGTGAGACTTCTAACAAGGGAAACACAGGGAGACGCTGAGGGTCCCAAATCTATCCTGGCATTTGGATGCTCTCAGACACCTTATTAAGGTTTCTAGATCTTTATCCAGCATCTTTTCCCAATTTGCTATAAGCCTAGAAGTTACTGTGTCCCCTAAGGGATAATTTGGGACAATACTGTGCTACCAAAATATGCTGTTTAAAAAACAAGAGAAAACACTAGAAAATTATCATATTTCATGTAAAATTAATGACTACAGATATAAAAATTTAGCCCAAACTCCTCTTATAACACAAAATTATGGGTCATCTGGATGAAAAGTAATGATGTTTGTCACTATAAGCAACGGGATACTACTATGAGGTTTGGAATTTATCCCTTTAAATCTGAATAAAGTAGACAAATCCTGGCTATTGGTGTTCCGATAGTACCAAGGACGGGAGGTCAATTTTAACTTGCTGCTCGCTGAACAGTCTTCATGATTTGATTGTCCCTCACCATCCCATCATAGTATCTAGATATCCTTTCAATCAAAACGTTATCACTTCTGATAGGGTTAAAAACTCATAATGAAAGAAGAAAGTAAACTGAACATCCCTTTCGGAACATGGAAACTTCCTGTGATTGCCAAAAAGAACTTGAAATGCCTTAAGATTGAGATTATACATTCAGTCAAATCAGCAAATATAAATTAATAGTTTTGTGTAAGGATTTAGAACGTAAGTAGAATGAGAAAAGAGGTTTTCTCTGAAACAGCCTCTGGGAAAGGGAAGTGGGTGTTCTCACGTCCCATTCATAAAAGCCAAGGACAAGTCCATAAACTTTTCTATGGCCTTTACTAAAGAGAAAAAAAAAATCCCGTTTCTATTTGTTAGAAGTCTTCAGATTTCATATTCTGGGAGAACAGGGAATGTTTAGCTCTGAAATGGCACGAAAATCTTATGCAGGATATATTTTGTAAGTTTTAAAAAAAGATATTTTATCACATAAGTGTGCCTTGTCATTCATTAGAGAACACCACTGTAGTATTGTGACCAGGTTCCCTACTGAGTTCTGAAGTTTTCATTGAACAGGAAAGATATGAAAGGGCAGGGGAGAAAAAAACATGTGAAGCCTACTATGTACCAAGCTCCATGCTAGGAAATTTAATATAAATTATTACATTAAGGAAATAGCTAATTTAAAATGTTAGTTTCCATCTTCAACTTTTGAAGATTGCTGATTGTCATTAAAAATATTTTCTCTTATTTCAATTTCTGTTGGGAAATTTTTAATTTTATTGTGAAAGTGCTTTTCTTTTATATTGTACTAACACCTCCTTTTAAACGCAGGCTGAGGAAAGCTGACCTGTGAAGGAGTCTCTCCTGCTTGAGGTGAAGGATTGTGCCTGCCCATCTTCTGACTGTTGTTAAGGGCAATGGGACCTCTGGAGCATTTTTAGTTATCAAGGCCTTCCTTTCCGTCTCCCACCCCCACCCCCAATTACAAACTAATATATTTTTCAATATGAGGACTTGTGTGTGTTCATGACTATAATAAATGAGGCATGGCTTTGCAAACAGCTGGAATATCCTCTCAAGAAGTCATTTACATAATTAAACACTGAAGCTCTGAACATGGTACCTATGGTGTGTGACCCACTCTTGCATCTGAGGTAACTTCAAAGCAGCATCACATTCTTCCAGCAACTGCTCAATCAGATCACTCCTAAATCCTCACGCCTCCACCCAGCCTTCCCACGGTAACCTGGATATTTGCTTCATCTACAACAAACTCTCTGCCTTCTCTCACACTTCCTGCCTCAATTTTGCTGAAAAGTCACTTTCCTTGACTTAAACTAATTTACTCTTTTTGTTATGTTTCCTGTGTCCTGGACATTGGCTAGATTCACTTAGCTGTTTTAAGTTTTGAAATAAAGGCTATGGGACTCTGACCATAATCATTTACTGAATACCTATGAACCCTTATCATACTGTTTGCTCTATTTGGATAATTTATATTTTTCTTTGCTCAGATAATTCAATTTCCCTCATATAATCCCCATAACAACCCATTGAAGTATATATTACTATTCCCATTTTACAGATGTGGAAGTTGAGCCTCAGAAGTTAAGTTAGAAATGGCTAGGACAGTGATAATGATTCAAACCCACTCACTGACTTCCAAAACTTACTGCTCTTAAACATTAGGTAATATTGCCCATGAAGTTCTCATGGAGTAGTTAACATAAAACCATACATAATTACATGCTCAGAAAGTATCTTCAACTATATCTTTATAACTTTTTTAAAATCACTTTTGTAAGGCTAAATTTAGATGAGCTAATTCTTAACTATTTTCATTATGAGTACCATAGAGAATTTGACAATGGTGTTGGACCCTCTGCCCAGAAAAAAAACACATATCACACATACAACAGTCTAGATGGCTGCCAACTTTAGAGGTGTCTCCACTGACAGATTAGAATCCTTCTCAGTCACAGGTTAATGTTGCCAGGTCATCTCTCTGCAGATATTACCAGCAAGCCCTCCCATTCTTTGATTTTGTTTTCTACTGAGTGTGAAATGTACCGTTTCCATTACTACATTCTGGCCATGACATAGGGAAATGACTCACAATGGACTTTCCACACTGTTGAACCCCCACATCTTCAACAATGATGCTAAGTTTGGTGTGACCTTTCTACCCCATCAGCCTCACAGATGTGGTGTTGTTTTGCTACTTGCCAGTACGTTTTCCCTCCTGCTGAAATAGTCTTGACTTGTATATCAGAACACATAATAATAAGGTACAATCCATTTTCCTAGCACAGAATCATTCAGAGAAAGGGGTTTGACCACAAGACATAAGAAAAAGACTAAGGAGAAGCTAGTTACAAGAGGCAGTCTAGAATTCCACGGAGGTTAAGAGCCCAAGCTTTGGAGTAAGGTGGCTAAGTAAGACAGCTATAGGCTCAAGTCTGTGTTCTGTCACTCACTTCCTGTATGACCTTGAACAATTTATTTAACCTCTCTGACTTCCTTAATCTGTGAAATTGGAATAATACTACACATCCTTCGTGGTCCAAGTTAATGTTAAGATTAGATGTTGAGATCAGATGAGAAACGTACAAGAGTTTGGCACAATGGAAGCGCTGGGTAATGGGTGGTATTATTATGTTATTCTTAGTACTTTTCAATGGACTGGTTATCTGATTATGAAAAACTATATTCTAGTCAGCAGATAGTTTTCATATATATATTTATCATTATTAAAAGTGATATGTAGTATTAAACCATGGACTTTTTGCCTGTACCCAAAAGGAAACCCAATCAATTGGATTACTGACTTTTAAGGAATTAGAACATAAAAATGCTTAAAGAGGAAATCATATGAATTCCCTATTTTTAATCATTTGGGAGGATCCTCCGGGCTCAGGGTTACACTAATAAACATTAATCATCGTTATTATATAATAGATATGCAGAAATACTGAATAAGAGAGGTTTCCAGATGATAAAATATCAATTATTCTTTTACTATAGCACACTATTCTGTGACGTATCCTTTTATTTAGAAGTCATCAAGGGGAGTTTCCTGGCGGTCCAGTGGTTCGGACTCCGAGCTTCCACTGCAGGGGGCATGGGTTTGAGCCCTAGTTGGGGAAATAAGATCCCACATGCCGCGTGGAGCAGTTAAAAAAAAAAAAAAGTCATCAAGAAGATTTATTTTTAAGAGATATTGAGAATGTAGTATGTATTTATTGAATTGAAGGCCAAACTGAAAATCATACATGCCAGAGTTTTATATATTATCTTATTATGTCTCACAACTTCCTAGCATGACAAAGATTATGTGCCTACTTTATATTTGAAGCAATTGTGTGTTAGAAAGCTTAATTTGCCAATGTACACATCTAGTAACTTGTGTGAAAGTAACTAGTAATTAGTACGTTAGCATTCCAACCTTGGCCTAACTTCAAACCCATGTTGTTTTTAACATACTCTGCTGCCTGCCAAATTTTACAAGGGAAAAGACATAATTTTCAAACCAGTCAGGAACTCTGGTTATAAAATGTCTTACTCTCTCCATTATCAATCTGATAACCTCCTAGAGGAAAAAATGGCAAAGTTTACAGAATAAATATACAGAATGTGCTGTCTCTTGAATAGAGAGATTTTAAATTCAAAAAATAGAAGGTAAAAAATGCAATAGAATTCTGATGAGACAACAATTCAATTCAAAAATATAACACCCTTTTCCCAGCTTATTATGTGGGTTCAAATGAATGAGCTGCCATCCCAAACTAATTAGAACACCGGTTGTAAGCATAACTTGGCACTCTGATTACTTACTAATTTGAATGAAGCATCAGCAAAGGGCACATGAAAACTGTATGCGTAAATCAAGAGAATTTCTCCAATTTTAATGAATCATATCTTTTAGGAGATAAGCTACAGTTAAAGGTTAGTTTATGTGCCAATTAAGGAAGCTATAATCATAAACAATTTGCCTGTGCCTGGAATAAAATTTAATCAATCTAGGATCATTTCCTTTTCACCTGTGCAAAAAAAAAGAGTAATTTATTTATGTAATTATTACCAAGAATTTGGAAAAAAATTAAAAGTACTGGAATGCAAGAACTAGGGTAGAAATTTAGCACCAACTGGAAAGCTAACATGGACTAATAAGTCAGGCACTTCCATAGGTGCTGCTAATAAGAAATAAGTACCAGCTTAGCCCTTGAAATGTCACCTATATAGCCAAGCAGGCCAATAATAGATATTTATGAGTTTGCTAAGTCTTTCAGAACACAGAGAATGAAGAAACTCAGAGGATTTAATTGATTTTATCACCACAATACCCCAGGCTTTTCAAAACAGTACCAGATCCTTTTGTTGTAGAAGTTATCTGCCTTAATTTTTCTATTAGGACCAAATAGTTACCAAGAGTCAGAACAGTAGGTATGAAAGGAAGTACAATATCTAAAGGTAAAATGATGTAAGCTAAGGCTCAATTAGAAAAGCCAAAAAAAAGCATCCAGGTGCCTTATTTTATTCATAAGAAATGTGCCAGAAATCATTAACAGAAATGAACCATTTGGTAAATCTTAGCCAAAGCCAGAGATTTCTCTAGAATTCAGCCTTCTCTCTTGAGTGTAGCTATATCGTGCAACCCAATAATGAGGTTCATAAACCATATTTTTCATCATTTTATAATGTACAGACATACTCAATGTTTAAATGACTGTATTAATAGAAGCCAAATCATAACACTCTGCCTCTGAACACAACAGGGACAATGAAGACTTGCGATATGAACAAGTCTGCTGAAATTTAAGTAGTGCCAGAATTCAACAGTATAAGAAGAGGTGATTAAAGCTTATGAAACCTCCCTCTCATGGCTGCTTAGGCATTCATTTTTCCTTAATCTTCCTTTTTAAGTTAAAAAGCACTAAAGAATGTTTAGAAAATGAAGAAAAATCACCACGCATATCCCTGCCACCTTAAAACTATTATCATTTGCATTATCCCTGTCTAGTCTTGTTTTCTCATGTATATAAAATCCTTTCTTTTACACCAAAAGGAGTATATTATATGCACCTTGCTTTTTTTTTTTCACCTAAAATATTTCTTGGAGATGCATTCGTATTGGTATTTAAACCTGCCTCACTCTCTTTAATGGCTGCATGTTATTTCAGTGTACGATGTAGCATAATTTATTTACCCAGTCCCTATAAAATACCAAATCACTTGTTTGTAATTTTTTTTATTACAAACAACGCCACAACAAACATTCTGGTACTCATATCTTTATGCAGATATGAGAGTATATTGGTGGGATAAATTCCTAGAAGTGGAACTTCTTTAGTTGATGTTTTATGTATTATAGTTAAAGTCATAGTGTCCATTCAGTTTTACAGTCTGGACATTTCACATTGGATTTTATACACAATAAACATTTTCCCTGTTGCTATATAGCCTCCAAGATTAAAGTTTTTGGTGGTTTATGGCTTCTTATTAAGGGGATACACTCAACCTTCCCTCTATTGTTAGGCAGTTCAACATTTCTAATAAGTCGCTTCAATAAGTAACGTAATGCTGCTCCTCACGCACTGTATGAGGACCCTGAGCCCCCACTCTGGTCCTCCTCTCCACTCCTCTTAGCACAAAGCATCCCCATTCTAGAATATTCTCCAGGTCTCCATGACCCTGGAATTCCTTGCCTAAATGGCATGATATATGCTACAACATGGATGGACCTTGAAAACACTATGCTTAGTGAAATAAACATTCAACTGTTTGGGAATCATAAACAATTTCCCAAACTGGTTATCGTCTTCAGAAAGTTCAACTTTTAATGTAGTTCAGATCTGACTTTAAACTTCCGGGTTTTCCATCTTGCCTACAAAGCTCCCCTCCTTCACTCCAATATTCCACCCCACCACATTACAGAAATATTCCCCTATAGCTTTATTTGCTACATTTAAATACTGAGTTCATCTTGTATTCGTATAAACATAGCAAAAGGATGCATACCAAACTGTTAGCACCAGTTATCTAAACTTTGCCTTTATACAATATAACTAGATCCTTTGTGATATATATGTATTACTTAATAAACAACAAAGAATACTGTCTAGCTCTAAAAAACAGTAAATGTAAACATTACCATTTTCACTGCCAAGCTGAGAAAAGGAATAAAATAAAACAATTCATTTGGGAGTATTCAAAGGTACTCAGCAAAAGTAAAATATCAACCCAGATTCTAAATAACCAGTTTTTGTAAACTTTAGAGTAACAACAATTTTTTAAAATTTTCCCTCAAATGGTTTAACCAAATGGAAGAATAAATAAACCCATATTCCATTCAGGATAAAATGAAACTGTGGTTCACCTAAAGATCAAGCTTCAGCTAATTAGTAAAAGGAGCCAGACCAGAAGATGACAACCAGCCCAAGGAAAGAAAGCAGCACATGATTAAGAGAGCAGATGGTCACTTGCAATTTATTGTTTGATTTGGATTGATGGCCCAGTGAGGGAAGGCCTTTAGCTTAAGCTCTTCCCTTGAGAGCCCTGGATGGCTAGACTCCAGTGATTTGTTCAAGTTGGAGCCCTTCTCCTCCCAGAAGTGCTTCCATAATTCATAAAAAGTCTAATGTGTATATCAAACAAGCACAGACCAGGGGTCCATACTCTTTCAAGATGGCATGCTAACTAACTCCTTCTGGCCTCAGGCAGGCAGAGTGGAAGAGGAAAAGCACCTTTTTATCTTCCAAAGATCCTGTTTAAAAAGCAAAACACACTGGGAGGAACTTTATCTTACTTAGATCATTTTGTATATATACCTTAAGTTAATGGTAGCAAAGATCTGCCGACAGCCCTGTGAAAGTACAATCAGGCCTCAGGATAGGTAGAAATGGGTGAACTCAGGAAAGAGAAACAGGGTACTGATTTAAGAAGGAGCCAAAAGCATGCTTCCATGTATTTCTCCACTTTGTTTAGAATGAACACATCCTGTACCACGCATGATCAGCTCTAAAAGGCCTTCCCTAATGTGAACTGTCCAACCAATTAAAAAGTATCTGTTTATTAAGCTGCAAGTGTCTATTGCATAAACAGAAAGAGATCCCAAACAAAACCACAGGTAGTTCTGACAAGGTATTAGTAGAACATATACATCTTTAAGTATTTTCTTTTTCAAGTAAACATCTATTTTAAAAAAGGTGAAGAAACAGATTTGGATGGGGGAGGGGGAATTATGGCTAAGTCCAACTTTGAGTTTTTCAGCTCAAAAAGTATTTAAATAAATAAAAACTGGTAGTTCTTAAAGTCAGTCTGAGGTTACTGCCATTATCTCTTGGGTTTTGTTCTTATGTTATCTTTTTCTAACTAAAGAGAGAGAGAGAGAGAGAAATAAATCTGTATTAATCCCTTTGTAAGCCAGCTTTCCAATTACTTTTTCTCCCAGATTCAGTATCCTTTTCATTACCAGAAAGTTACCTTGCATTAAATTGAAGATTTACAAATTAAAACTCAAATCTTTTTTTTCTTAAGTAACTCCACAAACATGTTAAACAGGAAAAGGAAGTTGGAGTTAGGAATTGGGAGGCTATAAGAATTTTTCGTTTCTAAAGGATTGGATGTGACTGCCAACAATTCCGTGGTTTTAGATGCTTTCAAAAGGAAGAATGTGATAATAGCTCCTGGGTGGAATAATTTTGGCTGGACTTGATTAAATCTAAGCTTAAAACTTATAGAGAACAGCTTGGACTAAATTTATTTTTTTTAAGAAACAGCTATGCATTTCATCTTACTGTGGCCTTGCCAAATTCAGGGCCTTTTGGGAGTCTGGCACCAGATTAGACACTAACAAAGCGAGCTAAATGCCCTAGGTGATATGAGTTACTTAACTCCAATCAACACTAATGAGTGTGTGTCTCACTAAAACCCTGCACGCGTAATTTTGGAAAGGAGTCCTTTCCTTTCTCAAAGAGCTATTCCATTAAGCTCCCAGAAAGTAATCAATCTAAAACAGACTGAGTGACAAACACTGGACATATTCAGCTGGCTTTTTTATTTGTACTCTAATGTCTTTTTCTGTTGGTAAATAAATTATTTTACACTTCTTAGAAATGCATCTAGAGTTTTCATCCAATATCTTAAGCTTTGTTCTTGACATCATTTTCTGGTGGCTTCAGGACATATGATTTTTTTAAAATTTTTATTGGAATATAGTTGCTTTACAATATTATGTTAGTTTCTACTGTACAGCAAAGTGAATCAGCTATACGCATACATATATCCCCTCTTTTTTGGATTTCCTTCCCATTTAGGTCACCACAGAGCACTGAGTAGAGTTCCCTGAGCTATAAAGTAGGTTCTCATTAGTTATCTGTTTTATACATCGTATCAATAGTGTATATATGTCAATCCCAATCTCCCAATTCATCCCACCACCACCACCCCTCCCACTTTTCCCCCTAGGTATCCATACGTTTGTTCTCTATGTCTGTGTCTCTATTTCTGCTTTGTAAATAAGATAGTCTAAACCAATTTTTTCAGATTCCACATGTATGTGTTAACATACGATATTTGTTTTTCTCTTTCTGACTTACTTCACTCTGTATGACAGTCTCTAGATCCATCCATGTCTCTACAAATGACCCAATTTCATTCCTTTTTATGGCTGAGTAATATTCCATTATATATACAGGACATATGATTTTAGTACCACTGACAATAATTCTAGAATATTTGAAAAAATCAACTACATGTTGGATAACTCCTGGAGTCTCCAGTTTCCAAATCTGAATACAAATAACACTAAATATTAAAAACTGTCCAATGGGTTTCGGTTCCAAGACAAGATGGCATAAATGTACCTCTCCCTAATCCTCCTGCTAAGCACTGCTAAAATCCTGGGACATTATATATAAAACACACGTAAGAAGATTCTGAATATTCTTGCAGCAGTGAAAGAAAAAAACTCTATATCCATGAAAATATCCTTCAAGAATGAAGGGAAAATCAGACATTCTCAGATGAAAGAAAAGTAAGAGAATTTGTTGCCAGCAGGCCACCCTAAAGAATGGCTAAAAGAAGTTCTTAAATCAGAAAGGAATGATAAAAGAAGGAAACTTGGAACATCAGGAAGGAAGAAAGAACAAAAAGAGTAAAAATTTAGGTAAATACAATAGACATTCCTTCACCTCTTGAGTTTTCTAAACTGTGTTTAATGGTTGAAGCAAAAAAATTATAGCATTATTTGATGTGGTTCTAAATGTAAGTAGAGGAAATATCAATATTTAAGACAATTACATTATAAATGGTGGAGGTAAGGTTTCTATACTTTATTTGAAATGGCAAAGGCCAACACCAGTAGACTGTGATAAGTTATGTATACGTAATACAATGCCTAGAGCAACCACTGAGAAAGCTATACAAAGACATACACTCAAAACACTATAGATGAATTAAGACGCAATTCCTAAGAATGTTTTAGCAACCCACAGGAAGGCAAAATGGAGAAACAGAGAGAATAAACAGAAAATGAAAAATAAAATGGAATACTTAAGCTATAAAATATCAATAATTACATTAAATGAAAATAGTCTAAGTTCCCCACTTAAACAGAGATTGGCAGAGTGGATAAAAACCATGACCCAGATATATGCTGTCTACAGCAAACTGCATAGAACAACTTGGATGGCGCTCAAGGTCATGATGCTGGGTGAAAAAAGTCCTCAGAAGGTCACATACTATATTTTTCCACTTATATAACATTCTCAAAATGACAAAATTAAAAATATGGAGAACAGATTAGCAGTTACCAGGGTTAGGGTTGGGGTGGGCATGACTATAAAGGGATAGCATGAGGGAAATCTTTGCAGTAAAGGAATAGTTTTGTATCTTAATTGCAGTGGCGGTTACACAAATCTACACATGTTATAGAACGGCATAGAACTATACACACACATTGCACCAATGTCAGTTTTCTAGTATTAATATTGTATCATGGTTACATAAGATGTAACCCTTTTATAGGCATACTGCAGAGATATTTCAGGTTCAGTTCCAGATCACCACAATAAAGCAAATATTGCAACAAAGAGAGTCATGAATTGTTTAGTTTCCCAGTGCATATAACAGTTATGTTTGGGGGGGAAAGATAAATTGGGAGATTGGGATTGACATATACACACTACTATATATAAAATAGATAACTAATAAGAACCTACTGTATAGCACAGGGAATTCTACTCAATACTCTGTAATGACTTATATGGGAACAGAATCTAAAAACGAGTGGATATATGATTATGTATAACTGATTCACTTTGCTGTACAGCAGAAACTAACACAACATTGTAAATCAACTGTACTCCAATACAAATTTTTTTAAAGTTATGTTTACACCATACTGTTGTCTCTCAAGTGTGCAGCAGCATTATTTTTTTTAAAAGGTACACCTTAATTTAAAAATACTTTGTTTACAGAAACAGAAATATGGATCAATGGAACAGAATACTGAGCCCAGAAATAAACTCTCATACCTACAGTCAATTAATCTTCAACAAAGGAGGCAAGAATATACAATGAAGAAAAGACAGTCTCTTCAGCAAGTGGTGTTGAGAAAGCTGGACAGCCACATGTAAATCAATGAATTTAGAACACACCCTCATACCATAGACAAAAATAAACTCAAAATGGCTTAAAGACTTAAATATAAGACATGACACCATAAAACTCCTGAAGAGAACATTGGCAAAACATTCTCTGACATAAATCGCACCAATGTTTTTTTAGGTCAGTCTCCCAAGGCAATAGAAAGAAAAGCAAAGATAAACAAATGGGACCTAATCAAACTTATAAGCTTTTGCACAGCAAAGGAAACCATAAACAAAACAAAAAGACAATCTACAGACTGGGAGAAAATATTTGCAAGCAATGTTACTGACAAGGGCTTAATTTCCAAAATATACAAACAGCTCATACAACTCAATAACAAAAAAACAAACAACCCAATCAAAAAAAAAAAGGGGGCAGAGAACCTAAACAGACAGTTCTCCAAAGAAGACAGATGGCCAAAAAGCACATGAAAAGATGCTCAACATCGCTAATTAGAGAAATGCAAATCAAAACTACAATGAGGTACCACCTCACACCAGTCAGAATGGCCATCATTAAAAAGTCTACAAATAACAAATGATGGAGAGGGTGTGGAGAAAAGGGAACTCTCCTACCCTGTTGGTAGGAGTGTAAATTGGTGCAGCCCCTATGGAAAGCAGTATGGAGGTTCCTTAAAAAACTAAAAATAGAGTCTCCATATGATCCAGCAATCCCACTCCTGGGCATATATCCAGAGAAAACTAAAATTTGAAAAGATACATGCACCCCAAAGTTCACTGCAGCACTGTTTACAATAGCCAAGACATGGAAGCAACCTATCTGGCCATCAACAGATAAATGGATAAAGAAAATGTGGTATATATACACAGTGGAATACTACTCATCCATAAAAAAGAATGAAATAATGCCATTTGCAGCAACATGGATGGACCTAGAAATTATCATACTAAGTGAAGTAAGTTTGACAGAGAAAGACAAATACCATATGATATCACTTATATGTGGAATGTAAAACATGACACAAATGAACTTATTTACAAAACAGAAACAGACTCACAGACACAGAAAACAAACTTATGGTTACCAAAGGGGAAAGGGGTTGGGATAGGGATAAATTAGGAGTTTGGGATTAGCAGATACAAACTACTATATATAAAATAAATAAACAACAAGGTCCTACTGTGTAGCACAGGGAACTATATTCAACATCCTGTAATAAACTGTAATAGAAAAGAATATGAAAAAGAATGTGTGTGTGTGTGTGTGTGTGTGTGTGTGTGTATATATGACTGAATCAATTTTCTGTACACCAGAAACTAACAAAACATTGTAAATCAACTATACTTCAATTAAAAAAATATTGCTTAAAAATGCAAACCATCGGGCTTCCCTGGTGGCGCGGTGGTTGAGAGTCCGCCTGCCGATGCAGGGGACGCGGGTTCGTGCCCCGGTCCGGGAGGATCTCACGTGCTGCGGAGCGGCTAGGCCCATGAGCCACGTCCGCTGGGCCTGCGCGTCCGGAGCCTGTGCTCTGCAACAGGAGAGGCCACAGCAGTGACAGGCCCGTGTACCGCAAAAAAAAAAAAGAAAAATGCTAACCATCATCTGAGCTTTCAACGAGTTGTAATTTTTTTGCCATAGTAACATCAAAGATCACTGATCACAGATCACCATAACAAATATAATAATAATGGAAAAGTTTGAAGTATTGCAAGAATTACCAAAATGTGACACAGAGACACCAAGTGAACAAATGCTGTTGGGAGAATGGCACTGATAGACTTGCTCAATGCAGCGTTGCCACAAACCTTCAGTTTGTAAAAAACATATCTGCAAAACATAATAAACTGAAGTATGCCTGTATCTAGTTTCCCCAGTGGTTATGTTACATCTTATGTAATCACTGGGGAAAACTGAGTAGAGGGTACACAGGACCTCTCTGTACTATTCTGCAGCTTCCTGTGAATCTGTAGTTATCTCAAAAACAAAACAAAACAAAGAAAAAACTCTGCCTAAGTTCAAATCCAGGCTCCACCACCCCCTGTGTGAACTTGAGCTCATTTAACCAATCTGTACCTTGGTTTTTGTCATCCTTAAACAAAATAACATTATCTACCATGTCATGGCAAGAAATAACTGAAATAATACATTATAAGAAAAACTGTTCTATGAGTACTAAGTGATTATTCGCATATTTCTGACTTTCCTTTGTTGTAGAGCTGGGCAAGATCAAGTCTTCTTTTCATCTTTGATTATTTACATGATCTACTTCATGTCCAAATCATACAGCTATTATCAGGGAGCCTATATGACTAATAAAATGTTTTAAGCATCTCTCCAACACATCTAAGAAAACGTTGGCCTGCAGGCTGAAAACAAGAGAACTAGACACTGAGCATATCAAGGATAGGCATGGGCAGTTCTACTCTCTGACTTTATTCACACCCTACCTTGAGAATCAAAATATGCCTCCCAAAGCACAGGATGTTTACTATCCATATAATTTATTGAACAAAAGCAAACAAAAATCATACTGTTTAATTAATCAAAAGCAATTAGAAAACCTGACACATATATAGCCAGACAAACCCAGAGGAACAGAATAGGAAGCCAAGAAATAAATCAAATACATTTGGGAGTTAAGTATATGAAAAGGGTGTTATCTGAAATTGGTCAGGGAAAGTTGGAATATTCAATAAACTGTGTTGTAACAATTGGACAGCCACCTGGAAGTAAAGGTTAGACCCACACTTTACATCAGGATAAATTCTAAATGGATCAAATACTTAGGTGTGAAAATAAAGCAATGAAGGTACTAGAAAAAAATAGAAACTTCTTTTTAACCTTGCGGTAGGGCAGGCTTTTCTTACCATGATACAAAACAAAGAAGCCACAGAAGAAACAATTAACAAACTGACTAGATAAAATCAAAAAGTTCTGCATGACAAAAACAAAACCAAAAAATCTCAAAAAAAGAAGAAAAGCAAAAAAGCAAAGAAAAAATGAGGAAAAATTGTCACAGACAACAATAAGATCAATAATCCTATTTAAAAACATATCTGGTTATTCCTGTAGCACTGTTTATAACAGCAAAAAATTGGAAACAACCTAAATGTCCATCAGCAATAACCTGATTAAGTTATAGTTTAGTAAATTTTACATGATAGAATATTATGCAGTTGTGAAAAAATGGAGAAGTTCTTTAATTAAATAATACAGAAAGATATCTATTATTAAAACTATTATTAGTTTTTTTTAAGTAAAGTGAAAACAGAATATATGGTATGCTTCCTTTTGAGTAAAAGGGGTAACTTAAGAAAATATAAATATATATATATTGCTTATATGCAAAAAGAAACTCTGTAATGATATATAATAAACCACTTATACTGGCTATCCAGGGGGTAGGCAGGTAGGTGGGAACTGAGTAGATAAGAAAAATTTTTCATTTTATACTTTCTGTTACTTTTTTGAATCATTCGAAAATTTATCTGTTCATAACATTAGATTAAAAACAACTTTTAAGCAGATTAGGAAAAGATTATTTTATTCATTTTAACCTCCATTAAAGGATATCCCAAGCAATTTGAATAGACTGAAAACATTCTGATAAACACGTAATCAGAGACTGGGAGGTCTTAAGATGCTACCAAGAGACCCTGAGTCAAAATGCTGAAAGATGATTTCCCACTCAACAGTCTAAGAAATTAGTTTAAATTTACTTCAAAATAGGAACAATCATATAAGTATTTTAGCAAATTTTAAAGGCATTAACAACTAAATTTTATGAAATTCTGAGGTCTAGAAATGCCACACTATTTTAAAGAGAAAAAATATATTTTTTAAAGACAACAATGAAGGTGGACAATTAGCAGGGGTGGGGTAAGCAGCTTTTGCAGTAGGAAGATGACTAGCAGGAAATACCAAAGAGCTTCAGTTTACTACAGCAGCAACCTAAAGTTTGAGAGAAATAGTCCAACAGCTTATTATGTGTGTACATGTGTACTGTGTGTGTTTACCTATTTATTCGTTTACTTATGTACTTGTTTATTTTAGTCATTCATTCATTCACCTCAGACTGATAACTTTCATGTTATTTTTTTTAAAAAATTTTTATTGAAATAGAGTTGATTTACAAAGTTGTGGCAATCTCTGCTGTACAGCACAGTGACTCAGTGATACACATATAGACATTCTTCTTTATATTCTTTTCCATTAGGGTTTATCACAGGATACTGAGTATAGTTCCCTGTGCTATACAGTAGGACCTTGTTGTTTATCCATCCTTTATATAATAGTTTACATCTGCTAATCCCACACTTTCAGTCCTTTCCTCTCCCACCCCCTCCCCCTTGGCAACCACAAGTCTGTTCTCTATGTCTGTGAGTCTGTTTCTGTTTTGTAGATAGGTTCATTTGTGCCACATTTTAGATTCCACCTATACACGATATCATATGGTATTTGTCTTTCTCTTTCTGACTTACTTCACTTAGTATGATAATCTCTAGTTGCATCCATGTTGCTGCAAATGGCATTATTTTGTTCATTTTTATGGTTGTATAGTATTCCATTGTATATATGTACCACATCTTCTTTATCCATTCCTCTGTCAATGGACATTTAGGTTGCTTTCATGTCTTGGCTATCGTGAATAGTGCTGCTATGAACATTGGGGTGCATGTATCTTTTTGAATTAGTTTTGTCTGGGTATATGCCCAGGAGTGGGATTGCTGGATCATGTGGTAATTCTATTTTTAGTCTTCTGATGAACCTCCACACTGTACTCCTTGTCCTTTCATTTTAAACAAAATAAATTTAAAAGCTGAAGGGAATTATATTCTTAAAGCTTTCAGACCTACAGAGCTAAAAATCTATTTAAAGAAGCAATTTTTTAAATTATAAAATGGGAGGGCAGCATGATCACCACATTGGTAAGTGATCATAAAAAAGTAAAAGTGATCATTCCTAAGACACTAAATATTAAACCCAGAGAGACTATAAATATACACTTTCATAGCCTCTAGTCATTTCTAAGCTTTAGTTATTAAATGATTTACATCTTAACTATGGAAAGAGTACACAATTTTTCCAAATTTAAGTATTTTACCTTGAGAGAAGAAAAGGGAAAATTTACAATGAATAATATACACTTTGGATAGAAACCTGACAATATAAAACTGGGGCTTAAGTTTTTGTTAGGGGAGACATAAATTTGTCTGTATTTGTCAGCTGCAAACTGGTGTTTGCCTATCAAACACTATTTGCCTATCAAAGACTATTTACATTAATCTGCTTTGTCTTTTATTTTCCATAATCCAAGATGGGGTTGAGAGTTCCTCCCGCGTGCTCCCAAAGTATTCTATGTATAATGCACCTTACTGTGTTCTAGAATTCTGTTGATGTCTCCATGACACCCTCTAGACAGGTTTCCAGGAGGCAGGACCCTTTGTCTTCTATTCACTGTAGTAGTCACAGAACCTAGTAGAGTGTTTGGCTTGATGATGATTAACAGACATTGTTGATGTGATTAGATATCAAAAAATTTAGGTGTAGCACATGTTGACTCTATTGATATTTTTGTTACCAAGATGCAAGTCCGTGTGCCCAACGACGCACAGTGAGGCCAGACAATACCAAAACGCCGGAGTCTGGAACAGAGAAAGGTTTATCAGTTGGTGGCTCCCTCAAGGCCAGGGGAGCTGACATCCTTTATGGCCCTGCGATAAACCTTATGGCGGGCAGCAATGGCTGAGTGCTAAAGGCTGCGTACTACAGTGCTCTATTACATTTTTACAGAGCTAACTTTTTCATTTAGGCCAAAGTTATTTGGTTTTTATGTATGCCATCACTTTTAAAAAGAGATGACAAACTTGTAAGACTGAATAAGCATAAGAGAAATTGATCCTTAAGAGTTTCACTATAAAATTCTCCAAGGCTAATTTTCTTTCTGTTTATATAACTCAAAATTAGCTGTAATAGAGTTTACTCTTTTTTTTTTTTTTTTTTTTTTTTTGCGGTATGCGGGCCTCTCACTGTTGCGGCCTCTCCCGTTCCGGAGCACAGGCTCCGGATGCGCAGGCTCAGTGGCCATGGCTCATGGGCCCAGCCGCTCCACGGCATGTGGGATCTTCCTGGACCGGGGCACGAGCCCGCGTCCCCTGCATCGGCAGGCGGACTCTCAACCACTGTGCCACCAGGGAAACCCTAGAGTTTACTCTTTTACAGCATCCTTGTATAACTCTGTGGAAAGTATTTCAGATTATTTGGTCCCTTTGGCTGTTATATGATTTTTATTTATAATTCAAATATTTTATGAATCCTCTAGATGTTGAAAATCCAAATTACTATGTTCAGAAAGTGTTAAATGTTAGTGGGAATGAGGAATTATACTGCAGGCTCCACTGGGATCCAACAAAAGCTGCCCTGCTTTATCTGGCCAAGAGGTGGCAGCATGCTCCAGGAAAACGTAGCAAAAATCCTGTGACTTGTTTCTCCTGAGTATTTAGAACCACTAAAGAATTGCTGGACTGTGGGACACAGAGTAAACAAAAATTTAGCTATTCTACTGGTTCCAACCAAACTGAATGTCCAAAGCAGTAGGGGTCATTGGATGGTTTCAACCATTTTACAGCTAGATCCAGTGTCACCACTGTTGCTAATTATCACCTGCTTGTTAATTCACAACATGTGTAACACAAACTAGCAAGGTTCCTGCCAAGCCAGAGAGGAGAGAGGTAAAGGAACAAGGGGAGCTTGGGAATAAGAGAAACTGAGGAATGCTTTGAGTAGTCTGGAACACCTCTCATATGCACATTTGATGACCTTTCAGTCTAATAAACATGATTAATATGTGATATACTCTTACAGTTTATAATACTAACCCTTTATCTATAACTATATTATTAACATAGATACTAACAATAATACAATCAAATAACTACAAAAACTAGTGAGGGTTTTAAGGTCGTTTAATTTACTCATTCTTTGTACAAGTATACGATTCGGTAAAAATAGAAGAATTTATCCCATGGCACAGGTACTTCTGTTTGACTGACATTCAACATTTTCATATATTTTATTATACCTGTAGGATGTGATCCTTTTACAGAATAATAAAATTATGGTAAAATATTGGGCCAGTTAGATATTAAAGATAAACAGTTACTTGTTTGAGTTTGTTTGGTTTGGTTTGGTTAGATTCAGTCATTAGTTGACTTTATTTCATTCTGCCATGTCATCATGCTTACCTATATAAACTGTTAATTAATAGTGTCCTTGCTTTTAAAGATTTAAGAGATTCTGGCATGCTCTATATTTAAAGAGTTCCCAGTTGCCATGCAGTTTCCTAGGAGACTGAGAAATCTGTTGCTATTTAAACACAAAACTAAACCGACTAGACTTGTTTAACTGCAAAATTGACTTGAGACCTGTTTAAAATTATATAAGGGAGTAGCCACTAAGCTTAGAAATGTGTGAAGTGTGCATCAGGGTAGACCTTGAATTTCAAATGAAACTTGGAGACTTAGTAGCACATCATCTTCCTGTGCATAGTCTCTGCTAGGACTCACCATGGGCTGTATGGTAGCACAGCACTGGAAGAAGTACAATCACACAACATCACTTCGGGGCTACCATGGAGCTGACTGAGTTGGTGGTGCAGGACCAAATGTTAAATCTTTCTGCACCCTAATTGCATGCAAGCAGTCTAGACATCTGTTAAATGTTTGTCAAAGTGTTGATGACAGTGACGATGATGTTGTTAGTTTTGTTTGCTAAGAAATCAAACAAAGGAAATTTACCAGGTAAAGAACTAAATGGTAATAAAAACTACATTTTTAAGGATCGTTTCTAAAAATAAGGACTTCAATTTTTAAAAAGAAGTTAACAGTATGCTCAAAGTGCTTTGCTAGATCCTAGGAATACTAACATATACAAGAGAAGCAACTCATAACAGAGCCCTTCCTAGGGTGCTGAGGAAGGTTTCAAAGGGAAAACAATACATAAAGCAGCCTTGAAGGATGCTCAGGATTTCATCCAAAAGCAAAAACGTTATTAAAGACGATAGTCAGGGCAAAGGCAAAATGTTGAACAGAGCATGACGAGAAAGATGATGCCTCAGCTTTGATGCCCGAGTATACAAGGGACAATACTGTGGGTCAGAAGGAGGAAGATGCTGAATGGCGTGGTAATGGTGTGCACCTTATATTCTGAGGACACAGCAAGGCAGCAAAGACTTATACATAGGATGATTACATCATCAGATTCATGTTAAGACTCTGGCAGCAATCTGCAAGATGCACCGGAGTAAGAGGGCAGATGTGAGTCAAGGAGATCAATTAAGCAGCTATTACTAGAAAGATAATAAAGGCTTGAATTAAAACAGTAAAAAGGAAAAGAAGACAAATTTGAGCTACTTCAGATGATGATTCAATACTGATCTCAGGTGGCCTTGGTGTGCAGCAGCTTGAAGCAGGATTTCGGTTCCCGGCCAGAGACTGAAGTCAGGCCGCTGCAGTGAGAGTGCTGAATCCTAGCCACTAGACCAGTGGCCAGTGACAAGGCCCTGGCCTTTCGGCTTTGCAGAAATGAATTCCCACAAAGACACGGAAAGTAGTGAAACAAGCAAAGTGTTTACTAGGAGGAAAAAGAGTACTTGTGGATAGACACATGGGCGGGCTCAGAGGGAGTTGCACCCTCTTGGTAGTTTGAATCACTTTTATGGGGCATTTCTTCTGGGTTTTCTTTGACCAATCATCTTCCTTTGCCTGGTTTTGAGTCCGTATTTGGTGTATCTCAGGGTCCTCCCATGTGCGTGTGTGCGTGCATCTCTTAGCCAAGATGGATTCTAGCAAAGAGGCCTATGGGTAGGTTGGCATCACTTACTATGGGTGGTGCCCCCTCCCTTACTGACCTCCAAGGAGCCTTTCTGCACCTGTGTAGTCAGGAAGGTCTCCTTGACTTGGAGAATGAGGAAGGGCTCAGATTCTCCTCCCTCCTGCTATTTTGGAGTATCTGTCACAGGGGACAAACTCTGGCTGCTCAGCCTGGGGCCCATCTATCTCCTGCCTCAATATGACCAAAGTTTTTAAATGACCAATTTTTCCCAGTCCCTTCCACTGGCCCTAAAATTTCTACTTAGTCATGATGTGCGAGGTTAAAAAAGCAAGTTAATAAGTAATTGTTCTAATAATTCCATAATATAACAATTAATTATTAATAAGATTAAAAATGAAGGAAGGTAGTCAAGTCGAATTTGGCTGTGTGAATGTTGAAGAATTGGTAAACTGTTCAGGATAGATGTCCTCACAGGTTGGAAATTAAGATTTGGGGCTTGGTAGATATAATAAGAAAGACATATTTGGTCTTCATCCCCAGTTCCTCACACAGAGCTCCTAAACCCCCTGAATTTCCTGAGCGGTGGGGTGAGAGCAGTGTCTTTTGTTGTTCATAATAAGCCCCTTTCAACTACACCTGAGTATATGCTAATGGAGTGATTCTTGGGAGGGCTGGTTGCCAGAGAAAATAACCACATGATTAGAGGACTGGAATTTTCAGCCTCACCCAGCGACCTCCAGGGAGAGGAGAGGGACTAGGGATTCAGTTAATCATCAGTGGTCAATGATTTAATCAATCATGCCTTTGTAATGGAACCTCCATAAAAACCCTAAATGATGGGTTCAGAAAGCTACCAGTAGGGTGGCACAACCCAAACTCTACGGGAACAGAAGCTCCCACACCTTGAGACCCTTCCTGACCTCACCCTATATACATCTTCATCTGGCTGTTCATTTGTATCCTTTATAATACATCAGTAATAGTAAGTCAAGTATTTCCCTGAGTCCTGTGAGCCGTTATAGCAAACTATCAAACCTGTGCAGGAGGGACTGTGGGAACCTCCAATTTATAGCCAAGTCAGACAGAAGTGTGGGTAAGCTGGGAACCCACTACTTAAAATTCTTGTCTCAAGTAGGGGGCAGTATTATGGGACTCAACCTTTAACCTGTGGGGTCTGTGCTGACTGAGTAGTTAGTGTCAGAACTGAATTAAATTGTAGGACACCCAGTTTGTGTCCACAGAGAACTGGAGAATTGCTGGGTAAGGAAAACCCACACATTTGGTGTCAGAAGTGTCACGAACAGAGAACTGGTTTTCCTTTAGTAAACAAGTCAGGAATGAAAATACAAATTGGGGGATCATTTATGTATGAGTAGAAGAGTGAAATCAGTCCCCCAACAGAGGGAATATATATGGAGAGTGTTGAAGATGAGCTCAGCAGAAGCCTGAAGGAAGGAAGTAGGTGGTAAAGAGGAGCTAGCTAGGCAAAGTGTAGCTGGAGTAGTAGAGAAAAATAGTGCCCTAGAAACTAAAAAAAAAAAAAAAAAAAAGGATAGGCTGTCAACAGTGACAAAGGGCTTGAGTTCAGGAAGGATAAGGATTGAGAAGAGGTCACTGGATTTGGCAATTACAAGGTCACTGTCTTCTAAGGTTCAACTTCACTGGAATGGTAAGAGGAAACTGGATTAATAAATAAGAGAGTATATTGAAAAGATTTTAAGCTATCACTTACTTTTACATTGAAGTACGGTTTTGGGGGAATTATGGAAGTGTGGAGATAAGGATACATACTTCCTTTTTTTTTTTTCTATTCTAAATTCTTTTACTCAATATGAAAGTGTTATTACCTGTAGCAGTATAATCCCAGTCACAAAAAGATGATATAAAATAATGAATTTTTAAAAGCAAAACAAATCCAGGAAAAGTAAGCAAACTGGATTGTACCTCCTGAAAAATGTTTTTAAAATGAAAGTATATTTTGGCATTTGGGAGGCCTAGAGGTAATATTGGGTAGTATATATTTTAGTCATTTTCCACCATGTTACCTGACAAGATTAAAAGAAATGAACTTCTCATTAGATGTTGCCAAATAGAAACCCAATGAAGATTCAATAAGTTCACTGTTCTATTAAAAATTCAATTAAAAAGGAATTCAGTTAAAACCTCAATCTCCTTCTAGTAACAATTAATACAACAACAAAAGAATATAGGCAAATAATACAAGCTCAAGACAACCAAATTAGATTTTTAAACAGGTCCAGCTTACCACAAATAATAGTTATAATGAAATGACGTGCCTTTTAACACCTAAGTCCTACAGCTTTAAAAAAAAGCCTCCCCTCCACACTTTAATGTTTCCTACCCACAAAACCATTAGAAAATATTTCATTCAGCTTCTTTAGTAGAGTTGTTCTTTTCATTACTCATAATCCATTCATTTAGAAAGGCATTGCCTTTCCCCCCCGCCCCCACAATCTTAGAATGTATTTTTCTTTGTTGAGTCACCCCTAAGGCAGAACAGAATCCTGCTGGAAGATCTTTCTGAAGTGGCTGGCAGGATTAAGAGCTAGGATGAGATCTGTCATTGTGGTTAACCCATAAAGGGAAAAAAAAAAAAAGTAAACAACAATAAGAGCCTGTCTGTAGCTTTATCTCTGTTCTAGGCATGGTAAATGAAAGAATGTACCTCATGAGCAACCTCAACAGCTTTCTTTGACATTGAGGCAAAGAGAAACAACTCAGTAAATAAGGCCTTTGTTTACTGTCTTGTGTGCTACAAATAAGCATTGTCTTCTTCTGTTAATACATCTATTATGTGCCTAAAAAAATACAAAGCTAAGTTGGTGAAATAACAGTAACAGTAATAGAATTTAATTGTGTAATAATTATTCTTGATATTCTGTATTAATGATTTGGCATCATGGAGCCATGCTAATGATGCAAGGTTTTTTACAAACACCTCCACCATCAGGCATTCGGAAATCTGTCACACACCCTCCAATCACAAGCATCAACTGTGTGTTTTGCTTCCCTCTCAGTAGGGGACATCCCCACCTAGCTCTTCTCAGCACTATAACAAAGGTTTAGTCCCAGTTCTCTCTACTTCTCCCTGTAAGTGACGCCATATGGCCCCATGTGGCATGTGGTGCCTACCATCCTCTGGGTAATTGTGAGTAATAAACTCTTCTTTCAAAGGTTGTTGTCTGCATGTCTGTCAAAACCTGATTAAAATAAATCTTAGGTTAAAATAAAGAGTCTAAGTATATTATTCAAAATGTTCCTTTCTGAATATTCTACGTCTTTGAATCCTTCAATTACTATCACTAGTTTTGGTATTGTTAAAAGGTAAACTAAGGATCATGAAAATTTTGAAGAGTGTATTTGAGCAAACATCAAAGCAAATCAGGCAGCACCAAACTGAAAATGGCTAGGAGCACTCCACTGCAGGAGCTAAAGCAAAGGCTTTATAGAGCAGACGTGGAAGCGAAGCAAGGAAATTGATTGACTATAGCTTAAGTGATGGCCTCATTTGAGAAAGCCTAGTTGGCTGTTTGTGATTAGTTGTTCTTAAGTTTCACTTTCTTAACCTTGAGGTATTTACAGGAATCAACTCTGGCTTAGGTTTTGGTTTGCTTATACAGGCTGCCAAGGCATTAGAGCCACCTCGGTCAAACGACCTCCCTGTTGAATTACTTTAACAGAACCAATGCTCTCTCTTGTGTATTTGCTAGTCATACTGGGGAGATGACAACAGAAAAACAAAACCCCTGCCCTCATGAAGTTTATACTCTAGGTGTTATAGTTGTAAGTGAAGTGAGGAAGCTTACCTTTTATTTCATTTGAATCCCTCACTTTTCTTACATATACTAATATTCAATAATATTTGCTGAATGAAAGAATGATCCATTTTCCTTTAAGCATCAGAAGCCATTTTCTTTATCTTTACAACTGAATAGTGGTTTACAGTTAAGTTTATCTCACTTGATGAAGACCATGAAGTATAGCACTGCTAAATGATATTTACATAATTCAAGCAGTTGGACTTTACTGAATGAATAGCTTTACTCACCAATCACCAGTTTATGAATAAGTGGGTCCTCACCAGACACCGAATCTACTGATGCCTTGATCATAACTTCCCAACCTCCAGAACTGTAAGAAATAAATTTATGTTGTTTATAAGCCACTGAGTCTATGGTATTTTTGTTATAGCAAAATGGGCTAAGACACTATGTAAGTGGAAATTGTCGACTAAGGCTCTTAAAAGTAATCAGTTGCTATTCCACTAGGAATTTAAACCAAGTCCTAGAAATTTACTATAAATCTCTAGTCTACATCTCTTGCAACTAAGTAACTGGTTTATATTTTAAATATCTGTACCATCTTGTAAGGAATGATAGGAATTTGAATTTTTTTCAAAGTGTCTCACTTTCTTACCCATATAGGCCTATTACCTATAATAAGATTACCTACTGAAGTAGATGCTCCTGTTGCACACTCATTATTCATCTATCTATCCCCTTTTTCTGTCTTTTTAACATAACCCTAATTTTGTTCACCTTCCCCAGACTGTCTGTGTCTTTCAGGAGAGGCTGGGATATGAATCTCAATTGGCCAAGCCTATCTTGGAGGCCTCACCCCTTTGTTAGTGATAGGCATGAACAGGTGAAGCAATTTTAACTAATGAGATATGAGGGAAAATCTGCTGGGGGGACAGGTTTTCCTTAGTCTTAAAAAGAGACCGAATATAAGGGTGTCCCCCTTTTCTTGCCTCTGGGTATTATCTGTCATCTGTAACTGAGACCATTTTAGGACCATAAGGAAAACCAGAATGGAGAACAAGCCAACACACTTAAAGATGGAGGAGCAAAAAGAGGGAAGGGACCTGGGTCCTTGACAATATTGTCAATTCATTGAATTAACCAAGCCTGGCGATGGCCTGACCTCCACGCACCTAGGTATGTTAGGTAATAAAAACGCTTAAACATTAAGGACATTTAGTAAGGTTTTCTACCACTGCAATTGAGAGCATTTCTTCTCTCTCTCAATAGCTCCGCTCCTAAATAGTAGGCTTCTCTATATAACAAGGTGTGGTAGATTGAATGCAATGATAACTGCTTAAATTTCCTCCTATGTTCAAGCTGTTCTTCCTATTAAAAGGTAGTCTATTTCAAGACGCTACCCATGAGACTAGTCCTGCCAGCAGAATACAGAAGAAGTATTACGCATATATAAATATAATGCCAGTTCCAGACCTAGGTCTTAAGAGATCAAGCATCTTCCCTTCCTCCTTCACTGTTGGAAACCAAGATGACGTAAGAAAGCCTAGGCTAACTCCCGAATGATGGGTCACTACATGGAGAGAAACTTTATGGAGGAGAATCAAGTAACTCCAGCCAAAAGGCAGCACCAAGACCACAACAATGTGAGTGACACCATCTTGGACCTTCCAGTCCCAATTAGGCCAAGAGGACTGACACATAAAGCATCTCTGCTAAGCCCTGTCTGAATTCCTGACCACAGAATTGTGAGCAATAAAACACCTGCTGTTTTTAGTCACTAACTATTGGAGTGCTTTGTTAGGCAGCAACAGCTGAAACACAAGGCTGTATTACTTGTTCTCTTGCTTTGTAAAATTACCATAGCCTGCGCACAACGACTAAGAATTATTTAGTGAGCCACTCTGAACGCTAGTGAATATTTTTTCCAAATATTTGTTTTAATTGTCTTAGCTCACAAAGGAGAATGTGTTTCTATGCATGTATTACCTTGTACTAACATTTACAAAATAATTAAATACTAATAAGAGGGGAAATATTTGTAACAAATGAGAGTAGATATCCTCAGCAAGTAAAAACCTCTCTCAAATACAAAAGAAACATAGTAACACCTCAATTTTAAAAATGGGAAAAGCCTTTTCCATGAAGAACCATAAATGGTCAATAAACACTTTAACTCAAGCTCACTAATTTAAAAGAAATGCAAGTTAAAACAACATGAGGCATCATTTTTTAATCTACTGAATAGCCAAAGAAAAATTTAAACCCTAAAACTTAAGCCAGCTAAGTTCCAGTGAAAAATGGAAAAGTCCTGCATTAGAGGCGCAATGTCTGGGACCCCAGAGTGTCCTTGAACTACGGCGACTTCGGCGTCTCCGGTCACACGTTGCCTGACTTTGGGCAGAGTCTATGGCTGTAAAATGGGCATAAATAGCTATCGCACAGAGCAGTTGGAAGGCTCAAACGATACGCAGAGGGAAAAGGAATATAAATGGTTGTTACTTTTTGTTCAGCCCGTTCATCCACAGGTTTACTTCTGTCGGCAGTACGGGAAATGCACAGGAATTACAGGAAAATCCAAATTACTTTCTGGAAAACTGGAGGTAAGATGACTCGGGAATGACAAGACACAAAGTCAGGAGGAAGAAAGCCAGGGTAGTAGGTGGCCGAGGCGTGGAGCAGTGCCCTAGGGGAGGGCGACGTCCCCCTAAGATCCCCGCCTCTAGAGAATCCTCGCCGTGGCGTCGACGCTCCGCGGGGCCGCAGCCACCCCGGGAAGGCGGTGGGAGGGCCGGAGCCACGCGCTGATTGGCTGACTGTGAGCACGGGGCGGGGCGGATGGAGGTTCGGGAGGGCGCGCGAGCGGAAGGCCGCGAGCGCGCACTTCCGGTCTTTGTGGCTCGCAGCTGTAGGTTCGCGGCTCGTGCCCTGGCGGCTCCTGAGCTTCGCGGTGAGGGACACTGGGCCTGAGACGGAGCGGGGGCGGGGAGGGCGCGCGGCCGGGGCGGTGGACGCTGGGTGGAGGAGCCCCGCTCCTCGGCCTGCCCATCTCCGGGTCTCGGCACCTTGTCCGGGCGGCGTCTCCGAGCGTCCTGGGGACGCAGAGGAGACCAGCACTGCCCCTGCTTTCCAGCGGAAAGGGCAGTTATTCCCCCACCGCCGTGATTTCGCAGGTGCTGCGATTTAACCGGGATATAAAAATAGAAAGGCTAGTGCGGCAGGGCTGGTTAATAAACCACGGATTTGTAGGCTAAATATTCTTTAAAGTTAACTGTAGTGTTAGTGTTCAAATGTACTGATCTGTCTTGCTAATTCAAGGGTACACCGTTCTATCAATATTCTCCCATCCAAAGATCAGATCATGATCGGTCTGTATATTACAAAATTAAAAACAATTATTTGTTGCCATATTTCACTTTTTAAAATGTTTACTCCCCTATCTTCTAAGCTTTTTGCGAGTTGAGATTAACGTTTTTGCTTTTGTGTCTCTATAATATCTGACATTTGCACACATGGTAAGCATTTAACAAATACTTTTTGGTTAATTCCTAGGTAGACTCATTTATTCACGAGCAAAAACCTTTGTATCTTAATACCTGGCTCGGGACAGAGCCCATAATAAGTGCCTCAATGTTTGTTGAAGAAGCGCATTAAATACTAAATTTAATCAAATGGCAAACGTCCAACAATGTTTTTATTTAAATCAACTCATGTTTAATATGGACTTTTAAAAATGTTTTATTACTGCCTAAATGAAAAGCACCATTATGTGCCATAGGTTAAAGATAACTAAAAATAAATGTTTAAAAATCAGCATATCAAATCCGAGCTAGATACTGTTACCCATGGAAGTCTGAGGCCTATAGTTTATTTAAAAGGGAATTCTGTAAGTAACATCTTCAGAAGATGTTAAAGACAGACTATTCTCCTTGATGCAAACAGGATTGAAAGAGAATTGAAAAGGAAATTCCTCAATATGTGATTCATGTTAATATTGCATTCTTCTGCCTCTAAAATAATTTCTCATAGCATAAATGTGGTAGGAATTCTACAAAATGAGAGACGTTGAATGAGGTGAGTGATTGTTAGTTTTGTCATTTGATTATTACTTAGTTACAGTCTCAAACCTGATCCCTTTCCATATATTACTTCGATGACTGACCTTTGTTATTGTAAGTTCTTAGAGCGATGTATTGTAAGCTCTTAGAGGTTTTTTTCATTGCTGTAAGTTAACAGTGCTTTTATATCCTTCAGGAAAGAAGAGATTACTCAAAAGAAACTCTGAAGTAGAGGACGCAGTTGTAGTGAGCTTTTTGCTAAGCTGTTTCAGCCCAGAACGGGTATGGAATCCAGAGCAGTTTCAACCCCAATACCTCAGAATTCTCAGGAACAAGAGCTAATACTAGTGAAAGTAGAAGAAAGCCTTTCTTGGGGTCAGAAACTTAAGCAGAATGGGAGTACCCGATCCTGCCAGGAATTGTTTCGCCAGCAGTTCAGAAAGTTTTGCTACCAGGAGACAGCTGGGCCCCGGGAGGCTCTGGGCCGACTCCAGGAGCTTTGCTGTCAGTGGCTGAGGCCAGAGTTGCACACGAAGGAGCAGATCCTGGAGCTGCTGGTGCTGGAGCAGTTCCTGAGCATCCTGCCTGAGGAGCTGCAGATCTGGGTTCAGCAGCACAGTCCAAAAAGTGGCGAGGAAGCTGTGACTCTGTTGGAGGATTTGGAGAGGGAATTTGATGATCCAGGGCAGCAGGTGAGAACAGGGAGATGTGATATGTTTTGGGAAAAGGAATCTACTTCCTGGAGCATGTGGCGGCATTATAAGAATGGGGTGAGAATTTGTCTCTACTGAACCATAGCACTGAAGTGACTACCAGGGCCATACCTGTCTCTGTCCTTAAACAGTTCTTTTGTTCCTATCCGTCATCCTTGGAGATGTGTTCGGTGACCTCCTAGAGACTTTTACTAAGCATTTTCCCTAGGGATTTTCTCACAAAGAAATTTTCTCACAAATTTTACTGATTTCAGGTCCCAGCTAGTCCACAGGGACCAGCAGGGCCATGGACGGATTTGACATGTCTTGGAGCATCCCAGGAGTTAACAAACATCGAACTCCAGCCTTTAAAGACACAGCTGAAACCCTGGGAACCTTGCCTTTCCCCCAGAAGCGGTAAGAAATAGAAACTCATCTGGGAACTGTTATCAGGCCTCTGGTCTTGAGGGTAGAGAACAATATTTTACAGCATGCCCCATGTGAGCCTCACGTTTATTATTCTAGAGTGGAGGTGCTCACTCTTGAGCACCTTTGTATTCAGCAATCCTGATGAATTGCAGTCAGCCCTCCTTGTGTCAGTTTCCCCATCATTTATCCACTTATTCCTTCATTTCATGACTTAATAAGGTGCTAATACACATCTGTATTGTGGTAGGCACTGGGTCTCTATCCTGAAAGAATTTTCAAGCCTAAATGGGGTGGTGGACAATTATAAAGGCAATTATAATACAGTATAGGGTAGTAAATTACAGAATAATTAATGTAATATGGGGGCACATATAAAGGCACCCACCTAACTCAACCTTAGAGGTCCAAGGAGTACTTCCTGGAGGGAGAGACATCTAAGCTAGGACTTGAACTCTGAGTAGAAGAAAGCCAGGTAAATAGGTGGGAGGAGGAGATTCCCGAGCTAAAGGGAAAAACTCTTTCTCTGCTCACAACATTTCTGACGCTGCATATGTGGGGTTTTCCCTCCCATTAAGCAATTCTGACACTACCCAGAACCAGTGCAGACCCCACAGGTTAAGGTTTCAGTCCCAAGAGACTGCCTCCCACATCAGATGCCAGTTGCATGTAATGAGTCCCCAGATTATCCACACTTCTGTCCGATTTGGCTGCAAATTGGTGGTTCCACAACCCCCTCCTCAGGTTTCATAATTTGCTATAATGGCTTACAGAACTCAGGGAAACACCTTACTTACCATTACCCGTTCATCATAAAGGACAGAAATGAACAGCCAGATGAAGAGGTCCATAGCACAAGGTCCAGAAGGGTCCTGAGCACAGGAGCTTCTGTGTCTCTGGAGTTTGGGGTTCACCACTCTCCTGGGTGCGTTCACCATCCCTAAAGCTCTCTGAACCCCTTTGTTTAAGGTTTTTATGGAGGTTTTGTTAATTAAATCATTGGCCATTGGTGATTAACCCAATCACCAGCCCCTCTCCCTGGAGGTCAGAGGATGGGTCCAAAAGTTCTAACTCTAATCAACCAGCTCCCTTGCCCTCCAAGAGTCAACTCATTAGCATAACCTCCGGCACCTCCTCATCTCTACCACAGAGGAAATTTTCAGGGGTTTTAAAAGTTCTGTGCCAGGAACTGGGGATGAGGCCAAATCTATATTTCCCACATTACAGTATCACACGAGCAAAGTCCACAAAATCCTGAAGGTGAGAGGATACAGTCCATTCCGGGAATTGCAGGTAATTCAATTTAACTTGAAGAGAGAACTCCTAGGGGAGAGCTGGTTAGAGGGAAACTAGAGACGAAACTGGGACACAGGTTGTGAAAATGTGTCTGTCATCCTCATTCGTTTGTACAGTACAGTGGGGAAGAGTTGAAGGGTTTTAGACGAGTGAGTGACATGATCAGATTTGTGTTTTAGGACTCAGTTGCAGAGCAGAAATGGATTTGAGGAAGGCAAGAGTAGAGTCTGGTTAGAGACAGTTGTAATCCAAGTGGCCACAGTGAGTAAATCAAGATGTATTGTGAGAGGTGGGAAAGATCACGGCTGACTCTTGTTCTTCTGCATTTAACTTGAATTGCAGGAGCTGGTCATTGTTAAACGTGGAGCATGTGGGAGAGGAGTTGAGGGTGGTACTCAGGTTTCGGTCTTGAACAACTTGGTTAATGGCGGTGCTATTCATATAAGTGGGAAAACATAAGGGAAAAAAATACATATGATGATGTGTTTAGTTTGGGACATTTTGGTGCTTGTCAAATATTTACAAGTAATATGGCCAATTAGCATTGGCTACGAGAGTCTAGAGCTTCATAGAACTGGGATAGAATTGGGGATCTGGGGAGATATTAGCTTATAACATAAGTAGTGATTGAAGCTTAGGACATAGAGAGTTGGTGGAGTGAGGATATATGAGAGCTCAGAACAGAACCCTGAGGAACTCGTGTTCGAGTGATTGACCTTGAATCTAAGAAGGAACAGCCACAGAAATCAGGCTAATGTATTTGGAAGAGAATGGCTCTGGAAGGAAGATGTGGTCCCCAGTGTCAGTGCTACAGAGAGGCCAACTAAGTAAGATCCAGAAAGAAGCCATTGGATTTAGCAGCTATGAAGTTGATTTTGATGACAGTAGTTGGGGGGGTGGGAGGTGCACAGGTATGGCAGAAACCAGATTACAGAATGGGAACGAGTACAGACAACCGTTCGAAGAAGCTTTATTCTCAGTAGGAGTGAGGTTGCATGAGGGAGATGTGTAGGCAAGGAGCTTGATTTAAAAAGATGAGAGAGACTTGAATTTATTTAAATGCTGACGAACAGGAGTCAGCAGAGAAAGAGATTGAAAACAATAGGAAAGGAGTAGTGGGTAACTGATCAACTGAAGTCTCAGAGGAAGCAGGAAAGGATAAATTTCAAACTGTAGATGTAGGCCTTAGTATTAGAAAGGAGGAGGGACCCTATTTTGACCAGTTAAAGAAAAGATACATGCAGATGGCTTTATCTTTGTAAGTAGAAGAATCTATTTTCTCTCACATAGAAAGGGAGTATTGAAAGTGGAGAAATAAAAAGTTGTTTTTTTGCTGTTATCATTTCAGATTGTGAGAATAATGGATCAGCAACAAAGGACATTTCAGGAGAGAAATTGCGAAGACTTCCCCGGGAGCCTTCATTTGGAGGAATTAGTGAACATGAAAGCGGTTCAGAGTGGCAGCAAGGAAGTGCTACAGGGGAGAAACTAAGAAGATCCCCTTCCCAAGGGGGCAATTTTAGTCAAGTAATCTTCACACACAAATCTCTAGGAAACAAAGACCATCCTGAGCCCCAGAGAAGCTTGATTCTAAATACAAACTCTATAACGTATCAGAAAGTTCCTACAGAAGAGAGACCTTATAGGTGTGATGTATGCGGGCACAGCTTCAAACAGCATTCTGCTCTAACACAACATCAGAGAATCCATACTGGAGAAAAGCCATACAAATGTAGCCAGTGTGGGAAGGCCTTTAGTTTGAGGTCCTATCTTATTATTCATCAGAGAATTCATAGTGGTGAGAAAGCATATGAATGTAGTGAATGTGGGAAGGCCTTCAACCAGAGCTCAGCCCTCATTAGACATCGGAAAATCCATACTGGTGAGAAAGCTTGTAAATGTAATGAATGTGGCAAAGCATTCAGTCAAAGTTCATATCTCATTATCCATCAAAGAATTCACACTGGTGAGAAACCCTACGAGTGTAATGAGTGTGGGAAGACCTTTAGCCAAAGCTCAAAGCTTATTAGACACCAGCGAATTCATACAGGAGAAAGACCTTATGAATGTAATGAGTGTGGAAAAGCTTTCAGGCAGAGCTCAGAGCTGATAACCCATCAGAGAATACATAGTGGAGAGAAACCCTATGAATGTAGTGAGTGTGGAAAAGCCTTCAGTCTGAGCTCAAACCTCATCAGACACCAGAGAATTCACAGTGGAGAGGAACCTTATCAGTGTAATGAATGCGGCAAAACCTTCAAAAGGAGCTCAGCCCTTGTTCAACATCAGAGGATCCACTCTGGGGATGAGGCTTACATATGTAGTGAATGTGGGAAGGCTTTCAGGCACAGATCAGTCCTCATGCGCCATCAGAGAGTCCACACTGTAAAGTGACTTATGAATACTGTAAATACTTCAGTCAGGCTTCTATCTTTGTTCGTCAAAAGGGTTTAATTTACTTTGGAGTAAGACTCCATGGAGGTGGTTGTACAGCACTAGGTCTCGAATCAATCTGACTTTATACAGCACTTGCCAGTGCTCAAAGCTTTTCCTGTGACTAATTAGAAAAGCAGACAGAAGAATCATTGCTTCCACCTTTCTCTTACCAGTAAGAATACTCAGGAACTGCGAAAAATAGGACTATAACATTGAAACGTCATTTTCCATGAGAATGTCACAAAGGGCACAGCAGCTCTGTCACTGCATCTAATTGTCAGTGGGTCAGATTTGGAGGATGGTGTGGAGAGTATGAGGGACATTTTGTCTCAGGAATGCAAAAATTTTACTGACCAGTTAAGAACAGTGGCAGGGCAGCAAGATATGGGGAAACGGTTTCATCAATGACATTGAGCCCAGAGCAGACCAGAAGTGAGATAGTGAAAAGGAAATACAAATTAAGTTTCCACCAGTTATTTTTTGAGTGGCTGCTTTGTGCCAAGCACTAGGGATACAGTGGAAAATAAGACCATACCTTCAGTTTCACGGACGACACAAACAGGCAGTGACACTGTGGTACGATCAGTGCTCTGTGATGTTAAGGAGTACCTGGCCCAACCTTGGATCAGGGAAGGCTTCTGAGAAAAATTATCTGAAGGATGAGTGGCCAGGAAGGTAGGCCGGCCAGGAAGAAAGTCTGGCACTCTGAGGAAAGGAAAAGGCCATTTTGCCTAGAGTCTTCCTTTTGAGTTCCTTTTGAAGTGGATTCCTGTCTGTAGGAAAAGCATGCATGGGGCCAGAATCTCTGTTTACTACAGTGCCTATAGTGAAACATGAGCCAGTGGAGAAATTTGTTAATAGACAAAACCTGGAGTCCTTGGAGCATGGGGTGATGAGGAGCTTTGTCTTGGTTTGTATGACCCCAGGGCAAGGGTTAAAACGTAGTTTCCTTGTCCAACCTGGAGGCTAGGCCTTCCATGTGGGTGAGGGCAGGGGGCCAGAAAGAGCCCAGTCTAGAAGTTAAGAGTCTTAGAGTTCCAAATCTCATCCTCGCGGACATAAGGATTCCTTTGGTTCTTAAGACGTGACCAGCGCTTCTGTTGGCTTCCTCCTAACTCCCCAGGCTCTGGGTCGGAAGCCACTACGGCTGTCGTATCATTTGTTTCTGGGTCTGTACTCCCACAGTTCCTAGTGCGCACACCTAGGCTCAGGCACTAAAAGCTTCCTCCATTGCTGGGTCTGTTACTCTCCAGGCGCCTCACATGTGTTCAGTTTTGTCATATCAGCAGTATTTCACAGTCGTGAATTTTGTTAAAGACCATGCTAAAGGGAAATAACAGTCACGGTCCATCCAGAGAGACTGCCCTCTTCTGAGGGACCCAGCAGGAAAAGGATCCCTAGACTGGTGCTTCTCAGTGCAGTGCAGAAAGGTGTATAGGTTGGTCGGCAACAGAAAGACATGTTATTTAAAATACCTAATAGATCAGAGTTACAACACACCTTACCAAAAATTCAAACCTTTGGGAATCTCGAGTCCTGTACATAGGAAGTTTTCATGAGGATAAATAGAGAAGTAATGCTTCTATTGGGGCATGAGCATGTACTAACCAGTAAGAATGGCAGGAGGACTAGATGCCCATGCTTGGAGAGAGAATGTGAGAAAAGAAAGGGCTAGGTTAAATAACAAAATAGCATGGTAAAGCTATTCAACTCATACTCCTCTTCCACAGAGGAAGATCCAATCAAACTGAAAAGGGCAGAACAAATGTTAAGTAGGAATTGATACAACATGTATTACAAAAGGCAAGTATTCTTTATATAGAGTGTTCTTACATATATTGGTAAGAAACATAATAGGTACTTGCAAAGGGCTTTGTATATATGTATTACTTCTCAGCCCATATTTTGCAGATGAAGAAATGAAGGCTTGAGGTTATGGCTTACTCAAGGTCATGTAGCTACAAAGTGGTGAGGTCAGACTTTAAACCCAGGCAGTAGGAATCCAGAACGCGTCTGGGGAGCCAGTTCTCTGTACTATCTCCCCATGAAAAAGTCCCAATAGAAAAAAGTAGTACTTAAATAGGCAAATCACAAAAGAATAAATGCCAATGGACAGGAAATATTAGCCTTGCTAGAATTAAAAATGTATATTAAAGCAAGAGTTGAGATGGCACTTTTTTCCCCTCAAAACTAACAAAGATTCAGGGAAATTGGGACTCTAATGCTGCTGGTGAGATGTGAATAAATGCTGTCTGTGGCAATCAATACCAGAAGCCTTAAGCATTGCCTTTTGACTTTAAAATTCTACCTAGAAATGTATGCTTCAGAAACCATCATGAATGTATACAAAGTCTTAAAAGCTGTTAAAAAGTGATGTTGATTAATATTAAGTAAGAAAGCGTTCATATCTTAAGTAAAAACATGACGATATGTACAATACTATTTGTGTAAAAATATATTTATGCATTAAAAATATTGGAAATGTATATAATCTCAGTGCTATACTGGTTATATCTGAGTAATAAGATTATAGGAGATTTAATTTTTTCTTGTGTTTGTCTTCCAATTTTTTCTATAATAAATACCTAAAATTTCTAAAGTTAGAGAAAAAAAGGTTTAAAAGGGAATGGAAGCCCAGGATAGCTGAGAAATTATCAAGAAAAGCATGTGCTTTCTATGGCATCTTTGTGCCTTCCAAGTCCTAGGCAGTTAGCTAACTCGTTAACTGATCTGTGACTTCCTAACTGGTAAATGACAATGGCAGATGTACTCATCTGACTAGTGTACAAAAAGGTGCAAATTATAAATCTCTGTGCAAATATAAGTTATTTGCATGAAAGTGATTATAGTTGAGAAACACAGTAGCCTTGAAGTGAAGACTTCTGTTCTCATTAGTGTTTCTCCGTGAATTCTGCAGCCATAAGCAAGTCACCTGACAACTCTGGACCCTCAGTTTAAAAGAGCTGAAGTAGGTGATCTCTTACAGTTCAAGCTTCAACAGTCTATATGAAACAGAGGGGGCACCAAGTAGGTGAATGTCAAAGGTAATTGTTTTTTCCTTCACCAGAGTTGCCTGAGGAAAAGTAATCCATCCGTTTCCTTTCTGCTCAGAACCCTCATTTCTCTTGGTGTAGAGGCAGTCCACTGTTTACCTTAAATGGGTCCTGCTCAGATTTTAAAAGATGTGGATTTTAAAAGATGTGGAATTTAGGCAAAGTGCTTAATACCAGTTTCCTACCTCTCCACTCCTCCCTCCTCACTTCCACAGGCTGCAGTTAACACTGTCCAGATGAGAGGATTAGAGATTTAAACAAGTCTGACCTTGGTCTCTCCAAGCCCCCCTGTGAACAACTTTGCTTCTTTTGCCCTGTAAAGTGAATCCTCAGAGCAAGGAGGATTGCCAATCATTTCCATGCAGAAGGAACTGACCTGAAGAGCATTTCTGCAAAGTCAAGAGGAAGGGTGAGCGAGGTAGGCAGATCTACCCCCTGCTCTCTGATGGCCCCAAACCAGATGTTGCTGCTCAGTAACTTTATCCTTCACAGCTCTCTTGTTGGCAGGCACAAATGATGATAGGTCTAAGGGGTCATGGGGTGTTTCTGCACATGTGTGTCTATTAAGGACCTGCTGAGAGGGGAGGGGAAAGCTGTGGCATTCTCCCAGGCTCTTGCTCCCAAGGTGGGGACGCGTCCTGATTCTTGTGGACGATGCGTCTGTTTGTAGAGGCTACTTGCTCTCATTCCCATGTTCTTTCAACCACAGTGCAGCTCCAGATGTCCCCTCAATTTTGTGACTTCACCTGGTGAACTGCAGCCCCAGGGACTAGGTATCGTTTCCAGACATGTTTTGGCCCAGGAATCAAAGCTAAGACCACCAATTCCCTGCCTTCTTCCCACAACTCCTTCCCCCATTCTCCCAGCACATTTCCATTCGTGTTACGGTGCTCCCTATTACTGAATGATTAATTTCAAAGCAAAACTTAAAACTCAAATTTTATTACAAGACATCTTGCATTACATTCTAATACTAAATAGTTAAAGTATAAACAATGAGGTCCTACTGTATAGCACAGGGAACAGTATTCAATATCCTGAGATAAATCATAATGGAAAAGAATATTAAAAAAGAATGTGTAAATATATATATATATATGTATAACTGAAACACTTTGCTGTACAGCAGAAATTAACGCCACATTGTAGATCAACTATACTTCAAACTTTTTTTTAAATAAACAGTTGAAGTATATAATCAAAAGTATAAGTGTTAAAATCAGTTACTAAAAATGATTTACCAAACAAGATTTTCACCAAAAAAGTACACATATATTAAGGTTGGGGGGTAAAAAAAATCTACTAGAAGTACTCCAAAATGTTAACAAAGTTTCTATGGATGGTGGGATCATGGGTGATTTATACTTTCTCATTTTCTGTACTATCAACATTTACAATTAGTTCACAATCAGTAAAAAAAATATTAAATGGTATTAAAAACATGAAACCGGGTTCCCTGGTGGCACAGTGGTTGAGAGTCCGCCTGCTGATGCAGGGGACACGGGTTCGTGCCCCAGTCCGGGAGGATCCCACATGCCACGGAGAGGCTGGGCCCGTGAGCCATGGCTGCTGAGCCTGCGCGTCTGGAGCCTGTGCTCCGCAACGGGAGAGGCCACAACAGTGAGAGGCCCGCGTACCACAAAAAAAAAAAAACAGAAAAAAAAACATGAAATCATTTGATTGTCACCCATAGGAAAAGGCAACTCTATCCATTTGAACGATCTTTTTAGATTTCTGACTGGCCTCACTAATAATCCTACAACCTCTGGACACAAAAGCTGTCTCCCTAATTTCACCTCTCCTATTACCCACAACAAGCTTTGATTATCACATCTTCTTCAGAAGTGACAGTATCAGGAAGGGAAATCAGGACATCTTAGAAGAGGACTCAAACTTTCTCTTAGGTATTAACTGCCCTCAGCAATTGTGAGTTAATTAAAACTGCCAAAATAAAAATTGGAGAAGTAGAGTTTTGAGAAATATTCAACAAATATTCATTGCCCTCAAGTAGCTTAGCATCTGTGAGTCTGGTGATGAGGGGAGGGAACAGGGAATGAGGAAGGCAGACCTCCCATTCCCGTGTTCCTGTCAGCTTCCCATTTCCTGGGCCCCAGGGTCATGGGACACAAACACTCCAGTCCCCACTGTCCCTCTAGCCTCCAATATGTATTCTTTCCTTGGTGTACAAAGATGCCTTTTTCCATACAACGCAGCAAAGTCTTCCATCACACTAATTCTCCTAAGTACTTCAAGAGAACTGGGATAGGCCACCCAACTCAGTGACTAAATAGGAAGAGAGGAACAAACACCTGTCCTGGCTTCTGAACCAGGGGCCCCAAGAAAAAAGTCCTGCCAGAGAGAAGAGTTCAGAGGAAGGGATGTCTCCAGATCCTCTGTTCATGCCATTGCATGTGCTATAACCTCTGCCTGTAACATCCTTCTCTTCCTTCTTGCCTTGGTCTGGCTAACTTCTACCCACCTTTTATGTCTCAACTGAGATTTCATCACATCCAGGAAGCCTTTAGTGACTCATGGACCAGGCTAGGTACTCCCCTGCCATACATGCATTTCAACGGAACCATATATATATATATCATATATATATATATATATCATATATATATATCATATATATCATATATCCCATTATACCACATATATATCATATATACATATCCCATTATTCACCTCCAAAGTGAATTCCTAGTATTTCATAGTTGTACAACTCTTACCCAAAGAGTTAAACTCTGGTGTGAGTTCTCTGATGCTGCATAAGGCCTGATCTATGCCTAAATGTTTTCTTACATTCACTACATTCATAAGGCTTTTCTCCAGTGTGGATTCTCTGGTGCTGGGTGAGGGCTGAGCTCTGATTGAAGGATTTTCCACATTCATTACATTCATAAGGTTTCTCTCCAGTGTGAATTCTTTGATGTTCAGTAAGGATAGAGCTTCTACCAAAAGCCTTACCACATTCAATACATTCATAGCCTTTGTCTCCAGTGTGAATTTTCTTATGCTGAATAAGGGCTGAGCTCCGGCTGAAAGCTCTCCCACATTCACCACATTCATAAGGTTTCTCTCCAGTGTGAATTCTCCGATGCCGGATGAGCTCTGAGCTGCCCCTGAAAGCTTTTCCACATTCACAACATTTGTAGGGTTTTTCACCACTATGAATTCTCTGATGTCTAACAAGGTCTGAGCTCAGACTGAAGGTTTTGCCACATTCTTTACATGAATAAGGTCTCTCTCCAGTATGAGTTCTCTGATGTCTAATCAGCTTTGAGCTCTGGCAAAAGGCTTTCCCACAGTCGAAGCACTCATAGAGCTTTCCCCCAGCGTGAATTCTCGGTTGTGTTGTAACATTTGAGTTCAGACTGAGACTTCCTTCACCTTCATTACATTCCAGGACACTCTCTTCTGTGGCGATTTCCTTGTTGAAGCTTGCCAGGCTAAAATGTCTTTCCTGGGAAGGGAGCTGACTCATTTTGTCCCCTGAAGCACTTCCTTTTGGCTTCTCAAAATTGTCCAGACCTCCCAAAGCTTCTTCAACTACCTGTCCTGAAGGAGTTTCCCCAGGGAGTCGTCTTGAGGATATCATGGCTGCTGATGCCACACATTCAATAATTTCTTGCTTTGCTGTCAACAGTTTGTCAGCCACCAGCTTGCCATCTAAAAATGTGAATAGAAAATGCAAGTGTCATTTGCTCCCCATGTTGGAAGAACTTATTGTAGCAGAAACAGAAAATAAACCAAATGAAATAGGTATTTACCTATTAGAAGGAAAACTCTTAAAAACTAGCTTCCCAACCTAGAATTTAGAAAAGTGGCCTTGGGTAGGGAGAGTTGCCACCCTCAGAGAGTAATATAGACTAGAATGAGAGTCAGCATTGGAAAGGAGGGATGGTGAACAGGGCAAGACATTAGTTAAAGGAGGTAGTGATAAACAGGAGTAGCAGTGAGAGACCAGGAAGCTGGGAGACAATCTTGGGTTAGAGGAGAAGATGTGCTTTTAGGTAATGAGGGAAAGGAAAAGAGGAGATAAAGAGTAATTAGAATAAAGACAGATGTCTAAGAGTCTTGAATCAGCCGTGCTTCTACAAAAACAGGAGAGCAGGAGATACAATTAGGAAATGCTTTAGGGGTTAGAATTGGACAGAGGTAGGTGGTGCAAAGGTAAATTGCAGATTCTGGCAGGTTCTAAGTTGATCAAATGATTATAAGCAAATAGAATAAGACATGCAGAGCATAAGAAAAGGAATATTGTGTGTTCCTGACTCATTCTGGGGCCAGGTGGGAGTCTTCTATGTTCACTTTTTTATGTATAAATGGTCAAAGATGGTGGATGGAAACAAGAAGCAGATGTGACGGCCTGGTGCCAAACCTTCAGCTCTCACATGACACGCCCCTCTCATTTCTAGATTTCTAGTAACTCAGAACAGGAGACTACTGGATGATAGCTGAGGTAACTTCAATTATTTTGAGTGGGGAAAATCTGAAGAACTGTTAAGTTACTTTTGTCCGCCCCAAAGCCCTCTAAACTTATATGCATTTTACAGATCCGGAAACGAAGGCTCAGAGAGGCTATGTCACTGATGTAAGGCCACAGAATTAATAACTAGTAGAGTCAGGATTCAAACAAAGATGCTTAACATCAAGGCCTGCACTTTCCCCCTGCGTCATCTGCTTTCCCTACTGGAAGGAAGCAGGGCTGTAGTTGCACTAAGAAAAAAAAATTAATTTAAAAACCATTTTTATTTAGCTTCAGAAAAGTTGTATTTTTCTATGAAAACAAATACTTCTTTTTGATATTCTTGGAGTTCATCACACTTCAAACACAACAATAAAGGCTCACAATGATTACCTGACCAAAGCAGAGGGCTATCCAGCTTCCCTTTTCCTCACTCCTTACCAGAAATCACAGATGGACAACACTGCCTCTTAGATTAGGACAGAACACTAAAATTCACACTGTTCTTGAATCTTAAATAGAAATTTAAATTACTCAAGGCTATGCTCGTTCAAAAAGGGAAAATTTATGAATAAAAGCGTAATATATAAAAAAGGCAGAAGAATAATAAGCACCAACTTGGTTAAAGTCAGAGACCTGACAACCTAATGAGAAATCTTGTGAAAGTAGTAAATAGGTCAAATTATAAAGAGTATAAATTATAAAGGGTATAAAGTTGCAATAAAATGGTGTAGGGACAAATTTAGGGCTGTGAAAATTAGAAAAGCAATGTAATTTATAGGATTTAAAATACTTCTTCAAATTCTATAATCACATGAAGACAAATTATGAGACCAGAGAAAAATCTTGACCTTAGATGTATCGATAAGGAAAATATCAAGACTCTTATTCTTTCACCTATATATGTATATTATATTTAAAAAATTAGGATAAACAGTTAACTAGAGTAATTCCTGGAAATGACAAAGATTAAAAGTAGAATATGAGATGATTACTTAAATATTTAGAAATATTGGTACAAAAATAATCCAAATAATCTAATTGATATCTTCCAAGAATGAATGATAATTTACAATCAAGCCCAAAGTCCAGATGCTGGAGGGCAGAGTACAGATTATAGGAGGCTCTTCGGAAGAGAAATAAGCCATAGGTTCCTCTGTAGAAGAGCTCTTCTATATAACATCCCCTCACCCCATCCCACTACTTCCCTACCTATTCAGTGACCTGTATGGTCTAAAATCATCTTAACTCGGGACTTGGCCTTTAACTGCACATGGACAACTATGATTCAGCCTAATACTATATAGATGATGCTCCACTACCCACTCAGATCCCCTTCACCAACACAGTGCCTCCTTCCCTCAGCTGCTGTGAGTGTTGGCTCCTGACGACCCACAGCTGTCCTCTTCTCTGGAGCCCTGGCTGATGAAAGCCACCTGGCCTAGGAAATTACTTCCACCCTCACTGCCCCCCAACCCCGCCTCAGAAAGGAACAACTCAGCAGTACAATTATGCTCCAGGGGGTCCTCCCAAAGCCCCACCTCATGGATTAAGCCAAGGCTAGGTTTTACCCGAGACCATATCATTGCTTGATCTTTTCCCTTCCTAACCCTACCTCTCTCACTCCATCACAGAGTTCTCCTGAGGAGCATGCCCTCAGTAAACCACCTGCACTCAAATCTCCATCTCAGGCTCTTCTTCTAGCAAAACGTACTGCTAGGCTAGTGAAGAAGCTAAGGAAAATTATATATTATATTATAAAACCAAGAGTGTAAGGTTGTAAAAATGACATGGCAACTTTTACAATCCTATCAAGGTGGATTCCTCCAATGATTTAATCCTTACTGACCTAGGTAAAAGATGTGAAATGATCCACATTAATTCTTCAGAGGTGGAGCTAAGCCCCTCAAGACTAAAAAAAGATCAGCATAATGAGATTTATCAGAAACCCAGTCAAGGCCATTCAAGACCATATACTTAGGAATCAGGCATAAATGGAGGATGAGGACATTTTGCTAAGGCCAAGGAAGGCTGGAAGATGGAATCACTGTGGCCATAAGTTGATTGAGTCAACAACATAATACCACTGTGAAGGGGCAAACAAATAAAAATATATAGAGTGCAACAAATAAGAGTTGGGGGGTGTGTGTGAATCTACCTTGTAAATTGACCAGATCTTCATTAGAGTACTTTATTTTTTTATCCCTGTACTTCAAATGAATGTGGAGAAACTGAAGCACGTCCAGAGGAATGAGCTGTGATGACCGGAGCGATGGAACACAGATGGAATCAGAGGCAGTGAGATGCTTAGTTAAAACAAAGTCAAAGGGCAGTGTACTCATTACCTTCAAGAACAGGTGTGTTTTATGAGGACTCTGCTAAACAAATAAAATAAAATGGAATTAAATTAAAGATGGAAGTAGTTCATATGGACACAGAGAAGAAGTTTAATACCATTTTAGTTTGCTGGTCTGCCTGCCATAACAAAATACCATAAACTGGATGGCTTAAACAACAGAAATTTATTTTCTCACAGTTCTGGAGGCTGGAAGTCCAAGATCAAGGTGTTGGCAGGTTTGGTATCATTTGAGGTCTATCTCTCCTTGGCTTGCAGTGGCTCCTTCCCACTGTGTCCTTATACGGTTGTCCCTCGATTTGTGTTATGTCCCAGTCTCCGCTTCTTACAAGGACACCGTCATATTGGATTAGGGCTCACCCTAACAATCACATGTTAACTTATTTACTTCTTTAAAGGCCCTATCTCAAATACAGTCACATTCTGGGGTACTGGGGGTGGGTAGGGCTTCAACATAGAAATTGGGGGGACATAATTCAGGCCACAACAAATATCAGTATGAAAAGCCCAAGAACGACTTAAAAAATTACAGCAGTCTCTGTTCCTCAAGACCTTAAAAGGAGGAAATAGAAGTAATCTACCCTAACTGATTTAGATATTTACCTACTTTAAGGCAGGGGACTTGAGGAGATGATTTTTTAAAATCCACTTGAATGTAGTTTTTGCTTGTTGCAGAAAATATTTAAGTGGGCTTACTTGGCTAATGATGTGTGTTGCGGGGCTGGGAGGGAGTTTCCTAGGAGGTCTCAGCGTACAGATGCATGGATACCTTTGGTGAATGCCAAGGTCCAAGATCTAGCCCTTGACTTTGTGGCCTCATAAACCTAACTTTATCACCATACAATGAACAGATTTACCTCTTGGGGTTAACTCTCATTAGCCAAGCTCATGAAACTGAGCAATAAAACCATAACAAAAATTAATGAGTAATTTAACTGTCACACAGACCAGACTAGACTAATGTACATTTTTATTATAGCTAAGCTTCATAGGAATTTAATAAGATTGCTTGGTAAAGATGAAATCAGAAGGGTAGTTGGGTGTAACAAACTTGTTAATGAGAACAAGTTAATAAGCCTGATGTACATGCTCCCCATAGGGATGATTTTGCCAATAACATAATCAAAGCCCTTTTGGTCAGCTTCAAATCCACCCTTCAGTGCCCTGCCTGTGCTACACTTCTCCCTGGCCAGCTGACAACGATGTGAGCTTTAACAGTAGGGGCTGAACAGACCCTGGAGGAGGAAGGGGCTTTTCTTCCTGGTGCTGGTGTGCTCTCTTTTTCCCTGCAACGTGTGGGGCACCCAGCAGTGCCAATCAGTTTCAGGGGCACCATCCCTGAGGGTGGCTTTGCAGCAAGTTCTGTGTCATGGCACCTCCCCATGGTGGGGGTGGGCTCCTGGCACCCCAGAGGGTAGCTTCTCAGTGAGTTCTGCCCCCTAGAACACACACTTTCCCCCCACCCATGAATGGCTTTCCTTCATACCCCAAAGAGCAGTTTCCCAGCAAATCTGCCAGCAAGCACTCAGGGAACATCTCCATCCAGTGGGCCATAGCTGTGTCCTCTCCAACAAGATCTGGATCTCAGTTCAGCCAAAGGAACGGGAAGATGCAGCACCCTCTTGCAGATTTGTTCCTTTCTTGGGCGTTCTGCCTCAACCCTAGAGACTCCCTGTATGTGTTATTTCTGTATACTTTATGGGAGTTTTAAAAACTAATTAGTATGTAATCCTCTGTCATAGTTAATAATTCATAACATTAAATTTTCCCTTGTCAAGTTACTATGTGGTTTCTCTTATTGATACATTATGCATCTCCATCTTAGGGGCTGCCTTGCCAGTAGGACCATAATATTAAAAAACCAGAATACTGCTCTTTGAATATTATGGATATTATTAGAGAATCTTATTAGAGACCTTAATTCTTAACCCCAAATTAGAAATTATATTGGAATTTCAGATTCTAGGCAGAGCCAATGGTAGAATATTTCTAGGCAAGGGGGCTTTTTCACAGCACTTAATGACAGTCATAAGAAGCAGTTATTAAGAAAATGACCCATGCCACGGATTTAAGCCCTCACCTCCGCCCTCAACCCCCAGTGGACTGTGGCTCCTCACCTCTCTCACAGAAACCCTGGGGCTCCTGAATCTCATTCTTGCCCTGGTTCTCCAAGGGCTGGAGCTGGATACTCAGCGACTTCAGTGCTCCCACAGATGTCATTTCCTTCCAGATCATTCCTTGGCCATGAGCTGTGTCCTAGGAGTAATCAAGTACCAACACTATGATTCTGAGGACATACAAGAGGAAAACCCTTAGAATAACAGGGCAGGGCAGCCAGAGTCAGAAACACATTCAGATGATTAGATAGAAAACAACAAGACTAAAAGCTCTAGTGACTTGATCCCAGTGCACAAATAGTAACCCAAAGGACAAAAATTTTATAATTCTCGGGTAGCCCCGTCAAGGCCACTCAGAATGGCTTCCTCATTAACTTACAGTCAGTAAAACAAGCAAACAAAACACCTACTTACCTGTTGCCTTGGCTCGTCAAGCTCTTTCTCCAGCTCCTCCAGCATCACCACGGCTTGCTCTCCACTCTCTGGTCGGTTCTCTCGAAGCCAGGTCTGCAGCTCCTCTGGCAGGATGCTCAGGAACTGCTCCAGCACCAGCAGCTCCAGGATCTGCTCCTTGCTGTGCACCTCTGGCCTCAGCCACTGACAGCACAGCTCGCGGAGCCGGCTCAGAGCCTCCCGGGGCCCCGCGGAGTCAGAGTAACTGAACTGCCTGAACCGCTGGCGGAAGGCCTCCTGACTAAAGGCATTGCCCTGAGAGCCAAAGTCCTGCCCCCAAACATAATTTTCTTCTTCGACCTTCACAATTATGAGTCCTTCCTCCTCTTTTGGAGCATGGTAGACCAAGGCTGCAGACTTTCCTGCCATTCCGGGCAGAGATAGTCTGAAGAGGCTGCCTAGTTGAAGTGGGGAGGGGATGGACGTCTAGTGTCTGAGAGATTCTTTCGGAATTCCAATTCTCCAAAGAGCTCCTGAGGTGCACAATGCTAATATCACACAAGGAAAAAAATGTGTTTAGAATATAAATTCAGGTGTTTGAAAACCAGTTGCCACTGAGTGTAGCACTGTAAAGAAAACTGACTAAAAGGGAGCTTCCATGTAAACAATACATTTATAGATGATTCAGGATTTTTCTCAGGATGTAAAACAGAAAAGTTAAAGTACCACTGAAATAAATTCAACTTTTGGTAACAATGTTAGAGACAACATTAGGGATAATAACTAATGCTTATACATCATGGAAATCAGAAAAAACACTATAGTATATTATCACCTCTCAGAATAATAACCACCATTTTACTGAGCACCTACTAGATGCCAAGCACTAGCTGATACTTGACATAAATTTAATATAATTTCCCTAATAATTCTATAAGGATAATCATAATTATGCCCATTTTCCAAATGAGGCTACTGAGAATCACAAGGGGACCAAAGACACACAGCCAGTAAGCAGCAGAATGGCTCTCTGCAACCAGAGGATTTATTAGCTCTTTCTATTAAGCCATAGGGTCTCCCCAAAGAAGGGAATTTGCACTTAATAAACCTACTATGGGCCAGGCACTTTACAAATACAATTTTTTGAGGCTTGTAAATAACACTAATAGGTATGTATTATCAGCCCCACTTTACAGACGAGGAAACTGAGGTTCTTGAAAGTTAAGTACTTTGCGATTTGCCCAAGGCCCCATACTGGTATACGGAAAAGTCAAGACATGAACCTAGAGTAGCACAACTCTAAAGCACGTGTTTTTTTAAATTACAGAACGGATTAATGCCCAGGACAATCTTGGTTGCTAGTATAAATTAAGAATGAGGGTGAAGGACTTCCCTGGTGGCACAGTGGTTAAGAATCCACCTGCCAATGCAGGAGACAGGTTCAAGCCCTGGTCCAGGAAGATCCCACATGCCGCGGAGCAACTAAGCCCATGTGCCACAACTACTGAGCCTGCACCCTAGAGCCCATGTGCCACAACTACTGAAGCCCGTGCGCCTAGAGCCCGTGCTCTGCAACGAGAAGCCACTGCAATGAGAAGCCCGCGCACTGTAACGAAGAGTAGCCCCCGCTCGCCACAACTAGAACAAGCCCATGCACAGCAACGAAGACCCAACACAGCCAAAAATAAATAAATAAAAAATTTTTAAATCTGCTTTCTAAAAAAAATAAAAATAAAAAAATAAGGGTGAAAATGTTAGGAAAAGGTCATGGAGAATGGCCAGGGTGAATGTACAAAAAAAGGAATTTTTTTTAATGTTTTTAGTTCTTTATTTTTTTTAGTTTTATTTATTTACTTTATTTATTTTTGGCTGTGTTGGGTCTACGTTGCTGTGCACGGGCTTTCTCTAGTTGCGGCAAGCAGGGGCTACTCTTTATTGTGGTGCGCAGGCTTCTCATTGCGGTGGCTTCTCTCATTGCAGAGCATGGGCTCTAGGTGTGCAGCCTTCAGTAGTTGTGGCACATGGGCTTAGTTGCTCCACCTGCATGTGGGAACTTCCCGGACTAGGGCTCGAACCTGTGTCCGCTGCATTGGCAGGCGGACCCTTCACCACTGTGCCACCAGGGAAGCCCAGAAGAATTTTTCCTGACTTTAAGTCACAAGGTTCTGAGACAGCACAAATGAAAGAGGAATGGATTCCTTCATCCATTATCTCAACAATACTTGAGCTATGTGTTAGGCAGTGTACTGAACAGGACTCTCAGGATTCAGAGGTCTGTCTTCAAGGACTCCTAGTTTAATAAGGGAAAGTGACAGGGAAACAGGCAAACACAGTGCAATACATCCAAGGATGGAGGGAAGCAGACAACGTAGCCTGGAAAGATGACTAAGACCAGGAAGAATGAGGGTGAAGGACTTCCCTGGTGGCACAGTGGTTAAGAATCCACCTGCCAATGCAGGAGACAGGTTCAAGCCCTGGTCCAGGAAGACTCCACATGCCGCGGAGCAACTAAGCCCGTGTGCCACAACTACTGAACTGGGGGAACCATCTCAGCAGAGTTTGGTATGAGTGAGCTGGGTGGAGCTGTAGAGGGAGGTCATTCAGGCAAGGAGCAGTGGGTATGAGAGGATGTGGCCCACTGAGGAAACTGCAGGTGATTCAGAAAGGCCAGACTCATGGCTATGGCTCAGAAACAGCCATGCATGACCCTCAGACTTGTTGAATCAGAATCTCCATGGGTGGGGCTTCAATAAGTGCCACAAATGCTTCTGATGTGCAGCCAGGGTAAAAACCCTGAGCCTCGGCAGAGTTAAGGAATAGTGAGAGGAGGAACCTAAACACAGAGAAACTTGGGGACATTTTTCTGCTTAATTTTGTGGTATTTGGAAAATACTAAATACATTTCTTTAGTTCTTATTACAACAATTGACATTTAAGAAATCCCATGATGATGCATTGTCAGATCTGTGCATCAGTATAAATACTATGCCTCAGCAACTTGTCCTCCATTGGGTGGCTGAAGAATTATCGCTGTTCCTTCTCCATCTCCTTCACAAGTCCATCCTCCTTTACATCAGAGTTCCACAGGTTAGCCCTAAGTCCACCACTGTTCTCATACTCTCCCAGGCAATCTCATCCTTACCTTCGGTTACCATCGATCTCTAGCCTGGACCTCTCATCTGAGCTCCAGCCCTATTTATCCACTGTGACTCACATCCATCACAACTCTTTTTTTTGTTTAATAAATTTATTTATTTATTGGATGTGTTGGGTCTCTGTTGCTGCACGCGGGCTTTCTCTAGTTGCAGCGAGTGGGGGCTACCCTTCGTTGCGGTGCACGGGCTTCTCACTGTGGTGGCTTCTCTTGTTGCGAAGCATGGGCTCCAGGAGTGCGGGCTTCAGCAGTTCTGGCTCGCAGGCTCTAGCACTCAGGCTCAGTAGTTGTGGCACATGGGCTTAGTTGCTCCATGGCATGTGGGATCTTCCTGGACCAGGGCTCGAAGCCATGTCCCCTGCATTGGCAGGCGGATTCTTAACCACTGTGCCACCATGGAAGCCCCATCATAACTCTTCTTGAATTTCTCAAAAGGACTTCAAACTCAGCACATCCATGATCAACTGATGATTCCTCCCACCCCAACCTGCTCCTTTCCCAGTGATTCCCCTCTCAGAAGTAGGAACAACCATACGGCTGCATGCCAGAAACCTGGAAGCATTCCTAACACCTGCTTCCTGTATTTAATGCAAATTAAGTCCTACTGATTTTATTTCCTATTTCCAGAATCTGCCCTTTCCCATCTCTGCCACCACCTTCTTCATTCCAGCAACTATCCTTCCTGTTACATTGTACAATAACCCACAGTCTGTTTATAGAATAACCACAGTGACTTCTTCAAATTGCAAATCTCATCCTGTTCCTCTGACTAGTTTTAAAAAAGCAAAAGCAAAAACAAAAACAAAAACAATAGATAACCAACAAGGACCTACTGTATAGCACAGGGAACTCTGCTCCATATTCTATAATAACCTAATGGGAAAAGAATTTGAAAAAGAATAGATACAGGGGAGGAGGAACCAAGATGGCAGAGTAGAAGGACATGCTCACACTCCCTCTTGCGAGAACACCAGAATCACAACTAGCTGCTGGACAATTATCAACAGGAAGATACTGGAACTCACCAAAAAAGATACCCCACATCCAAAGACAAAGGAGAAGCCACAATGAGACAGTAGGAGGGGTGCAATCACAGTAAAATCAAATCCCATAACTGGTGGGTGGGTGACTCACAGACTGGCAAACACTTATACCACAGAAGTCCAGCCACTGGAGTGAAGGTTCTGAGCCCCACGTCAGGCTTCCCAACCTGGGGTCTGGCAACAGGAGGAGGAATTCCTAGAGAATCAGACTTTGAACACTAGTGAGAATAGATTGCAGGACTTCGACAGGACTGGAGGAAACAGAGACTCCACTCTTGGAGGGCACACACAAAGTAGTGTGCACATCGGGACCCAGGGGAAGGAGCAGTGACCCAGGGGGAGACTGAACCAGACCTACCTGCTAGTGTTGGAAGGTCTCCTGCAGAGGCGGGGGGTGGCTCTGTTTCACTGTGGGGACAAGGACACTGACAGCAGAAGTTCTGGGAAGTACACCTTGGCGTCAGCCCTCCCAGGGTCTGTCATTAGTCCCACCAAAGAGCCCAGGTAGGCTCCAGTTTTGGGTTGCCTCAGGCCAAATAGCCAACAGGGAGGGAACCCAGCCACACCCATCAACAGTCAAGTGGATTAAAGTTTTACTGAGCTCTGCCCACCAGAGCAACAGTCAGCTCTACCCACCACCAGTCCCTCCCATCAAGCCTCTTAGATAGCCTCATCCACCAGAGGGCAGACAGCAGAAGCAAGAAGAACTACAATCTTGCAGCCTGTGGAGCAAAAACCACATTCACAGAAAGATAGACAAGATGAAAAGGCAGAGGGCTATATACCAGATGAAAGAACAAGATAAAACCACAGAAAAACAACTAAATGAAGTGGAGATAGGCAACCTTCCAGAAAAAGAATTCACAATAATGACAGTGAAGATGATCCAGGACCTCAGAAAAAGAATGCAGGCAAAGATTGAGAAGATGCAAGAAATGTTTAACAAAGACCTAGATGAACTAAAGAACAAACAAACAGAGATGAACAATACAATAACTGAAATGAAAACTACACTAGAAGGAATCAATAGCAGAATAACTGAGGCAGAAGAATGGACAAGGGACCTGGAAGACAGAATGGTGGAATTCACTGCTGTGGAACAGACTAAACAAAAAAGAATGAAAAGAAATGAAGACAGCCTAAGAGACCTCTGGGACAACCTTAAATGAAACAACATTCACATTATAGGGGTCCCAGAAGGAGAAGAGAGAGAGAAAGGACCTCAGAAAATATTTGAAGAGATTATAGTCGAAAACTTCCCTAACATGGGAAAGGAAATAGCCACCCAAGTCCAGGAAGTGCAAAGAGTCCCAAACAGGATAAACCCAAGGAGAAACACGCTGAGACACATAGTAATCAAATTGGCAAAGATTAAAGACAAAGAAAAATTATTGAAAGCAGCAAGGGAAAAACGACAAATAACATACAAGGGAACTCCCATAAGGTTAACAGCTGATTTCTCAGCAGAAACTCTACAAGCCAGAAGGGAGTGGAATGACATACTTAAAGTGATGAAAGGGAAGAACCTACAACAAAGATTACTCTACCCGGCAAGGATCTCATTCAGATTCGATGGAGAAATCAAAAGCTTTACAGACAAGCAAAAGCGAAGAGAATTCAGCACCACCAAAGCAGCTCTACAACAAATGCTAAAGGAACTTCTCTAAGTGGGAAACACAAGAGAAGAAAAGGACCTACAAAAACAAACCCAAAACAATTAAGAAAATGGTCATAGGAACATACATATCGATAATTACCTTAAACGTGAATGGATTAAATGCTCCAACCAAAAAAAAAACCACACTCACTGAATGGATACAAAAACAAGACCCATATATATGCTGTCTACAAGAGACCCACTTCAGACCTAGCGACACATTCAGACTGAAAGTGAGGGGATGGAAAAAGATATTCCATGTGGGGCTTCCCTGGTGGCGCAGAGGTTGAGAGTCCGCCTGCCGATGCAGGGCACACGGGTTCGTGCCCCGGTCCGGGAAGTTCCCACATGCCGCGGAGCGGCTGAGCCCGAGAGCCATGGCCGCTGAGCCTGCGCGTCCGGAGCCTGTGCTCCGCAACGGGAGAGGCCACAACAGTGAGAGGCCCGCATATCGCAAAAAAAAAAAAAAAAAAAAAAAAAAAAAAGATATTCCATGCAAATGGAAATCAAAAGAAAGCTGGAGTCTATACTCATATCAGATAAAATAGACTTTAAAATAAAGAATGTTACAAGAGACAAAGAAGGACACTACATAATGATCAAGGGATCAATCCAAGAAGAAGACATAACAATTATAAATATATATGCACCCAACACAGGAACACCTCAATACATAAGGCAACCGCTAACAGCTATAAAACAGGAAATCGACAGTAACACAATAATAGTGGGGGTGTTAAAGTGTTAAATGATGACATGATACTATACATAGAGAATCCTAAAAATGCCACCAGAAAACTACTAGAGCTAATCAATGAATCTGATAAAGTTGCAGGATACAAAATTAATGCACAGAAATCTCTGGCATTCCTGTACTGTAATGATGAAAAATCTGAAAGAGAAATTATGGAAACACTCTCATTACCACTGCAACAAAAAGAATAAAATACCTAGGAATAAACCTATCTAGGGAGACAAAAGACCTGTATGCAGAAAACTATAAGACACTGATGAAAGAAATTAAAGATGATACCAACTGATGGAGAGATATACCATGTTCTTGGATTGGAAGAATCAACATTGTGAAAATGACTCTACTACCCAAAGCAATCTACAGATTCAATGCAATCCCTATCAAACTACCACTGGCATTTTTAACAGAACTAGAACAAAAAACTTCACAATTTGTATGGAAACATAAAAGACCCCGAATAGCCAAAGCAATCTTGAGAATGAAAAACGGAGCTGGAGGAATCAGCCTCCCTGACTTCAGAGTATACTACAAAGCTACAGTAATCAAGACAGTATGGTACTGGCACAAAAACAGAAACATAGATCAATGCAACAGGATAGAAAGCCCAGAGATAAACCCACGCACATATGGTCACCTTATGTTTGATAAAGGAGGCAAGAATATACAGTGGAGAAAAGACACCCTCTTCAATAAGTGGTGCTGGGAAAACTGGACAGCTACATGTAAAAGTATGAAATTACAACACTCCCTAACACCATACACAAAAATAAGCTCAAAATGGATTAAAGACCGAAATGTAAGGCCAGAAACTATCAAACTCTTAGAGGAATACATAGGTAGAACACTCTATGACATAAATCACAGCAAGATCCTTTTTGAGCCACCTCCTAGAGAAATGGAAGTAAAAACAAAAATAAACAAATGGGACCTAATGAAACTTAAAAGCTTTCGCACAGCAAAGGAAACCATAAACAAGACCAAAAGACAACCCTCAGAATTGGAGAATATATTTGCAAATGAAGCAACTGAAAAAGGATTAATCTCCAAAATTTATAAGCAGCTCATGCAGCTCAATAACAAAAAAACAAACAACCCAATCCAAAAATGGGCAGAAGACCTGAATAGACATTTCTCCAAAGAAGATATACAGATTGCCAACAAACACATGAAAGAATGCTCAACATCATTAATCATTAGAGAAATGCAAATCAAAACTACAATGAGATATCATCTCATGCAGGTCAGAATGACCATCATCAAAAAATCTAGAAACAATAAATGCTGGAGAGGGTGTGGAGAAAAGCAAACACTCTTGCACTGTTGGTGGGAATGTAAATTGATAGAGCCACTATGGCGAACAGTATGGAGGTTCCTTTAAAAACTAAAAATAGAATTACCATACGACCCAGCAATCCCACTACTGGGCATATACCCTGAGAAAACCATAATTCAAAAAGACACATGCACCCCAATGTTCATTGCAGCACTATTTACAATAGCCACGTCATGGAATCAACCTAAATGCCCATCGACAGGTGAATGGATAAAGATGTTGTGGTACATATATACAATGGAATATTACTCAGCCATAAAAAGGAACAAAACTGAGTCATTTGTTGAGATGTGGATGGATCTAGAGACTGTCATACAGAGTGAAGCAAGTCAGAAAGAGAAAAGCAAATATCGTATATTAACACATGTATGTGGAACCTAGAAAAATGGTACAGATGAACCAGTTTGCAGGGCAGAAGTTGAGACACAGATGTAGAGAACAAACGTATGGACACCAAGGGGGGAAAACCGCGGTGGGGTGGGGATGGTGGTGTGCTGAATTGGGCCATTGTGATTGACATGTATACACTGATGTGCATAAAGTTGATGACTGATAAGAACCTGCAGTACAAAAAAACAAACAAAAAAAACAACTAATGCTAAACTTTATTTGGGTTATTTGTATGGAAATATGTTAATATAAATGTTTCAGATATTACATGAAATTTCTAAAAATCTTATATGTTCTAGTATAATGTTATGTCATAATTCTAGTTATTACTTTAAAATGTATATCTCAGAAATAACTAAATTTCCTTGTCAATTGCATTATAATGAACTTTCATCAAATCTTTAACCATGGTCATTTTTAAGTCTTTTGTCATTTACAGACAGTTCTGGGTGTACTCTGATGCTTTTGCAAAAATGTTCCTATAAAAGGGTTTCATCTTCAAGGAATTCATGGAAAAGACTCTGACAAGTACAGGTTTCTGGTAACTGACTATACTGCTGAACTAAGTGAATAAGCATTTTCAGAAGTCTAATGGAAAATTGATGAATTCATAAAAGTGCTAACAAAAGATCAAGATGAAAAAAGAAATTAATTACATGGGACTGAGTGAACTGATGAGGATGATTATAATTTTTGTGACTTTCTGTTCAAATATTAAAAAAAAAAAACATTCCACAAGGACTCAGAGGCAAAAAATATACAAAACAATTTTCACTGCAAAGTAAAGGAGCTGTCACAGTGGAGGATTACTGGACTGAATGTCAATATTATGACATAGTATGAGTGTTCGTGTTTGGTAATTGCAATCATTGTTGCTTTTGTAGTGGTCATCCATTTACAATGCTTAGTGTCAGTTTATTTACCTCTTGTAAAAATAAAATACAGTGTGTGTGTGTGTGTGTGTGAAAAAAAAATCTGATAGATAAAAAAATAAATAAAAGGATACAGGTATAGTATAACTGAATCACTTTGCTGTACACCTGAAATTAACAAAACATTGTTAGTCAACTATACTCCAGTATAAAATAAAAATTAAAAAAGACAAACAAGGGCTTCCCTGGTGGCGCAGTGGTTGAGAGTTCGCCTGCCGATGCAGGGGACACGGGTTTGTGCCCCGGTCCGGGAAGATCCCACATGCCGCGGAGCGGCTGGGCCTGTGAGCCATGGCCGCTGAGCCTGCGCGTCCGGAGCCTGTGCTCCGCAACAAGAGAGGCCACAGCAGCGAGAGGTCCGCGCACCGCAAAAAAAAAAAAAAGACAAGCAAAACAAAACAAAATCCTTTAGCCAAGGTGAGGCTTTCTTTGACTGCAGTCACCTCACTTTACAGATGCCTGGGCCGCATCCCAGCCTGAGCCAGAAACTTGTGGGTGGGGTTTTAGATCTGTAAAACATTCCGCAAGTGATTCTGATGTGTAGGCAGGCTTGAGAACCCTGGGCCTGTCAAGGAGTCATGAGAGACACAATGAAAGAGAATTGCATTCCTTTCCCTCAGAGCACCTCTCTCATTTTGTCAGTATATATACTTCAGTAGGACTATTGGGGTAATACATATCTTCTCATGATTAGACTGTAAGCTACATCAACATTTTTGCTCACCACTGTATCACCATCACCCAATCCAATGTGTGGTATACACCCAATCCAATGTGTGGCATCAATTGACTGCTTTGGACCAGAAGTGTGGATATAAGTTGTCAGTTGTTTATGGAGTTGTTTAGGGAACCCAGCTGGGGGGCTGGAAGCACCTCTGGGAGATAAGATCCTGGTTCCAGTTAACTCTTAGTCCAAGCAACCCAAGAACCTCCACGGCACCTTTGGACAATCCTGCTTACTGCAATATAATGTATCTGCATTGTCTGCTTACTTAAACACTAACTGAGCTTTTATTATAGTCAAGTGCTGTCTACCTGTTTTAAGTGTCTTCATTCATTTCACCTTCAGAGCACTCTATGCTCTACAGTTTTACAGAAGAGAAACAGAGAAGTTATGTAATTTGTCTCAGGTCACATGGCTAGTAAGTGATGTAGTCTGGACTGTTTTGAAACCACATGGTCTGACTCCAGAGTCCATACTCTTGGATGTGTGTTCTGCTGAACTGCCCTTTCACATCTGCCTTCCCACCAAACCAAGAGCACTTTTAAGGACAACCTGTGGTTTTCGCACATTTCTCTAACAATATTTATTGAGTGCCTACTTTGTGCAGGCACTGTGCTAGGCACTGAGCAAAGAGTTATAAACAAGACAGTGTCCTTGTATTACAGAACTTAAAAATAGTAAGGAAAAGCAGGTCAAACAAAAATCGCACGGAATTACCTGATTTAATCGTGATAAGAACTACAAAAGGGAGAGCAGAAAGTGCTCTGAAAGTGGTAAAAAATCTAACCTAGACTGGGAAGTCAATAAGGACGGCTGAGAGCGGACTCAAAAGCGATCTCTGGACGCGTGAAGTGGGAGTAGAGATTCCATCAGTGCACCTCCGACTCCTCTGCTAGCGGCCTGGCACACAGAAGGCGCCCGGTAAGTGCTTGTGGAGTCAGTCGACGCAAGGGCGGGTGGATGAACCGGCAAACGGACAAATGCATGAAAGATGGACGGACGGAGTAATGGGCTGATGGACAGATGGGCGGGCGGACGGTAGCATCGAGGGGCGGCCACCTGGTGCAGCCGCAGGCTCTGCCCGGGGCCGAGGAAGGCCGAGGCCGGTCAAGGGCGGTTTGGGAAACACACAGGGCCGTGCTGCCGGACCACCACACTCACCCCTCGCTCCGCGGGCTGCGGGGACCGACCCCAGGCGGGGAGCAGAGCGGCCTCTGGCCGCGCGCGCCGGAAGTGGGAGCGGCGCGCCCCTCTAGGCCGCCCGGAGGACTGCAGCTCTGTGGCGGGCGCGCGGCAGGGTTCGGAGGACCAGTGCGGGGTCCGGGAGAAGGACCGCGTCTCTGGGTGGAACCTGGTGGGGAGAGCCCCAGGTCGAAAACGGTTGACAGGCGACTGAAAGAGGAAAAAAGAAATAGAGATAGAGGTTAGTATAGCATCAAGGAGATAAAAATAGAACCCATCATCTGTAAATTTGGGGAAGAGGACCAGATCATATTCACACACCACAAACACGTTGACTGTCTGCAATGACAGTTCTAGAAGTTACGGGGATGACTGTAGGGGAAGAGACTGTACCCTGGCATGGCGAGGGGACAAGGCGGAGTTCAACCCTACCGTCGACTGCAAGGGCGTGGGGACCGGGGCCGAGCCAAAGAAGGTCAGTAATTTCCCGTAGAATGCGCTACTCAGGCTGAGCCTTGCCGACCGAGTAAAACGGAGATTTGGAGGAGCGCAGGTTTCCCAGGTAGGGAGCGGCAGGAGCGAGAGCCCAGCGGCGGGACGTACGGGGCACGCTGGGGAGTTAGCCCAGCATCTTGGTTGGCCGGAACCTAGGCTAAGGGATGGGTTGGGGTCAAGTTTGGAGAGTTTCAAATGCCAGGCTAAGGAATTAGGAACGCATTTAGGAACGGTGCAGGCCATTAATATGTGAGATGGCCAGAACTGTACTTCAGGGCAGTATCTGAGAGTACTTTGTAGAGAGGATTAAAGGGCAAAAGAGACGAGAGAAAGAGGACAGGCGGTTAAAAATGTGAACTTAGCAAGATTTGCTAGTATCTGAAAATATGATTGAAGATGGGGAAGGGAATGACATTACCAAGGGAGATCTTACGGAAAATAAACAGGAAATTATGAAATACTAGTACCTGGGGGTTGGAAGAGGAAGAGTTGGTAAAGAAGAGGAGCTTCTCAGAGAAGTTGGGCCCAGCTGGTCCAAACATCATAAAAGCCAGGAGAGCATCTCAGGAGAGGGAACAGGTGACTAGGAGTTGTGCCAGAGAGCTGGAGATGATGAGAACTAAGGTGATGCTGGAATTAAGGCGAAGGGCAGAAGAAGGGTCAGAGAGAGATGTTACCTGAGGAATGTCCTTGCCAGGGGTTAAGAAGTGTATGGTAAGGCCCTGAGAATAGATAATAATTCCTTTTAAGAAATGTGATAATGCAGGAAGGAAAAAGAGAGGACGCTGGTTGGTCTAGGCAACAGGATTGAAAGGTGTTTCTTTGTTTTCTGAGGAGGGTAGAGACCTAATTATATTTGTAGAAAAAAGGTAAAGTGTGAGTGGAGAGAAAAGTTGAAGATAAAAGAGGAATAGCTGACAGGGAGAGAATAAGACTGGATAGGTCTCAGAAAATAAGATGAAGCATTATAATAAAAAATGGTGCATTTGGTCTATGTTGTCATGCTTTGAATGCAGACCAGCCAAGTAGTATCAGTTAGTAATGCTGATTTTACCAGTAAATATGTGCATGTACCATTTGTTGAATTGTCACAAACTGAACACACTCATGTTACTAGCACTCAGATAAAGAAACAGAATATTATCAGTCCTCAGAAAACCCCACTGTGCTCTCCTCAAGCCGCTACCCTCCTCTAGCCCTGAAAGATAGACTACACTGAACCTTGAACACGATAGGTTGGCCTTGCCTATTTTTGTATTTTGTATAAATGGAACTCAGTATGCACTCTTTTAAGTCAGACTTCAACATTGTTTGTGAAATTTGTTCATATTGTTTTGTAGATGTACACTATACATTTTCACTTCTAATAATATTATATTGTGTGATTATGCCAACACTCAGACATTTTATTATTGGTGAACATTATTCAGAGTGAAGTATTTAAGTCTCTAAGTACATTAATTTATTTTTGAATATTAAACCAACCTTGTATTACTAAGATAAATTCTACTTGATTATGGTGTATAATTTTTTAATATATTAAGGAATTTAATTTACTATTGTTTGATTGAGAATATTTGTGTCCATATTGTTAGAGGTATTGGTCTGTAGTTTTCTTTTCCTGTGATATCTTTGCTGGCTTTGGTATCAGAGTAATTACTGGCCCCATTTATTTTCTGGGAGAGATTGTGAAGGATTGGTATTATTCTTAAACTGTTTGATAGAATTCACTAGTGAAGTCATCTGAGCCTGTGCTTTTGTGCTTTACTTTGTTAGAAAAATTTTTATCACTAACTCAATTTCTTTACTTTTCATATATTTATTCACAGTTTCTATTTCTTTTCCAGTCAGTTTTAGTAATTTGTATATTTCTAATAATTTGCCCATTTCACTTATGTTGTGTAATGTGTTGGCATAACGTTGTTTATAATAATCCCTTTAAATCTCTATAGGGTTGGTAGTGATGTCCCCTCTTTTCAGCTTTTGTTAATCTCTCTTTTTTCTTTGGTCAGTCTAGTAAAGGCTTGTCAATTTTTGTTGGTATTTTCAAAGAACCAAATTTTGGTTTGATTTAAAAAAAATTTTTTTTCTGCTTTTAATTTCATTAATTACTACTCAAATCATTATTACTTCCTTCCTTCTGCTTTGTTTGGTTGTTGTTAAGTTTGCTCTTCATTTTTAAGTTTCTTAAGGTGGAAACTTAGGTTACTGATAAGAGATTTTCTTTTCTAATATAGGCATTTCAAAGCTAAAAAATTTCCTCTAAGCACTGCTGTAGCTGCACTCTATAAAATTTTATATGTTGCATTTCATTTTCATTCAGCATAAAACATTTTCTAATTTCCCTTGTGATTTCTTCTTTGAACCACAGGTTATTTAGATATGGGTTGTTTGATTTCTAAATATTTTAGAGTTCCCAAATTACTCTGTGGCTTGATATGCCCTCTGGGTCAGTGAAAACACTATCAACCCCAGTCTCTGGGCCACACAGGTCCCATTGGCCCCTGAGCCACTCTCAGCTGAGGTGGCCTTGGTGTCTCAGCCCTCAGTAGTGGACCCACCCTCTGGGTACTCCATTTCCTGGATGTAGAATCCCAAAAGTCTGACAGCTTTCCTTTATTTTGTCCTGTCTCTGTCAGGAATTTCCCTGGTTGTCCAGTGCTTAAGACCCTGCGCTTCCACTGAAGGGGGCGTGGGTTCAATCCCTGGTCAGGTAGCTAGAATCCTGCATGCCCTGCAGCACAGCCAAAAAAAAAAAAAAAAAAAAAATTCAGTCCAAGATGGCAATGTTGTTTCTGGTGCTATAACATTCTCAAGAGCCATGTTGGTCTTCTGTGGATATCAAGGGGATCCACACAATTGGATACAAGTGTCCTCCACAGATCCTTCCTATGGATAACCCCATTTCTATTCCTGGTTTCTGTTGAGATGGTTGATTGGATCCATGAATCACACATCTAACCTCTTCACCAAAAGGTTGTCCAGCTACACTCATGGCCTTGTCTCCAGAGCAAGCTATCTGTGTAGGCTGAGGATTTTCCAAATCATCAAGTATTGTTGCCTTTTTGCTTAACAGTTCCTTCCTCAATTTATCTTTTCCTCTCACATTTTACTATAATCAGCAAGGAAAAAACATCAAGCCACACTTTACACATTTTGCTTGGAAATATCCTCAGTTAATTACCCAAGGTCGTCACAAGTTCTGTTTTCTGTCCAACAGCAGAATATGATTCAGCCAAGTTTCTGCTACTTTCTAACATCTATCACCTTTCTCCAGTTTCCAGTAATGTTTTCTTCATTTCTGCCTAAGACCTTTTTTTTGGCCACGCCGCGTGGCTTGTGGGATCTTAGTTCCCAGACCAGGGATTGAACCTGGGCCCCGGCTGCGAAAGTGCTGAGTTCTAACTACTAGATTGCCAGGGAATTGCCCCCACCAGAAGTGTTTTTTTTTAATTTTTTATTGGAGTATAGTTGCTTCACAATGTTGTAATAGCTTCTGCTGCACAGCAAAATGAATCAGCCATACATACACATATATCCCCTCCCTTTTGGATTTCCCTCCCATTTAGGTCACCACAGTGCATTAAGTAGAGTTCCCTGTGCTATACAGTATGTTCTTATTAGTTCTCTATTTTATACATAGTATCAATAGTGTATATGTGTCAGTCCCAATCTCCCAGTTCCTCCCATCCCCCCTTTCCCCTTGGTATCCATACATTTGTTCTCTACATCTGTGTCTCTAGTTCTGCTTTGCAAATAAGGTCTTCTATACTATTTTTCTAGATTTCTCATATATGCAGTAATATACGATATTTGTTTTTCTCTTTCTGACTTCACTCTGTATAGAAGTATTTTTTAATGCTCATTATTTCTAGCAAAATTCTGTTCATGACAATATATGTATTCTCTAAGATGACAGAGGATTCCTCTACTGTCCTTTTCACTTCCTTCTGAGACCCCACCTTTAATATCCATATTTCTACCAACAATCTCTACAAGGTAACCTAGACTTTTTGTATCATGAGCCTCAAAACTCTTCTAACTTCTAGCCATTACCCAATTCTAAAGCCATATCTACATTTTTAGGTATTTGTTAAAGCACCACCCCATTTCTGGTACCACAAACGGAGTGGTTTAATGCAACAAAAATTGATTCTGTCACAGCCTGGAGGTAAGAAATCCAAAATCAAAGGCGCTGGCAAGGGCCATGCTCCTCTGAAGGCTCTGGGGAAGGACTGGTTCCATGCCTGTCTTCTAACTTCAGGTGGTTGCTGCCATCCTTGGCATTCTTTCCCTTATAGATGCATCACTTCAGTCTCTGCCTCCACATTCACATAGCATCCTCCTCTCTCTGTGAGTCCCCTCTGTGTCTGAATTCATCTCTTCGTATATGGATACCAGTCATTGGATTAGGGCCCACCTTAAACCAGTATGACCTCATCTTTACTTGATTACATCTGCAAAGACCCTATTTTCAAATAAAGTCACATTCTCAGGTAACAGAGGTTAGGAGTTGAACATATCTTTTAACGGGGGGGGGGGACACAATTCAACACAACAGTGTGGTAAGTACAAACTAAGAGTTGTTTAAACCACTGTGACTTGGTTTTGAAGTTGAAGACTTCAAGTTGTTGCCAATGACCTCATTTGATTGAAGACAAAAGAAATGATTTGATCTGAATTCAGCACTAAAGGTCTTGGAGAATTCTAGTGTTTCTGATACAAGCCTACCCATCTCTGCAAAGTGAACCTAGGGAGCTCTGATTATATTGGCCATTATTTCCCCTTCTGAATCTGAGTTTTCAGCACTTGTTCTGTTTTTGAAAAGTCAAAGTCAATTGGACACGCACATTAACATTTCAAAGGTGTTGTATTGTTGTAATTCAGGTGTCTTATTCAAAACAAACAGCAGCAGCCTACTCATTAATACATACGTGATCAAAAGGAAAGTTAATTTTTTTTAATTTGGCTTCACAATTTGGATTTATATCCCTTTTTTACCTAAATCTAGAGATTGAGTTTTAAGTTGAAGTTTATTCTTTGTGAAGATTGCTTATATAGTCTAAGTATCAAAGGAAATTAATTTCCAATGCAATGTAATACATGGTAAGCAAAAGTTCTCATGTAGGTCTTCATGTTCAACTTTCTGAGGAAGAGGTCCATAGTTTTCATCATATTCTCAAAGGAATTATATTATCTCAAAGATTAAGAACCACTACTCTACAAACCATGCCTAAATCAGATATATGTTAGTTTGGCCTAGTTTCTCCCAAGAGGAAATGGAATAGGAAATAGAAATAAGGTAGAATATTGGGGGCGGGGGCGTAACATATCAATTTCATTCTTGAGGCTCTGATATCATTTTCATGCCTGTATTACCACCCCCTGATCTCTCTGGAAACCTCTGGATGTCTTTTACCTTACTGAGATGAACCTCTTCAGTGTCAGCTGGAGTGGACCACAGTTGGGTCTAGGTTTGTTTCGGCCAATCCATCGAACTGTTGAACTCCAAGCTGGCTTCTCAGACTCACTCACAGAATGTAACATCTCTGAAGACTCCACAAAGCAACAAATCTAGCGTAATCTGAAAGAACAGTTTGGTTTTCTTAGTTAAACGCCTAGAAAATTTATGTTCACTTCATCACTTCTGGGTAAAAGATTAACAAAACCCTTACATTTGTACGTGAGAATTAACCTTTGGTTGACTTTCCCATTCTCTTTTACTGGAAACCTATTACAAGTATGTCAGCTATGGCATTCTCATACACTGTTGGTGGCAATGCACAATGATTCAGCCACTCTGAAAAGCAGTGTAGCAGTTTCTTAAAATGTTAAACATACACTTAACCAGGAAAGAGAAAAAAGCATATGTCCATATAAAGACTTGTACACGAACATTCATAGCACCTTTATTCGTAATAGTGAAAAAACTATAAATAACCCAAATGCCCATCAACTGGTGAATGGATAAACAAATTGTGGTGTGTACATCCAATGGAATATTATTCAGCAACAAAAAGGAGCGAACTATTGATACACACAGCAAGATAGATAAATCACAAAATAATAATGCTCAGAAAGAAGTCTGAGTGCAAAACAGAGTGCATTCTGTTTGATTCCATTTAAATAACTCTAGAAAATGCTAATTAATCTATAGTAACAGAAAGCAGAACAGTGGTTGGGCGCTGTGGCAGGAAAGGGAGGGATTATCAAGGGAAGGAGGAAACTTTTGGGGATGTGGTCACAATTTTCATTGTGGTGATGGTTTTACAGTTGTATACATATGACAAAATTTACCAAATTGTATACTTTAAATATTTGCTGATTATTGTATGCCTGTTACACCTCAGTAAAGCTATTTTTTAAAAGCATCTGTACTCCCTACTTGGGAGGGCTGGACCCAAACGAGTTCCTTACATTTTATCAGGGTCTCATTCACACATCCCTAAGATTTCATAAATCAGAACAGGGTCTTAGGCTGGAACAGAAAACCCTCTTCCTCTACCTCAATCATTACTTCAGCCAGCCACTATTTTCTCAAACCTATACCTTTTCCTCTGACATCTTAACCCAAGTCACATGTCTCACCAGTCTCAATACTTCTATTATTTCTTATTTCTATATCTTCCCCCCACCCCCGCCCTTATTTCCCAAGATATTTCCAAGGAAACAGCAATATCCTTTCCTACCCTGATGCCCTCCCCCACCCCCTTTCAGGTCCTTCTCACCCCAATCCTTTAGCCACAATGAGGATTGTATTGGCAAGCAAACATTTTAGGAGACCCCATGGCCTTTCTTGATAGCAAAGTAGGTGAAAATGCAGCTTCGCAGCAATTTAGGCATTAATTCCTGAGCATTATTTATTTTTAAGGCAGTGGTTCTCAAAGTGTGGTCCCAGGACCAGCAGCATCAGGATCACCTGAGAACCTGGGCTCCCATGACAGACTTACTGATTCTAAACCGGCGTGGGGCCCAGCAATCAGTATTTTATTAGAGGCATGCCACTGTGCTGGGGGAAACCCAGAGAGGACAGGAAGAAAGTTAGAATGGAAGCACACCAGCGAATCTGATTGACAGGTTTGGGGTTGGGTGGGTGGGGGAACAGATTAAAAAAAAGAGAGAGATAATTAAGGAAGAACTCATTTTGTAGTCAGAAAACCTACCCTGCCCCAGGGAGCTTTCTAGAAAGATGTTTTCTGACATTCACGTCAAGAATTGGCAGACAGGGGGACTTCCCTGGTGGCGCGGTGGTTAAGAATCCGCCTGCCAATGCAGGGGACACAGGTTAGTTCCCTGGTCTGGGAAGATCCCACATGCCACGGAGCAACTAAGCCTGTGCACCACAACTACTGAACCTGTGCTCTAGAGCCCGCGAGCCACAACTACTGAAGCCTTCATGCCTAGAGCCCGTGCTCCGCAACAAGAGAAGCCACCGCAATGAGAAGCCTGCGCACCGCAAGGAAGAGTAGCCCCCGCTCGCCCACGACAAAGCCCGCGCACAGTAACGAAGACCCAACGCAGCCAAAAATAAATTAATAAATTAATTTTTAAAAATCCAAAGTGATTGAGTTATGTGTGTGCATGTATATACACACATATATATTTAAAAAAAAAAAAAGGAATTGTCAGATAGTGCCAGCCGGGCCCCTCGCTACGGCTCTGCTGGGGCCACATCAGCAGCCGTTCAGAGTTAAATCTCGGCAACTCCCCGCCCCCACCTCACCTCGCCGCCCCCCGCCCCGCGCGTGCGCACGTGCGAAGCCACGCGCCATAGAGCTGAGCAATCCTCCCAGATTCCTAGAGCGGTCGGCGGTGATGGCCGGTTTACAGGGTGTGGGGCTTGACGGTGACTTGGAGAATACATCAAGGTATGGGTGATGTCGGCTCACGGAAGGCGGAGGAACTCGGGTGATCTGCCCTCCCCAGCGGCCTTGCAGCGCCACCGGGGAACCGTATGCTGTTTCTTGAGTCCGTGGGGAGTCGAGGCTGCCGACGTGGCCCCCAGGCGCGGCTCCTGGGCATTGCGAGCTGGTCGGTTCTCGGCCTGGTGTGCTTTTGGTACGCGGTCAGCCCTTGACTAGCGTTGGGTTCAGCTGAATGAACACCAGAAACTTTGGGGGCGGGTGGAATCCAGAGCTTGGATGCATTCACACGAATCAGCGGACGAATGCGTGAGTATGAGAAGAACGGAAGGAGGGAGAGACAGATCATGATGATGGATCAGTAGTGTCATTTCGGTGTAGGAGGGGCAGCGAATAACATAGAGCTAATCGCTAGGGCAAAATTCTGAAATTCCCTCCCCTGCCTTATCTTTACAGTTGTATCCTGATTTTGGTAGCATTAACCCCCGGATTATCTTTGAAGATCTCTAGATTTGGAATGGAGAATGTATGTCCAAGAGGGGTGATGTCTGACTCCTGAATGATAGGGAAAGAAGCGTAGTAAATTTGAAAGAAAAGCGCTTGAAAGTTAAATGAGATTTTGTTTTCTCTTTAACTTCTTTTATATCTAGAGGATGTTCCTGGTGGTCTAGTCTCAGAACTTATATCTCCAGTCTCCACAATGATTCCCTTCCAAGTCCAGTGGTGCCCAGTTGCCTCCAGGTCTCAGACTCCTACGTGGACAAGAAAAGCTTAGTGAGGAAATGGTAAATCTCCAGTTGCTCCCTGAGGTGTCAAGTGTCTAGTGGCAGTCCATGGAGATCCAATTCAATTATGAAGCTCAAAAACACTACCTTCTGTCAGGTGAGAAGCAGTGTGTATCTTTCTTAGTGGTTTGGGTGGGTTGGGGGGTGGGCGCCGTGTTGCCTTGCTATGTTAGTGTCTTCAAGTGCTATTGGTATTCCTCATTGCCTACCCCCCCACTGTATTAGGCAGTACCATTTCTTTTGTGCTCCAAGCCCATGGCTTTATTGTACATTCTGTCAATCAAATTCTCTTGGTTTTCCTTCCTCTTCTTAAGTACCCAGTGTCATCCATTTTTCCCATTATAACCACCTTATTACCAATCTGTCAGTGTTTGGTATTTGCCCTTTAAAATCTTTTCAGGTCATCTTTCTCATGTACTGTCGGGGCATAGTTAAAAGTTTTGGTGTCTGACACCTGGATTCAAATACTAGCTTTGTCATTTACTAGCTTCAGTAAGTTACTTACATTTTTAAAAAATAATCCTGTTTCCTCACTATATAAGTGTATAATAAATCATACCTTGGAAGTTATTTTGAGGGTTGTGTCTATCTATTACTCCATAATAAAGGACCCCAAAACTTAGTGACCTAAAACACTAAGACATTTTTCAACCATGTTATTTTCTTATGGTTCTGTAGCTCATCGGCTTGGGCTGGGTTCAGCTGGGCAATTTTGTTCGGGAATCACTCATGCTCAACTAGGGCCAGGGTCTATGTTGGTATCAGTCATAACATGTCCAGCTGTTGGTGCTGGCTATAGCTTGGGTCACATATCTCCGGCAGGCTAGCCTAGACTTTTTCACAGGGCAGCTAGTCTTTAAAAAGAGAGAGGGATGCTAAGCACTTTTCTAACCGATGTTTGCATTACATTTGTTATTATCTCATTGACCAAAGCAAGTCACATGACCAATTCCAGAGTCATTGTGGGAGAAAACCACACAAGGATATAGATATTAGGAGATAGGATCATTGGGGTCCATTACTATTATAACAGATACCACAAGCACTAGATAAGATTCCATATATACGGCTCTGAGCACATACCTGGCTGGTAGTAAATTCTTTACGAATGGTAGTCACTGTTATTTTTAGTAAGATAATCTTGGTGCTGACTTTGTTCAGATGTTCTGCAGGCTCTCATTTCCACATCATATTTTGCTGCTTTTTGATTTTGGTCTTCCCATTACTGCTGTTTTGCCTATGAAATTAACCTTCTGTTGTCCTTTTCTTTTACTCTAAATCTTTTGCCTGTCTTTAGTTTTGGAGTATCTTTTTTTTTTTTTTTTTTTTTTTTTGCGGTACGCGGGCCTCTCACTGCTGTGGCCCCTCCCGCTGCAGAGCACAGGCTCCAGATGCTCAGGCCCAGCGGCCACGGCCCACAGGCCCAGCCGCTCCACAGCACGTGGGATCCTCCCGGACCAGGGCACGAACCCGTGTCCCCTGCATCGGCAGGCGGACTCTCAACCACTACGCCACCAGGGAAGCCCTAGAGTATCTTTTATTTTATTTTATTTTATTTAGTTTCTCTTTCCTGTATTTAGAATTTGTTTTTCCTTAAGATTCTATTCTAAGGCATCTAGCTCTCTTCTTTCCTGAGAATCACTGAGAATCACTGCTTCCTCCTTGTTGTTTTACATAAATTGACATACATACTATATGTGTTTGTGTCTCTTAGAATGTGTATAAAGTAACATTTTTTATGTTAAAGAAATATAATTATGTAAATGTACATTTATAAAATATAGAAAGGCACAAAATAGAAATTTTAATAGCCTACAACTCCACCATTTAGAGGTAGTCACTGGATACATTAATACATTAATACATTAATGTATCCTTCAAATCATTTAATTAACTGTTCAACAAATACTTATTGTTGATAAATGTTTATTAGTTCATAAGATCATAGCTTATTAATGATTATTAACCATTAATATAATATTATTAGTTACTGAGGGTTTACTTTGTGCCAGCCACTGTTCTAAGTTCTGGGGATGTAGCAGTGAACTAATCAGAGAAGCCTTTGCCCTCAAGGAATTTACATTCTAGTAGGCGAAACAGGAAATATATAAATATACAGTGTAGTATCAGATAGTGATAATGGTTATATAAGATGTATCAGGATTCTGGCAGGAAACAGATGGCTCATTCAAATTGGGTAATTCGAAGTTTCATAAAGAGGATAGGAAGGATTACAGAAATCAACAAAAGATGGAGAACAGCGTACACAAAGCCTAAGCTGATAGTCATAACTGTCCTCTTCCATCACCCACTCCATATTGCCCTTACCTTCTGCCAGAATCTCAGTGGCACAGAGTTCTTTATCTAGTCAAATAAAATAAACCTTTTCTAGATGACCTGAGTCCTTGGTGATCCTGTCTCTTTCAGGTTACTTCCGTGAACCATTGACTGGGCCTATTAGACATGAGAGAACTACAAGGCACCCCCACTGAGTCCTCTGAGTTCCAGTAGCAGCAACCATTTCCCCACTGGTGATTGGTATCAGTCATTCTGGCCGGTAGAGTGACCCCATCTCTGCAGGCTGGTTTGGCAGTTTGAGGAGCCCAAAATGCTGAAGGAGGAAGCAGTCTCAACTTCAAATTTAACAAAATTATGACTTTGTCCCATGGTAGAAGTATTTTTCCTTAGAGTCAGAACCCTGAACCCACCAAGCCCAAGATCATAGGGATAGGAAGCAAAAATATTATAAGTGGATTATGAGGTATATAGTAAGAAGAGACATTATTACTTTCTCTACCACCCTTCCTTCCTATACCCATGTATTATGGCCATGGGGAAGACAACACTGTTTATCACCCTTTAGTTTAATGCATATATTGCATCCTGTATGACAGCACCCCAAACTTATCAAGGTGTTATTGTCTAGCTTGTACTGTAACTGAGCCTACATTTAATCATTCCACCATTATGACAATCCACTTACTTCTGGATGATGGGACATGTGGTAAGACCCATGAATTATATGTATATGAGATCATTGCTTAACTTCCTTCCCTGTAAAATGACTCCTTTGGAGGTAATATTATAGAGAATACCATGATAATAAATACGGCATTCTCTTAAGTCAATGCAAATTTGTATCTAGGCTATGTATTTAGTCCTTTGAAGTTGCTGCCCTTTCCATAATAAAAGGGGTCAGATGTAATGAATCTGTCCCCAAGTGGCTAGCTGGTTGCTCTCTAGGGAATGGTACCTTATTAGGGCCTTAGCAGTTGGCTACTTGGGCACATAGCAATGATTATAGGCATATCAACCTTGATAAGTGGAGGTCCGTATTGTTGAGCCCATATATAGCCTCCATCCCTGCTGCCATGACCTCTTTGTACATGAGTCCATTGGGCAAGCATTGGTAAAAAGCCTGATTGACATTCATAATATAGATAACCAAGTCCATCCTTCTGATTGAGAGGCTTCTCCACAGTGGATGCCCTTTGGTGAGGATTCACATGGGCCACAAACACATTCATTCTTTGGTTCATCCTCATACTTTTCCTCCAGAATTCTTATTTCTTGTCTTCCAATCTTATTCTTTCCAGGTACTTAACTAATCAAATAACCCATTAGTCACTATCCATGGATCAGTATATACATGTATCTTAGGCTATATTGCCTTCCATGGAAAGTAGACAACCAGGTGTATACCTGAAATTCTGCCCAGGAAGGATTTGCCTTTACCAGCATGTTTAAGGCCACCCCTGAGTAGGGGTGTAAGTGAAAGGTACTCACTTTCAGGTGGTGCCCACACACTGGGCAGGCCCATCTACAAACCAGTTCTGTACATTTTCCTCCTCTGTTAACTGGTAATAGGGAATTCCCATAGGGCCATGAATATAGGTTGAGGGGGAGAGGTAGTGGACCAGCAGGAACAAGTACTATGGGAATCTGAGTCACTAGCACATGGAATTTACTTGTCTTCCAGATATGCTTTTATAATGGAATACTGGTTTGTATGTTCAGTTTTATGAATTGATGGGTCAAATAACAACTAATACATAGTGGTCAGTTGGCAATAGTTATTTGGTGCCCTGTGGTCAAGCATTAAGTTTCTGTTAGTGCCCAAAAGCAAGCCAGGATCTGCTTTTCACTTAGAAAATTGTTGGCAGAAGACAGTATGGCCTTACTCCAGTGTGGTTCTCTTATAGAGGCTTGCAAGAGGCTTCATACAGCAACCATGACTGCTGCAGACACTTCCAATACCATTGGCTATCCTGGTTAATAAGGGTCATGTGCCAGGACAGCTTGCATTGCAACATGGTCCTACTGCAGAACGTTTTTTTACTCTAAGCCTCACTCAAAAGTAGCAACTGTGCAAGTTACTCAAATTGGTAATTTCAGCACATTTACTATGGTATCTGTTACCTCAAAAATGCAGGGCCCACCAAGCATTGTGCCTTTCTGAGGTGGTAACAGTTGGTTAGAGAGATGACCGAAGTGAAAGAATAAGCCATGTAACCATCTGAGAGAAGAGTCTTCCAGGTGGAGGGAATAGCAGAAGTCAGAGGCCCATAGATATAGCAGGAACAGAGTAATAAGCCTGGGGTAGACATGTGATAGGGGTGGTTTAGAATGAAATGAGGGCAGAGAGAAAGAAAGGGACCAGATCATATGGAACCTTCTAAGTCACGGTAAGGACTTAGAATTTATTCCCAGTGAAATGGGAAACCATTGGAACTCTTTACACAGGATAACATGTAAAGATCACTCTGACTGTTGTATGGAGAGCAGGAGAAAGGTAAGTTAGCAGGAAGAAAGCAAATGATTTAAGAGAGTAGTCAACTGTGTCAAACAAATCAAGAATAAGATTGAAAATTGACCACTAGATTTGTCAAGATAAAATATATTAGGGACTTTAATAAGTGCAGTTTTGATGGAGTTACAGAGATAAAAGCCTGATTGCATTGGGTTAAAAAGAGAATAGACTTGATGTTGGTTAGAATATAGAGCAATGTGAACTATATACACCTGGTGGAAGTGTGAATTGGCTTAACCACTTTGGAAAAGTCTAGTTGAAGACCTAACAGTTCTGATCCTAAATTTATATAACCTTGAGAAACATTTGGATATGTGTATCAAGATAGACGTACCAGCATATTCATATCAGCATTGTTTGAAATAGCAAAATGTTCTTATCCATTGAAGAAGAATGGATAAATCACTTGTGGTATATGTCACACTATAATAGTGAACATGGATGGACTACAGCTACACACATGACTGTGGATAAATCTTCCAAACATAATGTTGAGTAAAAAAACAAGTCAGAATACGTGTGGTATGATTCCATAAATGTATAAAGTTCAAAAACATGCTGTATTTGCCTGCTAGGGCTATAACAAAACCACAGACTGGGTGGCTTAAACAACACAAATTTATTTTCTCAGTTCTGTGCATTAATTTTAGTCATCTATGCTTTGCTTTCTTCTAGAAATATTATAGTTTTAGCTTTTATATTTAGGTTTAGATTACATTTCTACTTAATTTTTGTGTATAGCATAAGGAAAGAGTCAGTTAATTTTTGTTATTATGATATCCAGTTGTAACACTTTTTTTGAAAAGAGACTAACCTTTCACCCTTGAATTATATGGGCAACTTTGTTGAAGGTCAGTTGTACATACGTTTGGATCTATTTATAGACTCTGTTCTATTCCATTAATGGATATGTCTATCCTATGCCAGTACCTCGCTGCCTTGATTACTGTAGCTTTGTAGTAAAGCTTGAAATCAGGGAGTATAAGCTCTCTAATTTTGTTCTTCTTTTTCAAAATTGTTTAAACCCTTCTCTGCCTTTCTACACAAAGTTTAGAATCGGTTTGTCAGTTTCTATGAAAAGGCCTGCTGAGATTTTGATTGGGGTTGCATTGAATCCATAGATCAATTTGGGGAGAATTTCTTCACTTTAACAATATTCAGTCTTCCTATACGTAAATGATGGCATATGTTTCTATTTATTAGATCTTTAATTTCTCTCAGCAACATTTTTTAGTTTTCATTATGCAGATACTACACATATTTCATTGAATTTGTTTCTAAGTGTTTCATTTTTTTGGTGCAATTGAAAAAAATTGTTTTTAATTTTAGGTTCTAATTGTTCATTGCTAGTATACAGAAATACAATCAGGTTTCGTGTATTGCACTAATAAAACCATTTACAAGTTCTAATAACTTTTTAAAGACACTTTAGGATTTTCTGTATATGTGACTGCATAGTCTATAAGACAGTTTGACTTCTTGTATGTCTCATTTATTTTTCATGTCATATTGCATTTTCTATGAATATCGAATAAAAGTTGTACAATACTGAATAAAAGTAGTTAAGAGAGGGCATCCTTGTTTTCCTCCCTTGTTCCTAGGAGAAAAGTATTTGATGTTTAACCATTAAGTATGATGTTAGCTGTTGGTCTTTCTTTGCTTTTTATTGAAGTAGTTTATTTACATGTAACATAGTTGATGTTTGGATTTAAATATACCATCTTATTTTTTGTTATTTTCCTATATTTTGTTTCTTTTTTGTCTTTTTTCTCCCTTTGTGCCTAATTTAATTATGTTATCAAGTTTTTTGTTTTTCCGTTTTTTTCTTTATTAACTTATTGTTTATACATCCTTTTATTGTTATTTAATTGTCACCTAATAGCAGCCTTTCTCAAATGTGATTCTGTGAGAGAATTAAGCCAAAATGCTCTAAGGCATCCACTGTAAGTTACATATTAATGTTTCTCCTGTACATCTATTGATTTACTTGCTATCTACCATCTTTGGGAGAATTAAGAATATAGTCAGGCAAATTATTTTCTTTTTATTTTCTTGTGGAACCCTAGTTGAAAAAGGCTGCCTTAGAAGTTACAACATACACATTTGATTTATTACAGTTTATCTTAACTTATTATTTCTAGGATAACCCAAAGACCTTGTAATATTTTAGTTCTATTTACCTCCCTCCTCTTGTGCTATTTTTGCCATATATTTTAACTCTACATATATATTGTAAAATCCATGAGACATTCATATTGCTTATGTCATTCAGTACATACACATTTAGATTTACCGCAATACTTTACTTTTTCCAGTACCGGCAAAGAGGATAAGCCTCCACTTGGAGGCTTGGGATTTTGGACTTTAGCCCTTGAAATTAATCTTTGTCATGTTTTCAGCTCTCTAGACCATTTGCAGTCTGAGAATGGTATGCCTTTTATAGTAAACACCACTTAATAATGGACTGATAGTCTCAAGAATTTCAATGGAGCTCCCATGTTCTCTACCATTACAGGCCTCTGGTATTGTTGAGCAGAGGAATAATCTCCTCAAAAATCGACTCAAAAGAGATTTCTGATCCTACCTCCCTAACCTTTTTCTGGTCCACATACCTTAGTAAGGAAGTTTGGTCACTGAATATGGCTGTTCCCAAAAGGATCATGTTTTCTAGGCCACTTCCTTCTAATAATCAGGGCAAAAGAGGTGGAGGACTATGTAGACCTATTTTTGAAAATTCAGGCTTCTTTTCTAACCATTCCTGGGCTTGATGCTTCTTTTCTTTCCACTAATGACAACATGTGACCAGCCTGGTTGGTATACATTCACAGTGACAGCCTGGCTGCCACTGCCTCCTCCTCCTCTCCCTCCCTTTCACCTCCTCCCCCACTTCTTCACCCAAGTATTCATTCATACTGCCTACTTTATATATGTCAGTAAGTTGTTTATGTATTAGCTCTAATATCACTGTAATTAGGTTTCAGTATTCCCAGATTTCCTGTGACAGACATATACAGAACATATCTGATAAGCCACTTCAATAAACGAGTATCCATTACTTGTTGATTCTTCTTAGTTTCCCTCTCAGAAGATAATTTTCAGTATTTTCATAGGAAAATACTAATGTATTTCACCTGAAACTTTCTTACAGTATGGAGAACACATTCCATTTATATTTTATTGTTCTAGATGGTGGGACTAAGGCCAAAGTTGGAGAGCTGGCTTCCGAGGAGGAAATTACAGCAAAAATTGAACCATTGACTGAAGAGTCTGGTAACCCCAGAGATAATGTTCTCCAGGATTCTGAATGCAGGGAATTCTGTGGATTTGGGGGTAAATTCAATGAAAAGGATCAGAACCTCTTCAAAAGAAGACAACATAACTGTGATGAATGTGGGCAAAACTTTGCTTGTAGTACAGGCCTTATTAGGCATCGAAGAACCCATTGGGAGAGACCCTATGAATGTGATAAGTGTGGAAAGGCCTTTAATGTGAGCTCAGCCCTGGTTCTGCATCAGAGAATTCATACTGGGGAGAAACCCTATCCTTGTAATTGGTGTATTAAAAGTTTCCGTCGGAGCTCAGACCTTATTAAACATCAAAGAGTCCACACTGGTGAAAAACCTTACAAATGTGATGAATGTGGGAAAGCCTTCAGTCAGAGCTCTGATCTTATTATACATCAGAGAATACATACAGGAGAAAAACCCTATCAGTGCAGTCATTGTAGTAAAAGTTTTAGCCAGCGCTCAGACCTGGTTAAACATCAAAGAATACATACTGGAGAGAAGCCTTATACATGTAACCAGTGTAACAAACATTTTAGTCAGAGTTCTGATGTTATAAAACATCAAAGAATCCATACTGGTGAGAAACCATATAAATGTGATGTGTGTGGAAAAGCCTTCAGTCAGAGCTCAGATCTTATTCTACATCAGAGAATCCACACTGGAGAGAAACCATATCCATGTAATCAGTGTAGCAAAAGTTTCAGTCAGAACTCAGACCTTATTAAACATCGAAGGATCCACACTGGAGAGAAACCCTATAAATGTAATGAATGTGGGAAAGCTTTTAATCAGAGCTCAGTCCTTATTCTGCATCAGAGAATTCACACTGGAGAGAAACCCTATCCATGTAATCAGTGTAGCAAAACCTTCAGTAGACTTTCAGATCTTGTTAATCATCAACGAATTCACACTGGAGAGAAGCCTTACCCATGTAACCAGTGCAGTAAAATGTTTAGTCGAAGATCAGACCTTATTAAACATCATAGAATTCATACAGGTGAGAAACCCTATGAATGTGATGAGTGTGGGAAAACCTTTAGTCAAAGCTCAAACCTTATTCTGCATCAGAGAATCCACACTGGAGAGAAACCCTATCCATGTAGCGATTGTACTAAAAGTTTTAGTCGTCGTTCAGACCTTGTGAAACATCAGAGAATACACACTGGAGAGAAACCATATGCATGTAATCAGTGCAATAAAAGTTTTAGTCAAAGCTCAGACCTCACTAAACATCAGAGAGTACACTCTGGGGAAAAACCCTATCATTGTGATTGTTGTGAGAAAGCCTTCAGTCAGAGTTCTGACCTTATTCTTCATCAGAGAATTCACACTGGAGAAAAACCATATCCATGCACACAGTGCAGCAAAAGTTTCAGTCAGAACTCCGACCTTATCAAGCACCAGAGGATCCACACTGGGGAAAAACCATATAAATGTAATGAATGTGGGAAGGCTTTCAGTCAGTGCTCAGCTCTTGTCCTACATCAGAGGATCCACACTGGGGAGAAACCATATCCATGTGATCAATGTGGCAAAAGCTTTAGTCGGCGCTCTGATCTTATTAACCATCAAAGAATCCACACTAATGAAAATCCATATAAATGTGATGTGTCTGGGAAAGCCTTTAGCACATGCACTGATCTTACTGAACACCAGGGAATCCACATTGGAGAGAAACCCCACAGGTGTGTTCAATGCAGCAGAAATTTTAGCCAACTCTCTGATCTTATTAATCATGAGAAAGTCCATTCTGGGGAAGCCACTCTAAATGTGATGAATATGGGAAAACCTTTAGTGTATACACCAACTTTATTCAGTACCAGAGACACTCTGCCAGAAAAAAATCTTATGAATGCTATGGATGATTATGAAAAAGGTTTTAATCAATGCTCAACTCTTGTGCTACATTAAAAAAAAAACACACACAAGAGAAAACATATTAATTCAATTTTTATAATGAAAGTTTAACTCAGCTCAGACATTACTAAAGAAAAATTCTGAGGAGGAATCCTGTGAGTTGTTGGAAAACCTTCAATGTGAAAAAAATTTTTACTGAATGTCAGAAACAATGGAAAAAATTTCTATCTGCTGTAATGTAAGAAAAGCTCTAGTCTTTTATTCAAACACTACACAAGAGGAAAGTTTTATCATTATAAGAAATGTCTAACCATATTAATGCAGAACCTTATCAGATATTGTAAAAACCAGTGTGCTGTTGTGTGCAATCAGAACTCAGAAGGAAATGTATTAGTGTTATAATCTCAAACCTTTAGTGAGCCCAGATCACCTATTGCATATCACAGAAGTTATTTTAGAGAATGTAGGGAAAATTTAAACCCTTCCCGTATCTTAATTGGCATTCACTCTGATAATTCGCATACCACTTACCTCCTGACAGCTGGAGAATCCTACCTTATGCAAACATTAGTTATTAAATTCCCTCTATGTGAACATGCTATACTATTCTGGTATTAAACTTATTAACTGCATAACCCTAGTGCCCCATTTTCTGAAATATCCTTTTTTTTGTGGGGGTGGCCAAGTTTTGGTCTTCCTAGTGAGCATGAGTTTTCAAGTTCCTGTGGTGTTCACAGCAAACATGAATTTATTTTGCTCTTAATAATGTAGCCCATCCATAAACTTTAGTGGTTTGAAATTACTTCTTCAACATTACCATTTAATTACAGTTTCTAAATATGTGAAACAACTTTTTAAAAAATAATTCCATATGTTAAAGTGTGAATATTTCTCTACTACTGTGTTTATCCTGTCATCTATAGATTGAACAAAAATGTTAGCTAAAGTAACACCCACGTGACTAATTTATATTGCATATTCTGTCTAAAAAAGACCTATTGATCGTTTTTTTAATGGCAACATTCATCAGACTTTGTTGATTTCTGACATATATATTGATAATATGCCATGTGTACACAATGTTTTCAACTGAAAAAGTTTTTAAAAATAAAAATTGTTTTTGTGATATTAACCATTTGTTAAAATCCTGCTACTGTCATTTACTTTGACTATCCCCCATAATTATCCAATTAATATTTTAATTTAACATACATTGTTAAATTATTATATGCAAGGCATTTTTTTTAGGTTTTGTAGTATACACAAAGAATATACTGTCCCCAAAAAGCATGTATTGTACAGTGATAAAGGCTGATGTATACAGAAAATATATGGCTCAATATAATCATAAAGTTAGGCAAGATGCTTATAAGAGCTCACAGGAGGTAGGGTTCAATTCTGATTGGAAAGAAAAGGAAAAGCTTTGTGGAGCTCCTGAGATTTGAGTTTTGAGTTTTGAAGGATGGGAGTAGAGGCATAAAGTCAGAGAGGGAATAATCAACAAAGGCACAGAAGCAAGAAAATATAAGAAGTGATGTAGAGTATGGTGCTTAGTCATTAATTCAATAAATATTCAGTGTCAAGCACTGTACCAAGTGCTGCTGAAGAAAAAATGATTCCTGCCCTCATGCTTAAGTGTTTAGGAAAATAATGACTGAAGCATGTACTTAAAAGAGTAAGAACAAAGTGGAAATTAAAATGAAGAAGAAAAGACAGTTAAGAAATGTGATGCTAGAGCTTTCCTGGTGGCTCAGTGGTTAGGAATCCACCTGCCAATGCAGGGGACACAGGTTTGAGCCCTGGTCCGGGAAGATCCCCCATGCTGGGAAGCAACTAAGCCCATGTGCCACAGCTACTGAGCCTGCATTTTAGAGCCCTCAAGCCACAACTACTGAGCCTGCGTGTCACAACTACTGAAGCCCGTGTGCCTAGAGCCCATGCACCTACAGCCTGTGCTCCACAACAAGAAGCCACTGCAATGAGAAGCCCATACATCACAGCAAAGAGTAGCCCCTGCTCACCACAGCTAGAGAAAGTCCACACACAGTAACAAGGACCCAACGCAGACAAAAATAAAAATAAATAAATTTTGTTTAAAATTTAAAAAAAAATGTGATGCTAAACAAGCAGACACTTCAACTTTCTGGGGTTTAGTGTCATCTGTAAAACAGAAAAGTACTAGGTATGGTTGGAATAGATTTCATATTTCTGCATTTTATTCTCAAGGTAATGGGAAGCCATTAAGATCTTTGAACCAGGGAATGGAATGATCATCTTCCTGCTTTCAGAAGAGTCTAAAATTAAAAGGAGGAGCAGAAGGGAAAACTATTTGGGAAGTCTGGAAATAAAATCACAAGGTCCAGAAGTAGAGGAGCTAAAATGCACAGACATGATGATAGGTTGAGGACTGAGTAGGGAAAAAAGCGTCCAATCGATTATCGTCTGTTCCTTAGGGAATTTTAAAAGTGAAGAAGAAAAAATAAGATGATCACATTTATATTTGAAGGTTAGCCATCTTTCCTGAGAATAAACGTTAAGAGCCAACTGCTTACTACACGTTACTATCTAGTGTCCTACAGGTAAACTCAAATTCATGAAGTTGACACACACCCATGATATCTTCTTCCTGAATCCCCTACTAAACACCTTGCCATCCAGATAAAATAACCGGTTGCTATCCTACACTCCTCACTCTCCTCCAGTTTTCTAAATCTACTTACTCACTAGGTCATTTCTGAGTTACAAAAATAACACTACCTACTGTAAAAATTTAAACAGTAGTGAAGTATACAGAGTAAAAAGGGAAGAGAAACACAGAGAATTGGACCTGACATTTTATGCCAGTTGATTTCCCCCAGGCATTTGCTGATTCTCAAACTGGCAGGGTAAAAGGCCAAGAAATCTAACCAAAGGACACTGGAAGGTTAAGTGGAACTCAGCAGACTCACTTTGCTAGTGGATAAAAATTGGAAATACAGGACATGCCAAGTAGGAGGTGTTCTTATAAACACCCCACAATTTCAGGGTAAACATTAAAAGGCTAAATATACCCTCAGAATAAGAATAAAATATGTGTGGACCAAGTCTAAAAAAAGTCTGAAATGCAATCTCAAGTCAGGTCAGCCTTTTAGTGAATTAAGTTATCTACTCCTAATCTAGCTGCCAATGAGAAGAGAAAAGAGGGTGAATCCTGTCTGGAGAACGACAACGTCATCCAGAGACTATAACTTTTCATGCACAATGTCCAGTGTTCAAATCAAAAACTACCAGAATCATTAGAGTCATAGACATTAATATAAATTTACACACCCACGCAGATGGATAGACCAGAAACAGTTATAGAATGTGTGTATACATGGGTTAGTAAACATATATATATATATATATATATAAATCACACATGTACATACATATATAACATAGCTCTGTTCTCTGAGAGGACCCAGGGCAATGATACTCCAGTATTAATAGGCATAGATCATGGTTTGTAGATAGCATTCTACAAATAAAAGGAACCAGTGCTCCTTTGAGAAATGGCTGATTCTAGGACTAGGGCAGGGAAAATACAAGATGAGCCAGGAGCATGTTATAGCACCAGAAAGTAAGCAAGAACTCAAGAAACAAAACACTGGGAGCAGGTCAAAGAACATAGGAGCCAACGTGAAAGTGTTCCCAAGGCCAAATAAATATACATGGGTCCATACTGATATAAATAAATATGGCAGAAGAGACAAATCTTCCTTATGGAAGAATTTCAAATAATATATGTAGATTTTCCCCCCTCAGGATGTGGAGTTTAATCCCCACCTCCCACTCCTAAAGAGGCTGGACCTGTTGACTTGCTTCCAAGGAATAGAGTATGGGAAGGGAAAAATAGTAACCACAGTGGAGAAACCTGGCAAAAACTACTTTAACCTAAGGTTTCTTAACCTCAGTACTATTGACATTTGGGGCCAGATAATTCTTTGTTGGAGATGGGGGCTATTTTTTCCGCTTATAGGATTTTAAGTATCATTCCTGGCCTTTCTCCACTAAATACCAGTAACAATCCTCCCCCTGCCCCGCCAGTTACAACAACCAAAAATAGACATTGCTAAATGTCCCCTGAGGGCAAAAATTACACCTGCCAGAGAAGCACTGTCTAAAGTTTAACAGCACCAGTGATGTGTGTATATCATGAACCACTTGGTATGATGTAATAAGAAGGTCACTTCAGCTTTGTATATTCTTTCCAAAAATGTATAATCTCAAAATAACTAAAGTCAGAAATGAACGAGGGCACATTACTGTGAATATTATAGAAATAAAAAGGATTATAAGAGAGCACTAGGAACAGTTGTATACCAACAAATTGGATAAACTGGACAAATTCCTAGAATCATGCAACCTACCAAGTGAATCATCAAAAAATGGGAAACCTGAATAGAACTATAGCTAGTAAGAAGATTCCCAACAAAGAAAAGCCCAGGACCAGATGGCTCCACTGGTGAATTCTACCAAACATTTAAAGAAGAAACACCAATCCTTCTCAAACTCCTTCAAAAAATTAAAGAGGAGGGAATGCTTTCAAACTCATTTTATGAGGCCAGAATTAACCTGACACCAAAGCCAGACAAAGACACTACAGGAAAAGATATCTACAGACCAGTATCTCCTATAAGTATTGATGCAAAAACCCTCAACAAAATATTACCAAACAGAATTCAACAACATATTAACAGGATTATACACCATGACCAAGTGAGATTTATTTCTGAAATGCAAGGATGGGTCAATCAATGTAATACATCATATTAACAGAGTAAAGGATAAAAACCACATGATCATCTCAATTGATGCAGAAAAAAATTTTTTTGACAAAATTCAACACCTTTTCATGATTAAAAAATAAAAAACACACTCAACAATCCAGGAATAGTACTTCAACATAATAAAGAAAAGTACCTCAACATAATAAAGTCCATATAAATAAAACCCACAGTTAACATCTACTCAGAGGTGAAATACTGAAAACTTTTCCTCACAAGAATGCCTGCTTTTTTGCCACTTTAAAGTAGTACTGGAATTCCTAGCCAGAGCAACTGGCAAGAAAAATAAATAAAAGGCCTTGAAATTGGAAAACAGGAAGTAAAATTATCTCTCTTTGTAGATAACATGATCTTATATGCAGAAAATCCTTAAAATTACACACACACACACACACACACACACAACTTGTTAGAACTAATAAATCAATTCAGCAAAGTTGTAGGATACAAAATCAACAGGCAAAAATCAGTTGTGTTTTAATACACTAACAATAAACAGCCTGAAAAATAAATTAAGAAAGCAATTCCATTTAAAATAGCATCAAAAATAATAAAATACTTAAGAATAAATTTAACCAAGGAAACAAAACTAAAAACTACAAAACATTCTGGAAGAAATTAGACACCAATAAGTGAAAAGATATCCCATGTTTAATACTACCCAAAGAAATCTACAGATTCAGTGAAATCCCTATCAAAACAACTGCAACTTTTTTCAGAAACAGAAAAATCCATCCTTAAACTGATACAGAATATCAAGGGACCCTCAATAGTCAAAACAATCTTGAGAAAGAACAAAGTTGGAAATCTCACACTTCCTGATTTCAAAACTTACAAAGCTACAGTATTAGAAACAGTGTGATACTTGCATAAAGACAAATGTATAAGCCAATGGAATAGTATAGAGAGCCCAGAAATAAACCCACCCATAAATGGTCAAATGATTTTCAACAAGGGTGTCAAGACCATTCAATGGGTAAAAGACAGTTTTCTCAGTACATGGTATCGGGAAAACTGGATATCAACATACAAAAGAATGAAGGTTGACCATTGCCTTACATCATATACAAAAATTAACTTAAAGTGGATCAAAGGGGACTTCCCTGGCAGTCCAGTTGTTAAGACTCTGCACTTGCACTGCAGGGAGCACAGGTTTGATCGCTGGTCAGGGAACTAAGATCCCACATACTGCACAGCACTGTGAAAAAAAAAAAAAAAAAAGAGGATCAAAGACCTAAACATAAGAGCGAAAACTACAAAACTCTTAGAAGAAAACATTAAGGAAGTCTTCATGCAATTGGATTTGTCAGTGATTTCTTGGATATGACAACATAAGCATAGGAAACAAAAGAAAGAATAGATAAATTGGACTTCATCAAAATTAAAAACTTTTGTGCATCAAAGGACACTATTAACAGAATGAAAATGCAATCAATGGAATGGGAGAAAATATTTGAAAATTGTATATCAGATAAGGGATTAATATCCAGAATATAAAAAGAACTCCTACAACTCAACAACAACAAAAACTAACCAGATTTTTTAATTGGTCAAATGGCTTGAATAGACATTTCTCCAAAGATGGTATACAGATAGTCAAAAAGCACATAAAAAGATGTTCAACATCATTGATCATTAGGATAGCCATTATTTAAGAAAGAAAGGAAGGAGGGATGGAAGGAAGTAAGGAAATAATATCGTTGGTGAGGAAGTGGAGAAGTTGGAACACTTGCACAATGCTGATGGGAATGTAAAATGTTGCAGCCACTGTAGGAAACAGTATGGTGGTTCCTCAAAAAAGTAAACATAGGGCTTCCCTGGTGATGCAGTGGTTGAGAATCTGCCTGCCAATGCAGGGGACACAGGTTTGAGCCCTAGTCTGGGAAGATCCCACATGCCGCGGAGCAACTGGGCCCGTGAGCCACAACTACTGAGCCTGCGCGTCTGGAGCCTGTGCTCCTTAACAAGAGAGGCCACAACAGTGAGAGGCCCGCGCACCGCGATGAAGAGTGGCCCCCGCTTGCCGCTTTCGCTCGAAAGCCCTCGCACAGAAATGAAGACCCAACACAGCCAAAAATTAATTAATTAATTTAAAAAAATTTTTAAGTAAACATTGAATTACAATATGATCCAGCAATTCCACTTCTGGGTGTATCCCCAAAATAATTGAAAGAAGGGACTCAAATATTTGTACACTGATGTTCACAGCAGCAGTATTCACAATAGCCAAAAGCTGAAAGCAACCTAAATGTCCATTGACAGATAAATGGATAAACAAAATGTGGTGTATACATACAATAGAATATTACTCAGCATTACAGAGAAAAGAAATGTTGATATACACTACATCATGGAGGAACACTGAAGACATATGCTAAGTGAGATAAGCCAGGCACAGGACAAATATCTTATGATCCCACTTACATGAAGTACCTAGCAGCTTGGATACACTGAAATGGGAGTTAGTGAAAGCTACATAAGTAGAAAACATGAAGGCTGAAACATGGAGGGAAAAAATTATAGAAGATACAGAAGAGAGCATAGGAATCATATCTGATATGGAAAAAAAGGCCTAACGTACACATAATCTGAGTCTCAAAATGAAATAAGAGATGATGGGACAAAGGCTATATTTAAAGAAAGAGTGGTCAAGAATTTTCCAACCCTCATGAATAATCAAGTCATACATTAAAGGAGCACCACAGACAACAAAAACTACAAAGAAAAGTATACCTGGGGACATCATAGTACCTAACAAAAGCAAAGAAAAAGAGAAAAATCGAAAAAAGGGGAAAAAACATTATATTCAAATAAGCAACAAATAGACTGAGGTTTAACTTCTCAACATAAAGCCAGAAGATAATGAAATATCTTGGAAGTATAACTTTCAAAAGTAAAGACAGGGCTTCCCTGGTGGCGCAGTTGTTGAGAGTCCGCCTGCCGATGCAGGGGACACGAGTTCGTGCCCCGGTCCGGGAAGATCCCACATGCCGCGGAGCGGCTGGGCCCGTGAGCCATGGCCGCTGAGCCTGCGCGTCCGGCGCCTGTGCTCCGCAACGGGAGAGGCCACAACAGTGAGAGGCCCGTGTACTGCAAAAAAATTTTAAAAAAAGTAAAGACCATGTGAAGACATTTCCAGACAAATAAAAATGACAGAATTCATTGCCCACATACTCAAACAAAAAAATACTAAAAGGAATTCTTCAGGCACAAGGAAAAAACAGTTTAGGAAGAAATGAAGAGCCATGGAAAGTGTAAATCTGAAGGTAAATCTAAATGAATATTAACTGTAAGAAAAGATAATAATGCCTAAAGTTAGGAACTAAATACATTCTCAGAGAGATTGTAGAAGTACTAATTTATATTAGGTTCTAATAAACCAAGGGTGCATGTTGTAATCGCTAGAGTAAAAGAGGAATATAACTAACAAATTAACAAAAAGTAAAATGGGGTAATAAAAATTGTTGATTAATCTCAAAGAAGGCAAGGGAAAAAGAATATAAATAGGCAAGACAAATAGATAACAAATAGGATCATGATAGATGTAAGCCCAAATACACCAGTAATTATACTACATGCAAGTGGACACAAGACAAAGATTCTTGACTAGATTTTTTTTTTTTTCGGTACGCGGGCCTCTCACTGTTGTGGCCTCTCCCGTTGCGGAGCACAGGCTCCATACGCGCAGGCTCAGCGGCCATGGCTCACGGACCCAGCCGCTCCGCGGCATGTGGGATCCTCCCAGACCGGGGCACAAACCCGTGTCCCCTGCATCGGCAGGCGAACTCTCAACCATGGCGCCACCAGGGAAGCCCCTTGACTAGAATTTTTTAAATTAATCATGTAGTACTTACTTGAGATACAACTACCAGAATCCAGGAAATTTAAAATACAAGTATGGAAAAAAGATACTGCATTCAAACACTAACCAAAAGAAATGTGCTAATAGCTGTACCAAAAACAAACAAGAAGTAGACTTTAAAGCATAAGTCTTATTAGAAATAAAATGGGACATTTCTATTGATGAGTCAATTTACCAAGAAAATAGAAATATTCTAAAAGTGTATACATCTAATAATTTTGCTTCAAAGTATATAAAACTAAAATTGACAAAACTAAAATGAGAAAGAGATAAATCTACAATCCTAGTAGGAGACTTTTACACAACTCCCTTAGTAAAAGAGGACAAGCGGAAAAAATGTCTAAGAATATAGTATATGTGGACAATATGATTAACAAAATGACCTAATGGACATATTAGATAACAGTACAACCAACAATGACAGAAACCTTGATTCTTTTTAGGTGCACAGAGAACATTTCCTAAAACTGAGCATATGCAGGTGTGTATATTCAGCAAGCATATGCAGCAAGCCTCAACAAATTTCATCAGATTGAAATCATTTAGAGTAGGGCTGTGCAATAGAATTTTCTGTGTTCTATCTGCACTGTTCAATACAATAGACACCATAGTCAACACAGTAGTCAGTAGCACTTAAAATGTGTGACTGATGAACTACATTTTATTCATTCTAATTAATTTATATAGCCACATCTGGTTAGTGACTACATATTGGACAGCACAGACTTAGCATATGTTTTCACATAACAATGAAATTAGCTAGAAATCAATAACACACACACTTAAAAAAATTCCCAAATGTTTGGAAATTAAGAAAAACAATTTAAATTACCCATGGGTAAAGGAAGAAAGCACAATAGAAATTAGAATATATTTTTAGGGCTTCCCTGGTGGCGCAGTGGTTGAGAGTCCGCCTGCCGATACAGGGGACACGGGTTCGTGCCCCGGTCCGGGAAGATCCCACATGCCGCAGAGCGGCTGGGCCCGTGAGCCATGGCCACTGAGCCTGCGCGTCCAGAGCCTGTGCTCCGCAACGGGAGAGGCCACAACAGTGAGAGGCCCATGTACCGCCAAAAAAAAAAAAAAAAAAAAAAGAAAAAAAGAAAAAAAAAGAATATATTTTTATCTGGATAATAGTGATATTATTAGGGGAAAAAAAGGCTAAAATTCAATGATTTGAGTATCCATCCCAAGAAGTTAGAAAAAGAATAGCAAGTAAATCTAAAGAAAGTAGAATGAGGTCCATAAGGGTTGTTCTGGTTTCTCATCATAACTTAAAGAGAAATATTCACAATGTCCAGAGTCCTTGATGTCCTGCAAATGAAGGAAGAGGCGGTCCTCAAATTCCTCACATAAGGAACCCACTTAGGGTGACACCAGCCTTGACTTCCAAATGGAACAGTGCCTCTACAAAAGGAAAAGTGATGGCCTCTGCTTCATAAATCTGAAGAGAATCTGGGAGAAGTTTCTGCTGGCAGCTTGTGCCATTGATGCCACTGAAAACTCAACTGATGTCAGTGTCGTATCCTCCAGAAGTACCGGCCGGCAAGCTGTGCTGAAGTTTGCTGCTGCCGCTGGAGCCACTCCTACTGCTGACTGTGTCACTCCTGGAAGCTTTACTCACCAGATCCAGGCAGCCTTCCAGGAGCAGAGACTTCTGGTGGTTACTGACCCCAGGACTGCCCACCAGCCTCTCACACAGGTGTCTTATGTTAACCTGCCCACCATTGCTCTGTGTAACACAGACTCAACTCTGTGTTCTGCGGGCATTGCCATTCCCTACAGCAACAAGGGAGCTCACTCAGGGGGTCCGAGGTGGTGGGTGCTGACCCTGGAAGTTCTGCGCATGCGTGGCACCATCGCCCATGGACACCCACGGGGGGTCATGCCTGATCTCTACTTCCACACACACCTGGAAGAGACTGAAAAGGAAGAGCAGGCCACTGCTGAAAAGGCTGTGACCAAGGAGGAATTTCAGTGCGGATGGAGAGCTCTATCTCCTGAGTTTACTGCTACTCAACCTGAGATCCCAGACTGGTCTGAAGATGCGTAGGTGCCCTGTGTGCCTATTCAGCAGTTCCCTCCTGAAGACTGGTCTGCAGCTCCCACTGCTCAGGACACTGAATGGGGAGGGACAACCACTGATTGGCTTTAAGCTGTTCTCCCATAGACCTTAAAGAGAAAATGGAAATGAAGTTGATGAAAAATCAACAGTTTCTTTAAAAAAAGAAAATAGAAGGAAGGAAATAGTAGAGCATGAATTAATGAAATAGAAAGCACACATTTTAAAAAAGAAAAGACAAAAGCTCATTTTTGAGAAAGAATAAAATTGACAATCCCCCAGCAAAACTGATCAAGAAACAGAGAGAAGTCCCGTTTGTCAATGTAAGGAATGCAAAAGTGGCCATCAGCACAGATCTACAGCCACTACAGGTGTAATATAAAGGATATGATTCATAATTTTACCTAAAAAATTATAAAATTTACCCAAAATTGACACAATAAGAAATATAAAATCTGGGACTTCCCCAGTGGCACAGTGGTTAAGAATCCGCCTGCCAATGCAGGGGACACGGGTTCAATCCCTGGTTGGGGAAGATCCCACATGCCATGGAGCAACTAAGCCCGTGCACTACAACTACTGAGCCTGCACTCTAGAGCCTGCGAGCCACAACTACTGAGCATGAGAGCCACAACTACTGAAGCCCGCGCTCCTACAGCCCGTGCTCCACAACAAGAGAAGCCACCGCAATGAGAGGCCGGCGCACCGCAAAGAAGAGCAGCCCCTACTCACCGCAACTAGAGAAAGCCAGTGGGCAGCAACAAAAACCCAACACAGCCCAAAACTAAATTAATTAATTAATTAATTAATTAAATTTAAATAAATAAAATGCCCAGCTCAATGGCTTTAAAAAAAAAAAAAGAAAAGAAAAGAAATATAAAATCTAAATAGCTCTGTGTCTATTAAGGAAATTATTGGGAATTCCCTGATGGTCCAGTGGTTAGGATGCGGCACTTCCACTGCCGGGCTGGCCAAAAAGAAAAAAAAAAGGAAATTATCTGTAACTTAAAAATTTCCCATCAAGAATAGTCCAAGCCAGATATCTCAGCAGGGAAAAGTTCCAGACATTAAAGGAAGAAATAAAGCAATCTTACACAATCTCTTCAAGGTAAAAGAAAAAGACAATACACTACCCAACTAATTTTATGGAAGCTGTGGATTATGTTCCTTACAGAAGAAGATTTCCTTCCTGGAACTAGACCAGGAGGCATGGCTTTCCCAAGGATTTTGGCACACGCATTTCTCCGCATCTCCCTAGGATGCCTTTCAGGCCTTTGATCACTCCAGCTGTCAGCGAGCTGCATCTGAGCCTCCAGGGCACATTAAAACGAATCTCTTTCCAACAGTTGGGATCCAGTGGCAGGCAGACTGAATCTAACTATCTACAATATCATACAATGCATATTTATCACTTACACTACACTTCTCCAGACAAGGTGTTTGTTATTTCTTTATAAATGTGGTTCTGTGTAAATGCTTTCATTAAATTTTATTTAATCTGCTTACTCAATGATATAGCTAATTATGTGGGGCCAGTGGAATTCCTAGACTGTCAGTTGGTCAAGGGGGCCCTATAGAAAACTCCAGAAGAATGAGAATATTCCTTTCCTGTAAGCCATGCTTTAGGGAAAAAGTATTCTTCTAAATCAGGGGTCTACAAACTACTGCAGGAAGGCCAGCCAGCCACTGTTTTAATGAAACACAGCCTCACCCATTTGTGAGTTATCTAAGGCTGCTTTCTGCTATAAAGGCAGAGTTGCATAGTTGCAGCAGAAACTGTATGGCCCTCAAAGCTGAAAATATTTGCTATCTGGCCCTTTACAGAAAATGTTTGCTGACCCCTGATCTAAATGAGAATTTTTTTTAACTTTTATTGATTTTTTTTCTTTTTGCTGATTATAAATGTGCTGCTAGCTTGCTGTTAAAAAAAAAAAAAAGATACTATGTAAAAGAATAAAGATAAGTCATTTATCTCCAGAAGCCTACTTAGCAAACTTAGTATTTTGATGAGTGCCATTCTACATATATATTTGTGTACTTTTTCCCAAAAATGATATTAATGATGGCAAATGAAAATTTTCCCATTGTTGTATCATAAACATTTTTCAAAATAAATTTATTTATTTATTTGTTTTATTTTTGGCTGTGTTGGGTCTTTGTTGCTGTGTGTGGGGTTTCTCTAGTTGCGGCGAGCAGGGGCTACTCTTCGTTGCGGTGCGCGGGCTTCTCATTGCGGTGGCTTCTCTTGTTGCACAGCATGGTGTCTAGACACGTGGGCTTCAATAGTTGTGGCTCACAGGCTTAGTTGCTCTGCAGCATGTGGGATCTTCCCGGGCCAGGGCTCGAACCCGTGTCCCCTGCATTGGCAGGCAGATTCTTAACCATGCGCCACCAGGGAAGCCCTATCATAAATATTTTACACATCCATAAACATAGCTCTTCATCTTCATTTTAAATATGGCTGTAGGGGATATTTATAACCACTTTCTCAATATTCCCTTCTCCCTCTCCCTGCCCCAAGCTTTCTCAATAACAGCACCTTACCTGATTTTCCTTTAGTAATTCACTCTCTCCCTTTCGGGGCCATTAAGTTTTCTTTAACTTTGGATTTTGAGATAATTTCAAACTTATAGAAAAATTGCAAGAATAGAACAAAGAATTCCTATATGTGCTTCACCCAGATTCCCCAAGTATTATTTTATCACATTTGCTTTATAATTCTCTACTTATGCTATATACCCAGATATATCTAGATCTATATATATATATAGATATGTTAAGTTTTCCCTGAATTGTTTAAGAATAAGTTACAGACACAATGCCCCTTTGACATTCAAACAGAGGGAGGAGGAAGAGGATTTTGAGCAGAGAAGTGCCACAGTCTGAACATGATCTGGATGCTGTGGGGAGAACTGAGTGAAGCAGAGCAAGCAGGAAATCAGGGAGGCCGTGGCCTGACCAACTGGGAGGACAAAATTGCCACTTTCTAAGATGAAGAAGACTACAAGAAGAACATGTTTGGGGAGAAATTAAAAATTTGATGGGGGCATGTTGGGTTTAAGATGCCTAATTAGTCACTGTACCAAGCCCAGTTTATAAGCCTCCTCCTATTTGCAGGGCCAGAGTTTCTGCTCTGTGATACTGATGACCCTCTAAGAAGACTGCCTGCACCAACCCTTGAGGTTGCAGGCCCACCAGGTTGCAGGTAGAGGGAGCAACTGACTCACCCTGGATCTCTGGTCTGCCACTCCTCCTGTGCTATTGCGTTGTCTTGGAACCTGACTGCTGGAGAGGCTGAATGGTGCACCTGAAAGTGTGGAATTGATGTTCTGTGGTGGAAGCTGACCAGAGGGCGAGCGAGGGGAGCCTGCAGAAAATTCTAGTCCCTCCTCCTACCCCATGGTGAGGTGAGATGACATAGTTCATGCCATTTGCCCTCTGAAGATAGTGAGACTAAGCAAACAGCTGTGCCTATGCTGTAGACACTCAGTAACACCCACCTGTATTTGTTCTCTCTTTTTCCCTGCTTCACCGCCCATTTACCTTCAGTCATCCTGTTCCGGGATTGCATCACCCCAATAAAGTATTCACAGTAAGGTTTAATTTTATGCTGTTTTCTTAGGAACCCAGATTAAAGCAGGTATCAAAGTGGAGATGTCTGGTAGGCAAAGGGATATATGAGCCTATAGTCCAGAGAAGAGATCTAGGCTGAAATACAGATTTTGGAGTCCTAGGTAATAAAGATCTAAGACCAGATGAGATTACCTAGGAAGTGAACATAGGTAGAAAAGAGAAGAGATTTGAACACTGAGCCCTCAGGCACTCCAACATACTGAAGTCCAGAGAGGTGAGGAAATACCAGCATCGAGACTGAAAAGAAATGTCCCATGAGGTAGAGAAAAACCAAGCATGTTGTTTCTTGAAGCCAAATGAAAATACATCAATTATGCAAAATACTGCTGATGGCTTAAGCAATATAAGTAATAAATGAATATTGAAATCAGCAATGTGGAGGTTAGCAAACTTGATTAGCGCTCTTCTTTTGTTTTGTCTTGTTTGGCCACACCATGCAGCTTGCGTGCGGGATCTCAGTTCCCTAACCAGGGACTGAACCTGGGCCTCGGCAGTGAAAGCGCCGAGTCCTAACCACTGGACCTCCAGGGAATTCCCATTGATTAGCACTCTTTATGTGGAGAAGAATTTGTGTATACAGTAATGTCACACCTCTCATCCCTGTTATAATTTGTATCTTCAACTTCTTTTTTTTCCTGATCAGTCTGGCTAGAAGTTTATCAATTTTATTAATCTTTTTTAAAAGTTAGCTTTTGGTTTAAATAGAGTACAGAAATTGATTTTTCTCTTGTTTTTCTGTTTTCTATTTTGTTGATTTCCAATCTAATCTTTATTTCTTTTCTTCTCTTTACTTTGGGTTTAATTTATTCTTTTTCTGGTTTCTTAAGGTGGAAGCTGAAGTAATTGAGACTTTTTTTTCTAGTATAAGTATTTCATTACTAAAAATTTACCAATAAGAGCTGCGTCCCAGAGATTATTTTTTTCAAATATTTCGCTACTTCTCCTCCCTCCCCTCCCCTTCAGGAACTCTAATTACTCTTACACATATTAGGCTGCTTGAAGTTGTACTACAGCTCTGTTCAATTTTTCTTAGTGTTTTATTTGCCTGTTTTTCATTTTGGATGGTTTCTTTTATGTCCTATCTACCATGATTTTTTTATTCTTTTCTTCTATTATGTTTAATCCACAGTTAATCCCATCTGTGCATTTTTTAAAATCTCAGACATTGTAGTTTTTATCTCTAAAAGCTTAATTTGGTTGATTTTTTATAGCTTTCATGTTGCTACTGAGCATGTTCAATACTTCCACTAGCTTCTTGATCATATGGAATAGTTTAATAATTGTATTAATGAGCTTGTCTAATTCTTTGTCATTTCTGGGTCAATTTGATTGAGTGGTTTTTCTCATTATGGGTTGTATTTTCCTGCTTCTTTGCATGAGTTATGAGTTATCCAATTTTTGATTGGATGCCAGTCATTTTGTATTGTATGTTGTTGGGTACTGAATATTTTTAATATATATATTCTTGAGCTTTGTTCTGGGATGTGTTTAAATTACTTGGGCAGTTTTATCCTCTTAGGTCTTGCTATTAAGTATCTTTCAGGCAGTGTTTAGTCTAGGGTTCATTTTTTTCTCCTATGCAGGCAAGACTCTACTATTCGAACCCAGCGTTTCTCAACCTCAGCACTATTGATATTTAAGGCTGAATAATTCACTGTAGGATGTTTAGCAGCATCTCTGGCCTCTACCCAGTAGATGCCAGTAGAGCCCATCTTCTCTGGTTATGAAAACCAAAAATGTCTCCAGATACTACCAATTGTCTCCTGGCGGGGGTGGAGCGGGGCATAAAACTGCCATCATTTGAGAGCCATTGCTCTGACGTCCTATGACTTAGGAGGTTTTCTGCCCTCGCCGATGGTACTATTACTGGCACTTTGTGAGTTCCAGTGATTTTTCCCCCTAATCCTTCTGGATGATTCTTTCCCCCACCTCAGGTATTTTCTTTACACAAGTGTTCATCAGCACTCAACTGAATACTTGTGAGGGACCCTCTGCAGACCTCCAGCGTTTAGGTCTCTCCTCTTTGGTACTCTGCCCTGCCAATCTAGTCACTTGGCCGCTTAGGGCCCCTTGCTCCATCATCTCAACTTAGGGATACGGTCAAGCTCTGCTTGAGTTCTCCCTCCCTGTGCTGTGGCCTAGAAACTCTCTCCAGGCACTAAACTAAGGGAACCCAAGTTTGCTTCATGTTTCCCATTTCAGGGATCACGTCTCTCCCATCCTTTGCTCCTGTTTGATATATTTTGTCTGGTATTGTACTTGTTCAGGCAGGTTAGTCATCTTGGTCTGAAGGCTATGTCAGTGACTTTTAAAAAGTATATTTGCATGCTAATTTAAAAATTCAGGAGAGTAAAAGCAAGAGGTGAGGATTATTGGGGTATGCCTTTGAGTAGGTGTGAGAGGGTGGCTTAGATCCAATGAAGATGCTAGCCTCAGGCAGAAGCACAGTTGATCCAAAGTTAAGAGGAAAGAGGCACTAAGATTAACAAACCAAGATATGGACATTTTGTTTACTGTTTTCTAGATTTTTCTTTCTGTTTTAAACACGGTATAATAGGTATAGATGGGGATAGGTATATAGAAAATAATATAGGCGTAGAGAGAACATAAAAATGTTAATGGGCTGTTACTATGTGGACTCATGGGTGACTTTTGGGGTGATTTCTATTTCTAAACTTTTCCTATATTAGTTTATATATTAATAGTATATTATAGAGTTATATTTTTTAAGAATTTAAAGAAACGAGATAGCTGGAGACTGCTTTGTTCTATTCTCAGCACCTACTCATTACACTCCTTTGCCCAAAACCTCTAATAGTTTCCCATCTCATTCAAAGTAAAAGTCATAATCCTCACCAATGGCTAACCAGGTCTTCCATGATCTGGCCCTACCCATCACCCTTAACTCATTTCTCTGGCTTCATCCACTACTTTCCCCCTTTTCATTCTGCTCCAGCCACACCGGCCTCCTTGCTGTCTCTTGAACAAATCAGTCATTGCTCCTACATCAAGTTCTTCGCACTCGCTGTTCCCATGCCTAGAACATCTTTCCTCCAGAGTCTCGTGGACTTCCTTATACTCATTCGTATCTTTTCTCAAATTTCACTATCAGTGAAATCTTCCCTGGACAACCTATCTAAATTGCAATACTTTTCCTCCTTGATGTTTTGTGATACTTTCTTTCCCAATATATTTTCTCTTTACCATTCATCACGTCGAACAATATGCTTTCCTTTTTTTCCACTGCCATCTGTAGTTTCCAAAATCAATAGATGTAAACCCCAGAACACTCTTGGACCTGAGCAGCTTCAAATCCACAGGCCTGAAAATTTTAAAAAGAGGACTCCAGAGAACCTTGTTGGGGGGAGGCAGGGGAGTGGAGGCCATGGGGAGGAAGTCCAAGGGTCACATACAGGGGATGCTTCAGGGAAACACCCCAAGACCAATGGTTGGAGGTGGGTACAGCATAGACTCAGCAGTGTAATCCCGTCTGAGTCCCAAGTTAATGAATCTGTAGGAAGGACAGAAGAGAAATGCTAAAGACCTGATTGTGTGAAGTTTTTCATCTATAGACACTGCCAACACCAATGTTCAGTTATTGGAATTTAAAGTATATGTGTGTGGTGTGTGGTGTAGAGAGTAGAGTAACAAATGGCAGAGGTTGACAGAGGCCAAATCATGGAACGCCATGCTAATTTTATTAACCTATGTAGTGCATTAAGTATAAGTCTAGAATTTAAAATTACAAAGGTTTTCTAAAAAGTGATAAGAAAATACAAATAACCTATATTAATCAGGACAGAAATCCAATTCAGTTATCTTAAACAAGAAAGGGACTTTATTGGCTCACAAAACGTTAAAGTCCAGAGGTAGGGCAGGCTTTAGGCACAGCTGGATCTAGGGCCTCCAGAAAATTGACATCAGAACTTAGTTCTCATTCCTTTCTGCTAGCCTCTGAGTTTCCCCTCAGACTCTCTCCACATGGTACAAATTTTCAGGCTTACACAGTCATTAGTTCGTGCGATCTCTGTCGAGCGTTCTTTCCAAGAGTTCCAGCAGAAGTTCTGTTGAGGGCTTTCTTTAGCCTGGCTTGAGTTACATGCCCATTCTTTAATCACTGTGGCTAAGGAGCTGTGGGACTCAGGAGGGCCAGGCCTGGTTATGTACTCACCTAAGCCACAGGGAATGGGTTCCTCACAATAAATAAGGATTCTGTTATCACAAGATGGGGAAAGAGATGCTGAACAAAAACAACATATATCCATACATAACCTAACAGAAGAGCAGGTAAAGGATACAAACAATCCATGATAAAACTATAAATGGCCAATAAATATATGTAAATAACCTCAACCTCACCATTAACCAGGGAAATGCAAAATGATCCTTTTTTTTTTTTGCCCATCAGATAAAAATTATCAAGTGTAGGTAAGGCTATATGGGGAAGTGAGCACTTTCTATATACAGTTGGTGAAAATAGAAAGTTATGATGTCCTTTGGGAAGGCTAAGGTGGGTCTACCAGAGCACACCCTTTGTCCCAACAATCTACCTTATACTCCATTCTAAAGACATATTCACACACGTGCACAAAGAGATATGAAAGAGATTTTACTTCGGCAATGTAATAGCAAAAGAAAATAAGGGAATAGCTAAATAATGGTATTTTCATAGTATTGAATACTATTCAACCATTAAAGAAATTTAAAGACCTCAGGATCTGTTTGAGACAAAAAAAAAAAAAAAAAGCAAGCTGCAGAATACATATATATGATCCTATTTATGTAAAAACAGCATTTATATGTGTATGTATATTCACATGGAAATTATGGAAAGGAGATCAGAAGAACATATACTAAACTGTGGGCAGTGGAATGTGATAGGAAACGCTGCAGAAAAGGGTGTCTCTTCAGTCTTGTGTAAAAGTTAAGTACACTGAGATGGCAGTCATTTATACTTCCATAATTTAAAAAAAATGGGGAAACGCAATTCACAATAGGAAATGAAAATGGCCAATAAACATATGAAAAGATGTTCCTTCTTATTAACAAAGAAAAGAAAGATAAATTTTCGCCTATCAGAGTGGCAAAAACATTGAAGGATTCAGGGTTGGTGGGAGTGTAGGCAAAGAGGCACTCTGACTACTGATGGAGTTGTAAAGTGGTACAATCTTTTTGATGGTATTTCTCAAAATGTTAAATATGCATGTTTTCTGACCCAATAATTCCACTTCTAGCTATTTATCCCAGAGAAATACCCACACAGGCAGCAAAATATATACGGATGTTAACTCTACCTTTACCTATAATAAAGAATCAGAAATAACCAAATTACCTACCAATAGGGGTTGGCTAAATAAGTTACAGTGTATTGATGCAATGGATTAGTATGTAGCCATAAAAAAAACAATGTCTACATCAAAGTGGGAGGGAGAGGAGGCAAGTTTCAGTGCAGTTCATGTAAAATAGGGATATGTACCTACCACACTCATATGATCACTGTGAGGATTAAGAGTTAAGGTAAAGCACTTCCAACAGTGCCTGTATACAGTGACAAGTGTCAGCTATTAACACATTTTTGCTTAATTATGTATATGTCTAAGTCTGGAAGAACAGCAAACCAAATAATTATTACTTCTGTGTTAAGACCATGAAAGGAATGTCCTTTTTCATTTTACATTTCTGTACTGTAGAAAACTCAAACGAGCATGTTTTAATAGCTTTTACATTTGTTAACCATAAGATAAAAGCATAAAATTTATCAATCAAGGTTTAATAGCCATCATTTTCACACTGTGAAAAAATATACATCCCTGGAATTCACAGAACTAGATTTGAGTTTTAGCTCTAATTGGCCACATGCAAGTCACACAATCTCTAAATCTTGCTTTCCTAGTCTACAAATCTAAGTGAGATAGGTAAAGTGTCTAATCCGTCTAGCATGCAGATTACTTCAGTACATAGAACTCTCCCTTGAACTTACACAAATGTATTCGACATATTGCTAAATGATCAAGTGCCAACTGGGTGTGAATGTGGGGAGTTCAACCTCCAAGAAAACCAAAAGAAAATTTAGCAGTAATGAGCAAATAAATGCTCAGTGGCTACTGGACAGGCATCAGCAGTCTGCATACTGTTAACAATGACTGCTCATTTGATAACCCATCAGATGCCACTGCTTGGCAACTGCCAGATCACCACTTCATCAGAGGCTGGGCACCCCCCCAGAATCGCCAATATGATTATCTGTGTTAACGTAAATGAATGTCTGGATGAAATCATAAATCACCAAATAGTTATTTAAAATCAATTTGTCTAGCGGGAACTTAGACTAACCAGAGATGGCGAGTACACAGACCATCACTTCCTTTTCATGTGTATTGTCACACAGTTTTTTTGGGTCCAACCCATTTTCCCCAGAGCCTTGCCTTAGTTTCAGAATCCTTTCTAAACAACGTACAGGTATCGGAGATGGCAGAACAACCTCATATTTGCCAACTCAAATACTTTCTCTAAGCTCTCACATTATACCAAACATCTTTGGCATTTATGAAAAATGTACCACAGGGAAGCTTCTTTGTATATAGGAAAAATAAGATCTAAAAAAACATGAAATTCTAGGCACCAAGAGGTTATTCCCTTCTTACCTACTCTGATAAAAGAATTCTGTCATCCCAGCAGTATTCCAAACATGCCACCTCAAAACCTACTTGGAAAGAAGCCAGTTATAAATAAATAAATCAATCAACCCAAGACCGTTTTATCTTAGAGTGGAGGAATTTATAGCTTTATTGGACATTGACTTGTTTCCTCTCAGCCACAAAGAGAAGACCCAAACAGAAGTCCCTACATATTCTTGTATAACTTAAAATACATTATATCATTACTACATATTTATACTTCAATAAATCTTAATCTATAAAGCACATTTCTTATAATTGTTATCAGAAAATCTATAAACAAGCTCCATTCTGCCTCACTTCTCCACCAGCTGGCCTCGCATTAGTATGCTTTTTAACAGGCTCATGCAAATCTCACCTTCCATTTTTTAATTTGATCCAAGTACCAGATGTAACCAAAACCTCTGGAACTATGAAATATTTTTATTCACATGGGTCATTTTCCACACAATTATGCCCACTATAAAAAAGCCTTTTCTCATATCTATATTTTAACTTTCAGAGTTTTCCACTAAACAGAACCACAGTACTTGGGATTCTCAGACAAGGAGTATATGATCCTACTACTACAATGTGTATTATTTTTATACATTAAAAAAATGTGTTAAGACTTAAAATGAGAAAAAATAGTTCCACCAACTCTGACAGTTAATAAACTAGTTGTTATAACCTAGTTTTTTTTAAAAAATAGAACCCATTCAACTTAACAAGTATAACCTCAATGCTACTAGAAATTGATTAGTTTTTTTTTTAATAGAAGACCCACAAACCTCCAAACTGTGATAGTTATCTCAGACTCACCTCTGAAGATTGCTGAAGAGCTGGCTAGCTCTTTGAACTGAGTCTTCCTTTACCCAAATACAACACCCTGGTAAGACAACTATGGCTCTAGGAATCTCAGAGGTGGGGGAAGAGGCTAACTCACATACAACAGCTTTGTGCCAACCCCCAATGATTTACAGTGGAAGAAATACCTACCTAATTATGGCAGGGTTACAGTACCTAGCACAGTGCCTCGTCGGTAGAAAATTTAATAAATGCATGGCTGCTTTGTTAGCCTGGTGTTCAATCCTTTTGTACCAAAGGAATAAAATCGCAAACCTGATACTTGTTGCCCACCTGTCATGGATTTTTCTGTCCTTAACAAAAATGAAGGAAAAATAATGACTTAGATCTTCAAGTCTTTTGTTTTCTAAAAGCCAAGACAGATCATCACTCTTGTTTACATTTGCCCTTCAACACTGCCATTCACTACAAATCTTTCCCTAGTGTTATAATTTCTACCTTCATAGTTTTACAACTGTTTATTGTTTAGACTGTCCACTTTCTAATGATACATGAGAGGACATTATTTTCATTAGTGGGATGCTTCCCAATTACAGGTAAGATGAGCTATTTTTGAGTTTTCCTGCAGGCAGGAAACTAAACCTAGATAAATTCTTGATATACTTCAATTCTTGGATCAAAGTATTTGTCAATCGTCCCCAATCTAGGTGTCCCATTTTGATGGGACCTAAACATCAAACTTTTTGATGTTTCATCACCATCACTTCTTATCTGAGTTTTAAGGCTCATTTCACTTTGAGGTTTTTGGTCATCCTTTATCTTCTATTTTCTGAAATGCATATTCAAATTAGGTAAAAGAAAACTGGTAAATTTGGAAAAAATGGTTTCAGTTTTCAGATTTTACAATTCCTACATTGCTTTTCAATGTAGAAAGGAATGTATCCTTGTAAAGAGCATTTCAATGATCAACACAAATAACGTATCTGTCTAAGAAGGAAAGTTTTAACAAAGGGACAAAGAATCAGGTAGTTCATCATTTGGAAAAATAATAAGAATATAAACATCACATGGAAGATTTAGGCATTAACACCTGAATTAAGTTTAAAATTTCAGTTTCTAGGCAGGTATGACACCATTTTTTTCAAGATAAGATAATAATAGTGGGTGAAAATTTTCTACATTTCCCAGTGGATTTTCTAAGTCTATAGGAAAACTATTATGTATCATTTCATGTTTTTAATTTTGTCTTCATTTCAGAAGAAAAAGACCTGAGTGCTGATTTTTTTTTTCATTTCTTAAACTTTCACAACATTGAGAAGTTTCTCTGCATTGTGTCTTCGCTGATGTCTAAAAAGATTTGAGCTTTGACTATAGGATTTCCCACACTGAACGCATTCATAAGGTTTCTCCCCAGTATGGATTCTCTGATGATTAATAAGCCCAGAATTCTGGCTAAAGGCTTTTCCACATTCGAGACATTTGTAAGGTTTTTCTCCAGTATGAACTCTCTGGTGTTGCACAAGAATGGAACTCCTGCTGAATGCTTTCCCACACTCAACACATCCATAGGGTTTCTCCCCACTGTGGATTCTTTGATGAAGAATAAGGGCTGAGCCCTGACTGAAGTGTTTTCCACATTCATCGCATATATGTTGTTTCTTTCGGGAGGGATTTCTCTTTCTTTCAAACCTGCCCTTGGGGAAACAGGTTTCTCCATATTTAAAAATTTGAGGAACACCTATATTGAGAGTGCCAGGAACTTCATGAGATTCTACTGCTGAAGGAATCTCCTGCTTTGGAGCTAGCGCTCCATTTTCAGTCCTAGCATCATCATCTGAAATAAACAGAAAATGTAAATATCACTCATTTCCTATTCTGAGAGGAAAGAAACCTGAAGAAAAAAAATTTTTTTAAATGACTAAAAGTAAATAGCTTGCATATGTCTATAAACAGCACTATGAAAACTGGTGATAAGGTTACCTACTCTCAAAAAAGAAAAAAAATGAAACGGCTGGTTATGAGGTTAATGAAGTGAGAGCACGGGAACATGAGAAATTAAAAGGTTGTATCCTAATGAAAGTGGTAACATAAGGGAGTGGGTTATACAGTAGTAGTCAAAAACCAAAGGGCAGAAAAATGGCACATTGTTTAGAGAGTCTAAGTTTGTTAGAGACAGTCAAAGTGATGCAGCTAGGTCTGGAGAAAAATAAAATAAAATTGGCCATTAGAAATCATTTTAATATTCTTTTGCTTTGAAAAAGGGAAAAATTATATCAAAATACAATGTGTAAATAACCACCAATCTGTCAGAAAGTGACTATTTCTAAAATGAGCAGGACAAGGCAGGTCACAGCCAAGATCAGACTAAAAGGAGAATATAGGAGTCCTGACAAAAAGCTGAAGGTAAGCTGAGAGTATCCTGTGTTAACTTGGGACATGACACTTACAGACTCAATGCACCTTTAATAACTGAAAGTTTTCCTTTAAAAGCAGCCTCACGTATTTGGTATTTGTCATGGTATTTAGACGAGTTGTTACTTCCAGGCCTCAGTTAGATGTGTTCAGTGAAAGAACGGCCCAAATTACCAACATGAGGTACCATCATCACCCACCTGTAGGCAGGCAGTGATTATGAGCGAGTCTCATTTCAGACCTTCCTGAAACTTCAAGCCTTAAAGAATAAACAGTTACTAAAAAGTGAACAGCACTGCTCAAAAAAGTTATAAACAGTGAGCAAATCTGCAACAAATGACTAAGAAAGGGGTAGTCAAAAAGAAGGCTGACAAAGAGATGCTGAAGAGTTAGAGGGGATCAGTGAGGTCTGGAGACTTGAAAAACAGAGAAGTGAGTGTGAAGGTGACAAATGGCACAGAAAGAATTGAGCTCCCAAGTGTGGTAGAGACCAGACTGCTAAAATGAAGCTACTTTAAAAGAGGCGAGAATTATCCTAAAGTTCAGGCAGGGGAGAAGTTCCCAGGAAGATGCCACCTCCAACAACCAAAGACAGTGGTTCTCAAACTTTATTGCACAAAAGAATGCCCCATAATTCAGAGGGGAAGCCTGCTCAGAGCTCATTACACTAGCATTACCTCCAACTACCTCAAGGAATGATTCCCAAAGCAGTCTCAATTAAAATTTCATTTTAATTCATATAAATATGAAAAAGAAATGTAGCAGTTTTAGGAATATACGGGGTTGTATCAAAATAAGTAAGTATGTGGCATTAACTGCCAAGATACTGGTAAAGAATAGCCGTAGTGAATTATGAGCTTTCTACTTAATTTTTCTGTACTTATATTTATTATAGCTAGGGGCCATATTTTTGCATAAATACTTAGAAAAGGTGAAGAATTTTCTCTAAATACCATTTCTACAAAAGAAGCTTCTTAGGAAACAAAAATGACTTTAGGTAGGATGTTTGAAAAAAACAACACACACAAAAAGCTAAAAATTCAGAAAAGGCTTCAGTAATAAACTATAAACAAAAAAACTAGATTTGAAGAGGTATCAGGTAAGCTTACTGTACCAGGAAGACCAGGCAGGAGACTAAAAGGATGTGAAACAGATGGCAAATAAGCAATACGGCATGTGAAACAGAGAGACCTGGTCTACCGGTGGGTGCTGGCTCAGAGTAAGGCAAATGCCAGCCTGAAATGGCTAGGCCTTCAAAGAAAGAAGTGAAAGAGAAGAAAAGGCTGATGATGTTAATGTCGAGGAATAAAAGACCTGAGGTTAGCAAACCAACTGTTATTAGAAAAGAATCAAAATCCTACAGTGTGTCTATGTCTAAGCAATCAAGTTAAGGTGATTATCCCCCTTTCCCTCACAGTAAAAATAAGCAAAGAGTTCTGGACAAAAGGTCCACACCCTCTTTCACCCTCCTGCCCACATGGGGTCCTCACCACAGTGCCTTAGGGAATGGAGCTCCCAGGATGCCCACTTGAGCTGGTTTTCCACCGCATCGAGCTCAGAACTTGGTAATCCCTGAGCTTCTTCTTGAGATACCATCTCCTCTACTAACACTTCCCGTTTTCGTCGTCGAAGAGAAACCTGGAAATGATAGGGTTTGGTTCAGTTGAGAACGAACGTGATGAGAATCAAACCTAAACGCACACAAAAGAAACCATACAAAACATATGCTGCAGAGGCCTAGATGGCAAACAAGCATAGATAATGGGCAGGGGTGGGGGGGGAGCGACACAGAAACATAATTTTAACCTAGCTGAGTGGAATTAATTCAGCAGCTGCGCCTACTGCCATACCAATGCTCCTGACCCAGGAACGTGACGCAGCAGGCTTACCGGCTGTCCAGGGTCATCCAGTTCACTCTCTAAATCCTCCAGCACCGTCACTGCCTCCTCTCCATTCTCTGGATGATGCTCTCGAACCCAAGTCTGTAGCTCCTTGGGTAGGATGGCAACAAACTGCTCCAGTACTACCAGCTCCAAGATTTGTTCTTTTGTGTGTGTCTCTGGCCTGAGCCATAGACGGCAAAGTTCCCGAAGCTGGCTCACAGCTTCACGGGGCCCAGGTGAATCCTGGTATCCGAACTGCCTGAATCGCTGCCTGAAAACCTCCGGGTCAGGGAGATGGTTCCAGGGGATACTTGACCCCTCTTCGCCATCAGGATCCTCCTCCAACTTCACTCTCAGAATTTTTTCCTCTTCATCTGGAGTTGGGATGATAAGTATTGAATCCTCTTCCACTGACTGTGCAGACATCCTGATTTATAATACTTCAAGAAAAGACAATCAAGGTAGGATATAGGCCTCAGGGAAATACCCCGTTTTCTTCACAGGCACTCCTGAGGCACAAGAAATGAAAAATATATAAATGACCAAATATTCTAAGAATGTGGACACATACCGATTAAAGGAAATAAAAATGTATTCTTTTACTACGTTAAAAATTCCAACCAATAACCTAAACCAGAAGTTGGCAAACTACAGCTCATGGCCAAATCTAGCCTGGTGCCCATTTTTGTACAGTGCTTGTACTAAGAGTTTTCACATTTTGACATGGTTGAAAGAAATCAAAAGAACACTCCATGACATGTGAAAATGATATGAAATTAAGTTGTCTCCATAAATTTTATTTATTTGTTCACGCTACAATAGCAGAATTGAGTAGTCGCAATAGACACTACAGGGCATGAAAAACCTAGTATTTACTCTGGCCCTTTAGAGAAAAAGTTTGCCTATCTGTGACCTACAAAACCTATTTCAACAATCAAAAGAATCCAAGTAAGCACCAGACCACTTCAGTGTTATTTAAATGCATCTGGCCCTTGAACACATTATTTGCAATTCATAACTGGTGTTCCCTGACACACTTAGGTCACCTCAAAAGCAGGGACTGCTTTTTCATTATCTGCTTAAAAAATTTCTTTTGACAAATGTTTTTTAAGGACTAAGAAATATTTTCAAAATGTTTAAGAACTCCCTGGAGTTAAAATATATGTGAAAAAAAATTCACTTGCTCAGTAACAGATACATAATGTTGATAAAAATTAACCACTATGTGCCATAAAACTTAAGTATTATTCAGTCACCCACCGCACCATAAGTACCTTTACCTTTGTAATGATAGGCATTAATCACAGTAAAATTCTTCGAAGAAAAGGCACTCTCATAACACCGTAACTTCGTGCAGTGGTGCAGACTCTTGTCCTTACACTGGGTGACTCACAGGCTCCCTGGCTTCTACCTTCAGGGAAACCTTGTGCTATTTCTGATCCTTTCCTTAGTATTTGCACAGTCATGCCCATGCCATTGTTTACAATACCCATTAGGAATGAGCCATGCAGCTATTCAATGTACCTATTCAGGGCCCGGAATGTGAAAGCCAGTAATTTCCAAAAAACTTCCCGTAACCCCATGAGACTAGGAATCCGAAAAAATCTTATCAGGTAATATACATACAGGTATAATTAAATACTCTGGAGTGTGGCGGCCTTACAAACACGTAGGTTTGGCCTACAGATTCGTTTGTTCCTATTCCAAGACCCTACCTTATCGACGTTTCAAACAGTCTACAGAAAATAAATTTCTCTTCCTTTTACGTTCTCATACAGCACCCTGCCCGTGGGACGTGAGGAGGTGCGGGGAGAGCAGGCTCGCGGTCCCGACGGTGCGGGGGCGGGGAGCCCCGTTCCAAGTGACCTCCCCACTCACTCCTGCAGAGTGCCGCTGCGAACCCCGCCCCCACCGCAGCGATTCCAGCCCTTCTTCCCCGCACTCGCGGCGGCGGCTTTCGTTAGACCAAAAGCCACCCTGCCACAACAGCGTCGAAGCCACGGTACTTCCGCCCGCGGCCGGCTGAACTACAAGTCCCGGCAGGCCCCGCGCGAGGTTCGCCCACTCCCACCTCCGCCCGAAAAGAATCCCAGAACTCTCCGCGGGATGCCAGGGCCTCGAAATAGAACAAAACCGGCCGATGGGGGAGGGGAAGGCAAGGGTTGCGGAGGACACAAGGGATGGAGGAGTCTCCGAAGGTGCTGAAAGCCCAATCTGGCTTTCCGTCTACCCCTCGCCGTCCCCCAACTGCCGGGCACGGAGACCGCGGCCTGCCCCCCGCGCCTCCCGGGAAGCCGAGAAAGGTCCCCGCCAGGCTTCTTCGCTGACTTTTGCCAAAGCGGTCCGCAGCCCGTAGCCCAGAGTCCCCCTCACGCACTTCCCCCCACTCTCGCGCAAACCTCGGGCTCGGGAACCGGAGCCGCTTCGCTGTGCACGGCGGACGCACAAACGCCACTCACAAGCGGTTTCCCAGCAGCCCCCGGCGCGGACTGCTTCCGGTCTGCGGGCCCCAGGAGGCGGGGGGAGGCGAAGCACCGCGTTACCGTGGAGATGCGCTCCGGGCGGGGGGAAGGGCTGTCCGACGACAATGACTGCTTTGAGGCTACGCTTGGCCTCGCGCCTCTTTCCTCCGGATAGCCCAGCCTTCTGTGTTCCGCTTAAAAGACAAGGAAAAGAAAGAATTCTGCCACTAAGATAGTCTTACGGTTTCATAAGCCTTTTCACATTCATTATCTCATGTGATCCTCACAGTAATCCTCTGACAGAAGTAACAAAAGCTAATATTTATGAATGCTAACTACATCGTACCAGGCACTGTCACCATGCTTTACATGTATTGTAATTTAATTTTTACAACAACCCTAAGATGGTAAGAACTTTTATTATCCCCATTTCACAGCTGAGATAATCGCGGCACAAGTAAATAGCTTGCCGAGAGCTCATAACTAGTAAGTGGGAAGCAAGATTTAAAACCAAGGCATGACTCTAACCTTTGCCTCCCACTTGCTGTGCTATAGAGCTTTAGTATGACCAATTTATGTGTCAGGGGAACAAAATGAGACTCTTAACCAAGAGCTTTGGCAATGATCGCACATTGAATTTGCAGAATGCGTGGTCACCTTCTGACTTCAGGCTTAACATTTTATACTACAAAACAGCTGCCAAAGTGATCATTTAAAAACGTAAATCAGATCATTTCATCCCCTATTTAAAGGCCTTCAATGGATCCCTATTGCCTTAATTATGACATAAAAACTCCTGACGTTTGTCTGTAAGGCCCCCTGTAATTTGTTCCTTGCCCCCAATCCATCTCCACCCCACCCCACTCCCCAGCTCTTAGGCTCATTGTGGCCCAGGATCCTCAGCCTCCCTGACCACCTTCCCTTCCAGAAGCCTCCTCACTCTCAAGCACTGGGTAGAAGTGAGCCCACTTATTCATTTCTCTGTTTTTTGTTTTCTTTTGTTTTTCTCCATAAGTCCCCTAAGGGCAGGGACCTTGCCTGTCTTGTTCACCACAGTATCCCCACCTAGTAGTCCCAGGATGCTGACTGCCTGGTACATAGAGAACTCAATAAATATTTATTGAATAAATGAATGAAGTGTGGGCTGCTCAGATTGCTGCCTTTGCTAGATCACATGTCAGGCCTCAGAAACCACACAAAAGAGCCCTGTTGTTTAAGGTCTGTGTTAGAAATACAGGTCCAGCCTTCCAGAAGCATTCCAAGATCCTCAGGCTTCAGCTTTCTGCCTCTTTCAGGAAAGTGCCCTTTGCAAAGAGCCCTCAAGTCCCTGCTGGATTCGTGAATGAGAGAGCAAGTGAGTTAGAAGCTGATCGTATAGCACTACTCTACTCTCTGACTAGAGCTTTGCCTCCCCAGAACCCCTGCGACTTCTGATGCCTCTTCTCTCTTTCTTCATTTAGGAGGTTTCCAAAATCCAGACTTTTTTCTCTCCTGCTTGCCTACTGCCACCAACCTTCTTGGCTGCTCTTCCCAACCTTTCTCTCTTCTGTAACTCTAAAAGCTAGCTCAAGGCATTTTTGTTTTTTGTTTTGCTTTAACAGTTCTTTTTTTTACATCTAATTAATGTTGGAAAACTAAAAAGATACACATCAAACAGAAATACTTGGGGAGATTAAAAATGTTGCAAAATTTTACAAAACCCTTTGCCTGGGATTCGTTCTATCATTCCTAATTCTGAGAGAATAAATGGTAACCATGATGAAGTTTTCCTCTCTAATTTACTCGTTTGAGGGCAGGGACTACTAACCCTGGTTTTGAAACACCATCCTTCTGAGCCCCACTATGTGAGCTCTTTCCTGAATGGTGGGCCCTGTTGCTATCTTAAAGATCTAGTCAAGATAGAGCATCATGGACTTCCCTGATGGCACAGAGATTAAGAATCCGCCTGCCAATGCAGGGGACACGGGTTCAAGCCCTGGTTTGGGAAGATCCCACATGCCACAGAGCAACTGAGCCCGTGCACCACGACTACTGAGCCTGTGCTCCAGAGCCCTAGAGCCACAACTACTGAAGCTCGCACACCTAGAGCCCGTGCTCCACAAGAGAAGCCACCACTCTCCACAACTAGAGAAAAGACCATGCGCAGCAACAAAGACCCAATGCAGCCAAAAATAAATAAATTTACTTAAAACAAAAAAGATAGAGCATCATGATCCTCTGGGCAACCTGAGTGTAGGGAATAGCTCCGTGCCAGTGCCTGACGACCTTGCACATATCTACAGAGGCCACAGAGACAAGGCTTGTGCTGCAGCTGACCTGAGTCTTGGCAGAACACCTTGTGATCCCCCTGGAACATGAGAGGCTCATGAGGAGCTGCTATAAGCCATTTGCCACTCAGCTCCCTGTCCTTCCAGGAGGCTTTCAGGGAAGTTTCTCCAGGCTTCCCAGGTTGTGATGAGGCTTTCTGCCTCACCAGCCTAAAGTACAGCTGCAGATTATATACAGGTTTAGATATGCAGTGTGGCATTAGCCCCTCAGCAACAAGGGGTCCCACATCTCAGGTTGCAGTCACCCAACTTTTGTTTTGGTGTCATCCTTTTGGTGTGTGAGACAAAAGTGCATGGGGGAGCTGAAACCTTTGGCTACGCTTGCTTTGTCTCTGTAAGTAATAATCTGTCTAAATCTAAAAACGGCTTGTTGTTTCTTTACCAGCCAAATCTTTTAACCTTGCCTTGAAAGCATCTCGTCCATTAATTAATGGTAAAAATTAAAAGCAAAAAAACAAACAAAAACAGACAGATGCTACCTGGCTGAGTTCCAGAGACCTAGAAATGATTCAAATGAAGTCATGATTCCCCCTTTTAACATTACCATCTTGTTCAGGAGATAGACATAGAAAACAAGGAGATAGACATAGAAAACAAGTATTTACAAGACAATGTAGAAGTGCTACGGTAAAAGAGCTTAAGAATACCAGCAGGAAAAAAAAAAAAAAAAAAGAATACCAGCAGGGGCACCTAAATGAATTAGTATGCTGAAGGGGAACGGAGGCACCCCGAGATGAAGGAAGTGAAGTAAGAAAAGTTTTCACACTGAACAAAAACACAGACCTTCAGATTTGGTGTTACCATATTTCGTCCAAAAATTATCTTTTCTAGGATTTTCTCTAACAATTATTTTGGAGCTCTCATACCTTCTCCTCAGCTCAAAAGTATCTCCCTCTGGGCATTTAAAATACACTGGTTAAATATTCCATTTTAGCTAATAAATGCACTGCACCAGGAATCTTTTCATTGCAAGTGACTAAAAAGGTAACTGTGGCAGGCATTGTTAGCTTCCTACATAAAGCACTCCCCCTTACTTCTAATACACCCCTCATTTTTTTTATTTCGGGGGCCCAACACTGTGCCCAGCACATAGGTAATAAGTTGTGATTGAGCTAAACCATCCATGACTTCTCTGTTTCTCTTTACCATGTATTCACTTTGCCTCCCTAATGACTAGGAATGGCCAAATGATTCTGTTCTGGTCAATGAGATGTACGGGGCAGTAGTTTGTGTATTTCAAGAAATTTATCTAACTCATGTAAGTTGTCAGATGTATTAGCATAAAGTTGTTCATAATATTTCCTTAATATCCTGTCTACAGGATCAGTAGTGATGTCCCCTTTTTCATTCCTGAAATTGGTACTCTTGTTTCTTTTTCTTTATCAGTTTTGCTTGAAATTTATCAATTTTATTAATCTTTCAAAGTAACAACTTTTGGGTTCATTTATTTGCTCTATTACTTTTGTTTTCTATTTCATGGAGTTCTGCTCCTTTTAAAAGAAATTAATATATGGTAAAATTAGTTCTGTTTTAGCAGATAGCTCTAGGAGTTTTAAAACATGTACAGATTGTAAAACTACCACCAAAATCATGATACAGTATAGTTCTATCATTCCACAAAACTCCCTCAAGATGTACCCACAACTTTCCTACTGCCTAACCCACGGCAACCACTGATTTATAATCCATCAATGACTTTTACACAATGTAATACAAATGGAATCATAAAGTATTTAGCCTTTTACATAACTTTCATTAAACATACTACCTTTGAGATTCATCTATGTTGTTGCATGTCTCAATAGTGCATTTCATTTTATTGCTGAGTAGTATTTTACTGTAGGTATCAGTTTATCCATTCATCCACTGAAGGACTTTTGGGTTGATTCCAGATTTGGGTGATTTTGAATAGAGCTACTATAAATACTAATGGACATGCTTTTGTGTGACCATAAGTTTTTATCTCTCTAGAGTAAATATCTAGAAGTGGAATTGCTGGGTCATATAGTATTATGGATTGAATATTTGTGCCCACCTCCCAGACTCACATGTTGAAGCCCTAACCCACAGTGTGATAGTATTTGAAGATGGACCCTTTGGGAGGTAATTAGGTTAGACATGGTCATGAGAGTGGGGACTCCACGATGGGATTAGTTCCCTTATAAAAAGAGACGTAGAGAGCTTGCTTCCTCTCTCTCTCCACCATGTGAAGACAAGGCAAGAAGATGGCCATCTGCAAGACAGGAAGAGAGCCCTCACCTGGGAACCAAATCAGCTGGCACCTTGACCTTGGATTTCCCAACCTCCAGAACTGTAAGAACTAAATTCCTGTTATTTAAGCCACCCAGTTTATAGTATTTTGTTATAGCAGCTGGAGCTGACTAATATATATGATTTTTGCTTTTTTTAGTTTGAATAAACTGTATTTTAAAAAGTGAAAAAAAGAAAGAAATATTGAGCCAAAATCAATATTTGGTACATAAAGTATGAATCTGGAAAAGCACTATTAAAAATTATATCTATCTCTATATTCTTTTAATAGTGTGTTTCACAGAGAAAAATGTTTAATTTTGATGAACTCCAATTTATCCATTTTTAAATTTTATGGCTAGTCCTTTTGGTGCCATAGCTAGGAATTCCTAACACCAGGACCTGAAGATTCTCTCATGTTTTCTTCTAAAAGTTTTATATTTTTACATTTAATATTAGATGTACAATTTATATTACATTAATTTTTATATAAGGTATGAATTATAGGTTGAGAGTTTGTGTATATGTGTGTTTCCATATAGATGTCCAGTTGTTCTATTTGATAAAAAGTTTGTTTTGTTTTTATTGCATTGCATTTCCATCTTTTTTTTTAAATTTATTTTTGGCTGCATTGGGTTTTTGTTGCTGTGCGTGGGCTTTCTCTAGTTGCGGCGAGGAGGGGCTACTCTTCATTGCAGTGCGCAGGCTTCTCATTGTGGTGGCTTCTCTTGTTGTGGAGCACGGGATCTAGGCGTGCAGGCTTCAGTAGTTGTGGCATGCGGGCTCAGTAGTTGTGGCTCGAGGGCTCTAGAAGGCAGGCTCAGTAGTTGTGGTGCACGGGCTCAGTTGCTCCATGGCATGTGGAATCTTCCTGGACCAGGGCTTGAACCCGTGTCCCCTGCATTGGCAGGTGGATTCTTAACCACTGCACCACCAGGGAAGCCCTCCATCTTTATAAAAAAAATCAGTTAGCCATATTTGTGCGGATCTTTTTCTGAACTCTCTAATATGTTACATTGATCTCTGTGTCTATCTCAATATCACATCTTTGATTACTATAGCTTTATAATAATTGTTTAAAATCTGGTAGTGTGAGTCCTCCAACTTTGTTTTTCTTTTCAAAATTATTTTAGGTATATATAGTTCATTTAGCATTCCATAAAACTTTTAGAATTAGCTTGCTTATATCTACACAAAATATCCTACTGAATTCTGTCAGAACTGCATTAAATCTATTGATCAATTTTATGGACAACTGGCATGTTAATCATATTGAGTCTATCAATCCATGGATACACATTATATCTCTCCATTTAAATTTTCTTTGATTTTATTCATCAGCATTTTGTATATTTCAGTGTGTAGATCCTGCCCATGTTTTATTCAATTTATTTCTGAGTGCTAACTGATTTTTGTAGCTATTTAAAATGATATTTTAAAATATCCAGTTGTTCACAGCTGTATTTATAAATATAATTGATTTTTGTGTATTGACTTGTATCCTACAACCTTGATAAATTCCTGTATTAGTCAAGGCTCTCCAGAGAAACAGAACCAATAGGATATATATCCATATATCTGTATCTATCTATCTAAGATATGTTCTAGAAGCTGGCTTACAGTTATGAAGGCTAAGAAGTTCCACAATCTTCTATCTGTAAACTGGGGAATCCGGAAAGTTGGAGATGTAATAAATTCTGGCTGACGTCTGAGAGGCAGGAAAAAATGGATGTCTCAGTTCAAGCAGAGAGAGCAAATATGCCCATCCTTTGCCTTTTCAGGTCCTCAAGAGATTGGATGATGCCCACCCATATTGGTGAAGGCGAACTTCTTTTTTTTTTTTTAATTTATTTTATTGAAGTGTAGTTGACTTACAATGTTGTATTAATTTCTGTTGTACAGCAAAGTGATTCAATTACATAGGTACATTCTTTTTCATATTCTTTTCCATTATGGTTTATCACAGGATATTGAATATTTCCCTGTGCTATACAGGAGGACCTTGTTGTTTATCCATTCTATATATAATAGTTTGCCCCTGCTAATCCCAAACTCCCAATACAAGGGTGAACTTCTTCACTTAATCTACTGATTCAAATGCTAATCTCTTCTGGAAATACCTTCACAAGAACACCCAGAAATAAGGTTTTACCAGGTATCTGGGCATCCCTTAACTCAATCAAGTTGACACATAAAATTAACCATGATAACTCCATCATTAGTATTTTGAATATTTTTTATAGAGTCAGTGAAATTTTCTATGGAGATAATCATGGTATCTGTGAATAGGGAAAATTTATTTAATTTACAATCTGTATTATTTTGATTTCTTTTTCTTTGCCTTATTGTACTGGCTAGGACTTGCCATTCAAGACTGAGTAAGAGAGGAAAGAGTAGATATCTCTTAGGGGAAAAAGTATTCAGTCTTTCACAATTAAGTATGATCTTAACTCTAGAGGTTTTTGTTTGTTGTTTTGGTTTTTTTGCTTTATGTAAGACTTTTTTTGGAGCAGTTTTAGGTTTACAACAAAATTGAGAAGAAGATATCCCCTGCCCCTATACATGCATAGCCTCTCTCATTATCAACATCACTCACCAGAATGGTATACACACACACACACACACACACACACACACACACACACACACACATATATATTTTTTTAAACCAAGGATGAACCTACATTAACACATCATAATCTCCCAAAGTCCGTAGTTTACCTTAGGGTTCATACTTGGTGTTGTACATTCTATGGGTTTGGACAAATGTATAATGTCATATAACCATCATTATAATATCATAAAGAGTATTTTCATTGCCCTGAAATCCTCTGTGCTCTGGCTATTCATCTCTCTACTCTCCCCCACCCCTGGCAACTTTTTACTGTCTCCATAGTTTTGCCTTTTCCATAATGTCATACAGTTGGAATCATATTGTATATAGTCTTTTCAGATTGGCTTCTTTCACTTAGTAATATGCATTTAACATTTCTCCATGCCTTTTCACGTCTTGACAGCTCATCTCTTTTTCAGCCCTGAATAGTATTCCATTGTCTGGATATACTGCAATTATCTTTTCGAATTAATGTTTTCAGTTTTTTTGATACATACCCACAACTGGAATTGCTGGGTCATATGGTAGTTCTAGTTTCAGTTTTTTGAGAAATCTCCATACTGTTTTCCACAGTGGCTGCACCAATTTTCACTCCCATTGATAGTGTACGAGGGTTCCCTTTTATCCACCTCCTGGCCAGCATTTGTTATTTGTGTTCTTTTTGATGATAGCCATTCTGACAGGTGTGAGGTGATATCTCATTGTGGTTTTAATTTGCATTTCCCTGATGATTAACAATATTGAGCATTTTTTCATGTGCCTGTTGGCCAACTGAATGTCCTCTTCGGGAAAATATCTGTTCAGGTCTTCTGCTCATTTTTAAAATGGGTTGTTTGTTTTTCTGATGTTGAGTTGTATGAGTTATTTATGTATTTTGGATATTTTCCCCTTATTGGTCATATCATTTGCAAGAGAGTATGTTTAGTTCTGGAAGAAACTACCGAACTGTCTTCCAATGTATCTGTACAATTTTGCATTCCCACCACCAATGAGTGAGAGTTCCTGTTGCTCCATATCCTCATCAGCATTTGGTGTTGTTGGTGTTCCAGGTTTTGGCCAGTCTAATAGGTTTGTAGTGAATTCTAGCTTTTTAATAGATGCCCTTTATTAGTTTGAGGAAGTTCCTATTTTTTCTTATCAGTGGGTGGTGAATTTTGTCAAACACTCTTTCTACATTAATTGATATGACCATGTGGTGTTTTCTCTTTGAAACTACTAATCTGGTGTGTTTCTTTGATTTTGAATACTGAGTCAACCTTATAGTCCTGGGATAAGCCCCACTTGGTCCAGGTGTTTTATTCTTTTTACACATTGCTGGATTCAGTTTGATAATATTTTGTTGAGGAATTGTGCCTGTGTTCCTTAAGGATTTTGGATTGTAGTTTCCTTTTTTTGTACTGTCTGTTTTTTTTCTGTTTTTCAATCTTTTATTCTCTGTGTTGTTTAAATTGGATGATTTCTACTGATCTATAGCTATTTCCTCTGTCATCTACATTGTTCCATTAAGCTCATCAAGTGAATATTTTATTTTGGTTGTATTTTTCAGCACTAAAATTTCCATTTGGGTCTTCTTTATACTTTCTATTTCTTTGCTGATGTTTCCTGTCTTTCCATTCATTCACCCTTACTTCCTAAGCAGGGTTATAATATCTGATTAAAGTCTTTTTCTGATAACTCTAAAATCTATGTCATCTAGGCCTTGATATAATTTGATTTTCTTTCTCTTTGCAAATTGAGATAGTCTGGTTCTTCCTATGCTTAGCAATTTTGCACTGTATACTGCACATTTTGAATATTATGTTATCAGATTCTGGGTATCATTTAAACCCTAAGTTGAAGGTTGACTTGTTTGTTTGTTTTAGCAAGGAGCTGCCCTTGTTAGGGTCAGGTTACAAGGTCTGATCTGCACTGTTTGGGCTTTCCAAAGTCAGTTCAGTTTCCAAACATTTCTAGTCCTATGTGTATGCCACTCATTGGCCAGTCTGGATTCTGGGCGGTAGTCTGCCCTGTAGCTCAGTTCTCAATGCCTGTGCTCTGATGTTTAGGGTCAGATCCACGCATGCATAGTTTAGAGGTGAGCAGGGGAGTTCATACACTACTTGTGGGGATCACTCTTGATCTGTCCAGTCTCTGCAACAAATGCAACACTTTCTCACTCCTTGAGGCCTCCCTTACTAGTCTTCCAGCTAGAAAGCTGGGGTTTTATTTTCCTTGCTCTGATATTTACTTCTCTCAACTACATCTGCATCCTGGTCAAAGGAGTGATAGGACACCAAGAGAATAAAAGTAATGGGGATTGGCACCATGCTCTTGGGACCAAAGCTCCTCTGATCAGAGTGAAGGGTTCCCCTCTCTCTTAGTTTCAGGTGCCTTCCCTGTGACCCCTGCCATTGCTGTGCTGCTGCTGCTGCCACTGCCACTGCCATAGGGAGAGAAGTTGAATGAAAAAAAAAAGATGCGGGATTTCCCCTATTCTCTGGACCCTTAGAAGCCCCTTTGCCATCCCTTGGGCCAGACACAGAACACTTCTCTTGGAGTTCTTCTCTGTGTGCACTTCAGGGTTTCAGGCTCCCTTTGAGTCCAGGCTAGGTGATACCAAAAGGGAAAAAGGGTAAATTCAGTGGAACTTGAAATTCTAGTCTTCTTCCCCAGTCTGCTTGCTATTATTTACATTGAGGAGTCCTCAGCATGAAAGTTCCATGCTTTCTGTCCAGGATTCTGTGGGAATCTCTCTTTAGAGAGAGACAGGTTGGAGTGTACTTACTCCATCTTGCCTAGAACCAGAGCCTCTGTTTTTATTCTGATCATTTCCCCCCTTTGGCTTCCTTTAGTTTTAAATTGCTCTTTTGTTTTTTCCCTGACTTCTTCTTTTTTTTTCTTTAATTAATTTATTTTTGGCTGCGTTGGGTCTTTGTTGCTGTGCATGGGCTTTCTCTAGTTGCGGTGAGCGGGGGACACTCTTCATTGTGGTGCGTGGTCTTCTCATTGCAGTTGCCTCTCTTGTTGCAGAGCACGGGCTCCAGGTGTGAGGGCCTCAGTAGTTGTGGCTCGCGGGCTATAGAGCACAGGCTCAGCAGTTGTGGCACACAGACCTAGTTGCCTCTCAGCATGTGGGATCTTCCTGGACCAGGGATTGAACCTGTGTCCCCTGCATTGGCAGGCGGACTCCTAACCACTGCGCCATCAGGGAAGTCCCATTCCCTGGCTTCATAAAGTAGATAATCAGATCACTGATTTTAAGTCTTTTGTCTCTTCTAATATAAGTATTTAAAGGAATGGTACCTCAGGAAAAAAAAAACTTGTTACCTCAGGGCTTCAGTCCTGCTTATCTGTAGTACTCCTGGCTCCTTCCTCCACATGGGTCTGCTTCATCTTCCAGCTGTTGCAGCACTACCTGCTGTCATAACCAGTCACAACAACATCTGGAGATAGAAAAGCATCATCTCTTCTTCATGTCTTGTTTTTTTTTGACTGCGCCGCGCAGCATGTGGGATCTTAGTTCTCCGACCAGGGATCAAACCCTCGCCCCCTGCAGTGGAAGTGCAGAGCCTTAACCACTGGACTGCCGGGGAGGTCCCTATGTCTTTTTTAGAAGAAAGCAAACTTTTCCAGAAGCCATGCAGCAGGCTTCCCCTAATGTCTCATTGGGCCAAATTGAGTGATATGCCTGTTCCTAAATCAAAATTACTTGCAAGTAGAATAGGATTATCATAATTGGCTTAGACTAATCATTTGGGGTTGAATGAATATTAAAAAAAATCAAACTGTAAAACCACCTAGGTGACAAGACTGCTAATAGCCAATGAATCAAAAGTAAAATTTAATGGACTAACTCAGTTCTGATGCAGCCTCACTGACATGTCCAGCTGGAGATATTCTACCTAGAATCCTGACAACTCCTTCTTCAATAGACTGGAGCCAGCAAAGCTGCATAGGAAAAGACTGTAGATGTCTACCTGGCTGATCATTAGCTCTGAGAGTAGAGTTCCTTAGTTTAGCTGCCACTCAATGTCATTGTAGTCTTTGAATAAAAATAATCCTTCATTTGAAGACAAACCAGTTAATCTGTGCTAAATTCAAACTCAAGTATGATTAAGAGAGCCAGATAATAAGATACATCCATTAGCTTAAAATTTCAGGAATCAATAAAGTAATTAACTTAGCATATAGCTTTATATAAGGAAATACATTGAATCCAGGATAGAAATTATAACTAATTTTAATATTATTTACTAGCCATCCAGGATTTGTAGTCCATATAGTCCATTCAAATCTTCTTTTAGGGCTGCTGGGATAGTCTCATCATTGCCTGTCCTAAGTGTTAGTGGCAAAGAGAATATTATTTGTTAGTCCCTTCACCAAACACTGGTTTGGATTTTATCTTCCAGATCTTCTGCTTTTCAGCATTCCATAGGGTTTCTTCTTATTATTATTCCTTTTTTTTTTACTAGAATATAAATGTTATTAGGACAGGATTATAGAAAAGTGATTTCCTTTTTGTTTCTTCCAGTGCTCATGTGGTAAAATATAAAGTTTACCATTTTAACCATTTTTAAGTGTACAATTCAGGGGCATTAAGTACATTTATAATGTTGTACAGCCATCACAATTATCCATTTCCAGAACTTTTTTATCACCTTAAACAGAAACTCTGTACCCATTAAACAACTCCTCATTCCTCTCCCCCCTGCCCTGGTAACGACTATTCTACTTTGTCTCTATGAATCTGCCTATTCTAGATACCTCATGTAAGTAGAATCATACAATATTCATCCTTTTTTGTCTGGCTTATTTCACTTAGCATGTTTTCAAGGTTCATTCATGTTGTAGCATGTACCACTTTCCTCTGCTATCCCATAGCAGGGAGTTTCTATGAAACCTTTCAGAAGCCGAAATGGTGTAAAGCAAAGAATCGATTACTTTACGACACATCTTGCTAACGGATACGTGAAATAAATCAAGATAAAGCACATATGCTCACAGACACAGTTCAAAGCTATGGCAGCTTGATGCTGAGATGCTTGGTGTAGTTCCAGGGAAGGAGCTTGGCTGTGCCAGTCTTGCCGTTTGGGGAGCATACTGTCTCTATTACGGAGGGTTAAATAGGTACTAATGTAGGTCTTTCATAAAAGTGAAGTGATGGAAAGCAAACTTTCAAAAAGCAGAGGATACCTGTACCTGTTTTCACTAACTGAAATAAATCTGAGGAGGATTTTCACTTTTAAGGAAAAAGGCAAAAAGCAATGATAGCATTCAGCATTTGTTTTGGCGGCAAGCTGTTATAGAGGCAGCAAGCAGCCCAAGCAGCTCGAGTGGCACCGCCAAGCTCCTTCCTGAACTACTCATCATCTCAGCATGAAACCGCCATAGCTTAGAACTGTGTCTATGGTAATTGCTTCTTTGCTTTACACCATTTCAGCTTATGAAAAGTTTCATAGGAACACTCTACTTTCAGATAGTGGGGAAAACCTATACTAATGTAGGTCTTTTGTAAAAGCAAAATGGTGTAAAGTGAACTTTTGAAAAGCAGGGGATACCCGTATCAGAATTTCATTGCTTTTTAACGTTAAATGATATTCCAATTGTATGTGTATACCATATTTTTGCTTATCCATTGATTTATTGATGAACACTTGGGTTGCTTCCACTTTTTGGTTGTTGTAAATAATGCTGCTATGAACATGAGTGTACAAGTATTGGTTTGAGTCCATGCTTTCAGTTCTTTGGGGTATATACCAGGAGTGGAATTGCCACACCATGTGGTAATTCTATGTTTAGCTTTTTGAGGAACCACCAAACTGTTTTCCACAGTGGCTGTACCATTTTACATTCCCATCAGCAGTGCACAAGGGTTCCAGTTTCTCCACATCCTTGCCAACACTTGTTATTTTTTGTATTTTTAATCAGCCAGCATGATAGGTGTGAGGTGGTATCTCACTGAGGTGTTGATTTGCATTTCCCAAATGATTAGCGATATGGAACATCTTTTCCTGTACTTACTGGCCATTTATATATCTTCTTTGGAGAAATGTCTATTCATGTCGTTTGCCCATTTTTGAAATGAGTTGTTGGAGTTTTGTTTTTGTTTTTCCTGTTGAATTATAGGAGTTCTTTACATATTCTGGATATTAACCCTTTATCACATATAAGATTTGCAAATATTTTCATTTCACAAATATTTGAGTGCCTATTATGGGCATGTACTGTGCCTGATGCTTGAGAAACACATGAATGAGGCAGCTCATGCTCTTGAGAAACACAGCATAGTGAGGTCAATACAGGAGTAGATATAGTATCCACTTAGTGGATAAAAAGCTATCACATTGAAAAGTGGAGCTTGTTTTTTATAACTGATGTTTTTGCTTCCTGAATTCCCACCCCATTGAGTGGGGAGTGGTAGTGATGAAAGAGTTGAATTAAATTATTCAGTCCATTTTAAGTTCAACTCCCTATCACGGCTATTTCTCCCTCTGCCCTTCTCTGCCATCTGGATGTCTGGGAAGAGAGTTTATATTCCCTGTGGTGAGGTGGTGCTGTGGATTGGGTCTCAGATGGCCTTGCTATCCTCCTGATCTCTGTGGTTTCTATTCTGGGCAGCTAGTCTGCTGTGGTGCTTGCTCACCAAACCTGCAGCAGTAAGTGATCTGTTCTTCTGGTGAGGCAGGAGGCCAGTATTCCTTCCTTCATGATTTGTCTCCACCTGGGCTCTAGCCACCCCTCTAAGGTGTAACCGAGACTCACAGTTCTGGCTAAAAGTTCCACAAAGTTACTTTGTCCAATGATCCCAACTCTCCAGGTGGTTCAATCAGCTACTTTCCAAGGTCCCCATCGGGCAGGGGGAACGGCTACATATCTTCTAAATCACATGGTAGCTGGTAGACTCTTTACTAACTCTGTATTGCCATTTTTACAATAGTCCAGTGTTGGAGCACAGGAAGTCTGTTCAGCAATTATTTTCCCAATGCACTCAATGACAAGTAAGCCCAGCTTTCTGCCCTTTCAAGTTCTCTCCCAACCCCCTCCAGCATTTCTGCAGAGATGAAACGTCACCTGTGTCTGACCTTCTCTTTGTCTCACAATTCCCAGGATCAGGAGGGCTTTTTTTTTCTTTTACTATTCCATGACTTCTTTCTTCTCAAAATATCATTCCTCCTCTTCCTTGGGCCATATTTGCAGTTTGATATTTTATCTTTTAAAAATTATTGGAGTATAGTTGATTTACAATGCTGTGTTAGTTTCAGCTGTACAGCAAAGTGAATCAGTTATACATATACATATATCTACTTTTTTAGATTCTTTTCCCGAATAGGTCATTACAGAGTCCTGAGTAGAGTTCCCTGTGTTATACAGTTAAGTCCTTATTAGTTATCTGTTTTATATACAGTAGTGTGTATATGTCAGTCCCAATCTCCCAATTTATCCCTCCCCTGACACTTCCCCCCTGGTAACCATAAATTCTACACCTGTGACTCTATTTCTGTTCTGTAAATAAGTTCAACTGTACCTTTTTTTTTTTTTTTAGATTCCACATATAAGCAGCATATGATATTTGCCTTTCTCTGTCTGACTTACTTCACTCAGTATGACAATCTCCAGGTCCATCCATGTTGCTGCAAATGGCATTATTTTGTTCTTTTTAATGGCCGATTGTAGTTTGATATTTTAAAAATATCGTATTTCATGTGATAAATATAATGCCAGGGTGAGAACAGATTGCTATGGATTCAATAGAAAGGTGTGGAGGTGGTCCCAAACTACTCTTAGGATGTTAACAGTAGGCTTCCTGGAAGAAGTGCCATTTAAGCTAAAACCTGAAGAATACACAGGAGTTAGATAAAGTGCAGATGCTGGATAAGAGTTTAAAAGGAACACATGCAAAGGCCCAGAGGCAGGAGAAGGACTTCTAATTCAGAATGTCTTCAGCATAGAGTATTAAGGAGGCAGTAACAAAAGAGAAAGCTGAAATGGTAAGCTGTGGTCACATCATGAAGAGCCTCAAAAACCTTGTTTAGGAGTTCTGACTTTATATTAAAAGCAATGGGGGGAAATCCCTGGTGGTCTAGTGGTTAGGACTCCATGCGTTCACTGCTGAGGGCCCAGGTTCAATCCCTGGTGGGGGAACTAAGATTCCGCAAGATGCGCGGCTTGGCCAAAGGGGGGGAAAAAAGCAATAGGTGGCTTGTGTTTTAAGCAAGGAGGGTACATAATCAAATTTATGTTTTAGAAAGATCACTGTGTTTGAAAGAGATGCATGCATATGAAGGAGGCAAAACTAAGGGCCATTTTGCTCCCCTCAACTCAGGGATTAGCCACCATCTTGAATTTCAAAGAATATGCTAGAAAAGTCACATCAGCATATTTGAATGTTGAAGAGATGGATCCTGAAGGAAGGCGAGAGGATGAATAAAAAAGAGAGAGAATAACTGATGGCAGCCAACATCCTTCAGAGGTGGGAAGGAATGCTGAGAGACCAGAGAAGAGACCCCTCTTTCATTCTGAAAGGAAGGGGAGAGTAAATGATGGGTGAGATGTAGATAAGCTGACAAACTTGGTGGGGTTCTCATCTTTTTTTTTTTTTTGATAATGAAGGAGGCAAAATCATAGCCATCTGCTCATGAAAAGGAAAGTGGCCAAGAAGGAGTATGGCAAACACTGTTGGCTGACTCAGTGTGGTTCCCAATCCCCATCTGCCCTGCGGCTTTCCCTCTAGGAGTCGAAAACACTGGCTTTACTAGACACGCCTGTCACAAGGAAACATAAGCAGAATTTTGCTGGGGTTTCTTGGAAAGCTTTCCCTTTTCCTAGTAGAGGACATGGCCATGGCTGGAGTCCCTCTTCCTCTCTGACTTGACCCCAGATGCCATTCCCAGAGCTGGGACAGCTCTCTTGCATATCTGAGAAAATAAGTATGAAGGAAAGGCCCAAAGAAGTGCAGAGACAGCAGCCAGACAAGTCATTGTTCAGCTGCTGATTGACAGCTAGCAGCAGCTCGCCTCCAGATTTTTGGTTGTAAAGTCTAATTTGTTTAAGCCATCAAAGGTGGATTTTGTATCCAGAAGCATTCCTGATACAGGAAGTTTCAAGGACAGTGACAAACATCTGACCTGGTCTCTGAAGAAAATGGCAGAGAAAGAGGGAACATAGGATTATAGATAATAATACAGGCTCAGATGAAGTGAAATTCATTTAAAAAACACCAATTTCATTTTGGAGTATTTACTATCTGTGGAAATTAATCAATTTGATGGGGTGCTAATATGCTAATTTTATGAAGGTTACACCAAGTCATATTAATTCTCCAGTTAGATAAACTAGCACCTTCTACTTATTAGGAGACCTATGTAAGTGCAAGATAACTTAGAGTACTCAGCGACACCCTTTAAAGATTCATTATTCTAAGATGATATGATTCACATCACTGTCTGGTGGAGAAGTTCAGATTATTCACACTGAAGACAATGTAATCTTGCAAAGTTTATGGCAGAAGCAAGTGAAGAAAGACGCTTCCCTCAGAATACTTGATTTAGATTCTGTCATTTTATTCACATAGTACCCAAAAAACTCTTTCCATGATTAAGCAGTAATTCACAATACATGTATCTTTTGAGGCATTTGCTGCTTTAATAGATGGCTTGTTCCTCTCTTTGATTACAAAAAGAATGAGACACAAATAAAGACTCCTACATTTTTAATAAATGAAAATGTATAAAACTCAATACTTATTCATATTTACTAGAGCTACAAAGTATAATCACTATCAGAAAATTCTATAATTAAAATTTGTATTCTCCTCTCCCCTTACTAATCTAATATTTATCAATATTCTAACTAAGCAGAGCATGTAATCCCACATTTGTCTCAGGAGTTACTCCAAGCACTAGATAAGACTGGATTTTCTGATAATGAAACGTTTACACTTCATGAGGAACAAAGAAGTTCACCATGAGGCCTATCTTCCCTTCTCCTTCTAAGGACTTTCATTTCTCATGGTTGCCTCCATATTGGGTAACGGTGGCACCATGGGAGACACGACAATCCATGTATTCTTGTAATACATACAGAATTTTATTAAGAATCCCTGGAAAGGGGGACATTATGTTATATATTGTCAGAATACTTTAAAAAAATACTAGTCATTTACTTTTTAAACAAGAGAATCTGATTGAATTAAATGTGGGTTAAACTCAATGGACTCTTTAAATTGAACTTTAGTGATTTTCTCATTTGTACAAGAGTATCAAAATCCAAGGTCTTAACATCATGATAAATTGTCTAGAAACTCACTTACTAAGAATGCATAAGACCCTGAAAAGGTTGTCCTGTGATGCCTGTAACATGTTCACAGCTGATTTATGCCAGAACAGAGGCCATGAAGAACTCTGAAGGATAGTCATCAGCTGTTAAGGGTTCCCATTTCCAGGTAAGTACGCTTCTCCATTATGTGCTGCACTTACCAGGTAACATCAGTCTTGTTTGGACAGTCTTTTCTTCATCTTCCTTATTTCTTTATGTTAAAGTGATCATCAACTTTATATAAGCACCCACAGATAACTGTTCATTATTAGAACACTCATCATATTTAGGCCACTTCCTGAAGACATGTAGAGCAAATCTTAATGCTTTCACTGAGATATTTCCAATATAAATTGTAAAGGAGATAATTTTTTTCCTACACAGGAAATTAGTTAGTATCATCAACAGTATGTATAGATGATATTATACATCAACTATACCTCAATTTTAAAAATTGAAACAAAACAGTATGTAGGTTCTCAGGTTTTCGTAAGAGATGAGTAAAGTCCCTTTACTCACCTGCTTCCTAACAATGACCCTGGACATTTCAGCTTAGGTCTTGAGGTATATATTCTTTTGGGTCTCCTCAATCCTATTCTCATATTTTGAATCTGGTAACAGAAAATAAAACGGGAAATTTATTTTATTTTATTATTATTGTTTTTGGCCTCACCACATGACTTGGAGGATATCAGTTCCCTGATCAGGGACTGAACCCAGGCCTGCAGCAGTGAAAGCATGGAGTCCTAACCACTGGACTGCCAGAGAATTCCCAGGAAATTAAAAAAAAAAACTGATTTAATCTTTGGTCTAATAACTCCAATGTGCAAGTAATGAAATGGAGAATACCCACTTATATACTAACTCACACACTCCTTCTCAACAGGGAAAATGGACTTGTCTAAAAAGGAACACACTAGTTCATTATTTGTGTTAATAATGGAAACAGTAGAACATGTCTGAGAGTATCTTTTCAAGAGTTGCACTAGGGATAGAAATCCGATTTAAGCTTTAGAATCTCAATCATCTGAACTGACACTGTACTGAAAAGCAGAAAAGCAAACAATGCTGACAGAAAATATTCTACATTCTCTCCTGTGGCTTTTACAACCTTTGAAAGGAAATTGGTGCCCACTGAAACTACCGATTTATACTAAAGGAGTATTGGTGCCTTGTGTCTGCTCCCCTGTTGAAAAAGTTCTCAGTAAATGCTTTGACTCCCTCACATCACTGATGGGACTTTTTCTCCAACATGTTTTTTCCTATGTCTGAGAAGATTCGAGCTCTGACTAAAGGCTTTCCCACATTCATGACATTTGAAGGGTTTCTCCCCAGTGTGGGTTCTTCGATGTTGAATCAGGATTGCACTTCGGTTGAAAGCCTTTGCACACACGTCACATGTATAAGGTCTCTCTCCACTGTGGATCCTCTGATGTAGATTAAGGGCTGAGCTCTGACTAAAGACTTTCCCACATTCATCACACTTGTGTTGTTTTTTTCGAGGACGGTTTCCCTGTCTTCTTTCAAACTTTCTATCTTGTTCACAGGTTCCTCTAAATGTGAGACTCTGGGAAGCATTCATTTGAAGAGTATTAGAAACTTTGTAATGCAGTTCTTTGCCTGAAGAAGTCTTTTGCCTTGAAGCTGATTTCACATTTATAGTTCCGGTGTCTCTATCTGAAATAATACATGGAAAAGCAAATGTAACCAGTTCTCTGTTCAGAAGGAAGGAAAACGAAAGAGAATGATCCAAATGAAATATAGATAGACTATTTTTTAGCTGGCATGTTTGGAATACAGCATCACAATGTGGAGGATGGAGAGGGTAAGGCAGAAAACACTGAGAAGATCAAAAGGTGAAAGAGAAGGTTTATATACTGATGAGGCGGGCAACTATAAAGATGAAAAGCTCTGTGCAAAAGGTAGAATGGTGAGTAGGGGTAAAAAGATACATTAGAAACTGAGGAAAGTCTGGAAGAAAAGAAAGGGCCTAAAAGATGAGGGATTATTGGAGACGCAGAGGAGCGACTGAAGGAGAGGAATTAAACGCGGTGGTGGGGAGCAAGAAGCAAGATTTAGTACAAGAGTATCAATAAACAAAAGTCATACAAATAAATGAATCAGTCTTTAGACCATGACCTTGGGGTCCCTCAAAAGGGCCTCAGGGACTGCCTGACGGCGGAAGAGGTGAGCTGACACTGCTTGTTCCTGCTTTAGTCAGAGGAGCTGTGTCTTCAACTATTTAATACATTGCAACTCCGCATAAAATTTCATTGAGAAGAGGGCCATGCTGCTTAAAAAAAGGTTTGAAAATCCGGATGGAGATGATGTCAAGGATTCAAAAATCTAAACGATATTATAAGAATCTCTGAGAAGGAAATGAGGACAAAATACTGAGAACGTGCATTGGCAGGATATATAATGGTGGAAGTTCCCACAGGAACAGGAGGCAGCAGGGGAGATTGGAGACCTCTTACAGAAAGCAGCCTAGATGTGTGTGATGGGTGGGCTGAGAGGCCACCTTCCCACCCACCCCCACCATGAACTGAACCCTGCCCCTCACCATTTTGTCTTAAGGTGTGAAGCTCCTTCGAGGCCGACTGCAGTTGCTTTTTTGTGGGCTTAAGCTGGCTACATGGTGTCTCCTGAGTGACTTCACAAGTTGGTGGCTTCTCTGCAAGCATGTCCTCATTTCGTCCAAGAAAGACCTAGAAACAGTTTGGTACTAACTGAGGCTGAGGAAGGGAATCAGGTTGGGACTTGAAGATAAAATAACAGAGAAGAAACTATCCTGGGACACAGGAAAAGGGAGGAAAAAGGCAGAGGCGCGTTCTGTTTTCTGGCACAGCGGGGAGTCCACTCACCACACTCTACATTTAGTTGTGCTGAGTGGGAGTACAATTTGGGAGTTCTAACCCCAGTGATGTGCCAGAGCTCCTGACTCAGCCTTGTCCCTCATGCCCACAGCCCCTTCTCACCTGTTCAGCCGCCCTGTCATGCTCTTTCTCCAGCTCCTCCAGCATCACCACGGCTTCCTCTCCACTCTCTGGTCGGTTCTCTTGAAACCAGGCCTGCAGCTCCTCCGGCAACATGGCCAGGAATTGCTCCAGCACCAGCAGCTCCAGGATCTGCTCCTTGCTGTGCACCTCTGGCCTCAGCCACTGACAGCACAGCTCGCGGAGCCGGCTCAGAGCCTCCCTGGGCCCAGGTGACTCCTGGTAGTCAAACTGCCTGAACCGCTGGCGGTAGGTCTCTGAGCTGTAGTAGCTGCTCCAGTGGCGGCTGGAGGTCATATTACAGGCCTGCCCTCCCTCTTCCACCTTCATTACCAGAATGCAGTCAGGGTCCCCTGAAGTTTGTGGAAGGAGTTTTGATGTCTCTCTCAATTTTGCAGACATTTGGACTGGGAATAGCTCAGAACTGCTAGGCTTTAATCTTCAAGAAGGTGAAACTCTCCTTATGGACACTCCTAAATATGATTAAAGAGACAAGTGGAAACAAGACAGAGACAAATGCTTCTTAGAACGATACAAAGATTAGAAACATAAGACTGTACAGAAAGTGCTGCCCTTAATCTTAACATAAACCATGCTTTCAAAGAACACTTCCTTCTTTAAGAGAATCAAAGAGGGCTTCCCTGGTGGCGCAGTGGTTAAGAGTCCTCCTGCCGATGCAGGGGACACGGGTTCGTGCCCCGGTCTGAGAAGATCCCACATGCCGCGGAGCGGCTGGGCCCGTGAGCCATGGCTGCTGAGCCTGCGCGTCTGGAGCCTGTGCTCCACAATGGGAGAGGCCACAACAGTGAGAGGCCCATGTACCACACAAAAAAAAAAAAAAAAAAAGAGAATCAAAGAGCTCAGAGGCATTAATTTATATACATGAGTAATTCGCAATTTATTCTGAAAATCATGCACACGAGGCTGACTAAATATCACAATAAGAGATCAGCCAGGGTTGCAGAGGAGCTCCTGGAGAACAGAAATAAGGGAAGGCTGAGGAAAGTTATGACTCTGGGTCAGCCTCGAAGAGCCAGTTAATTTTTTCTAGACTGCTGCAAGGAGCTCTAAGGAATAGTCTCACGAGAGAAGTACTTTTGCAGAGATTTTTTTTTCGATGCTTACTAATTTTTAAAACAATATTACTTTGGCATTAAAGGGACCATTCAAAAGAAAAAAGCATATTCCTCTATCTTAATGTATTTCCATTTTTTCATGTACATGTCTACTGCTCATCTGTGACATCCATATTGTTTACTTATCTCTTTACTGTAGAATATTTAGGCTGTTTCTAATTTTTACTATTATAAACAATGCTGGGAAGCACATTTTCAGAAAATATACTATTTTTCTCCTTTCAAATTATTTCCTTCAAAGATGTCCCAAGGACTTGACTTACTGGGGTCAAAGGAAAAGGGACAAATATCTTGCTATGTATTATCAAATAGATTATAGAAAATGCTGTATCAAGTCACAGTGTCACCAGCAACATAGTGATGTATGGGGGCAACAATTTCTCCAAGTATCGCTAACTTGTTAGCAGGAAGGGGATGGGAAGACACTTTCCTTAGTAGCATTTTAGTATATATGTATCACTAGTAACTGACAACTAATTTAAACTGTTATATGTGCCCCTATTTTTCCTCTCTACCATTTTTTTCCTCACTTCACCGAGAACTCTTCTAGGCACTGAAGACATGGCGGTGACCCGAACAAAGCCTGCGGCTGCATAAAGCTTATATTCTAGCCCGGGAAAGACAAGGTTACCAAATAAATGACACAACTTTATACAGTGCTCCACAACTGAAACGCAGAGAATTTACTATGTGCTAAGCACTCGTCTAGGCATCTTAATAAATATAAACTCATTTAAATCCCCACAAAAGCCCTGTAAGGTTCTTTTCATCCCCACGTTGAGGAACCCGCCTGGGCAAGCTCAGGTAACGAGACCAGAGGCAAAGGAGCAGGGCTGGGGTCTGAGCTCAGGCCATCCACACCTTCTATGGTGCTGCGCGGTCCAGAGCCGGTGGCCGGGGTCCCAGCGCAAAGAAGGAGCAGCAGACCCATATGATCCTGAGCCGGAACCGAATCTGGGATCGAGACTGGAGCGACAGGTGGGGTTTGAGGCCACGTGTCTGGAGCCTTCTAGGGGAGTTACACGGAGGGCCCCTAGGCTAAAGCATCCTCTGGAAGTCGCAGGAGTGGCCACCGGGACGCACTTTGCGTCTCCCGCACCAGGAGCGGAGTCTGTGCCGGGTCCACAATTGCTCTCAGTTCCACCCAAGAGACCAAACCCCCAACACCGCGCGAGGGTCCGTAACGAACCCGGTCCCTGGAGGGGAGGTTTCGCCCAGAGTCCCAGATCCGGGGGTCTTTCCCGAGGAGACCGACTCTCCCTTGTAAATACCTCCTCTGCTGAGCCTGCTCCCGACGGTCCCGGGACACCTTCCTCCACCACACGGCGCCGCTCCCGGACGGGGACCCGACTCCGCGAGACCACACGAGGAGAATGGGCGCAGGGGGAGGGTGCGCGGGAGGTCAGGTAAGCGCGCGGAGGGTGATGGGAGGAGGTCGGCTTGGGGGCGGGGGTCAGGCGCCACGGGGTACCCGGACAAGGAGAGGGGGTGCACGCACGCGCTGTAAGAGGCCAGAAGGTGCGGGGACGAGGTGGAGGCCGCGGGGAAGCGCCGGGGGCGTGAGGATGAGGTAGCCGGGGTGGGGGCGGGGAGGGGTATGAAGAGGGCGTGCGCGGGCGCGTGTTGGGAGTGGTGGCCGGCGGCCATCCCTTCCCCATCCCCCCGGGTGACGGTCGCTTCTCCCGGAGGCCTAGCAGAGCGAAGAGACCTCAACTCTCACCTCCGGCCTAGGAAGGACGACCCCACGTTTTGGGGGAGAAGCCGGGGAAGCGCCCAACAGGACGCTGCTTCCGGTCCTCGCGGCGGGGAGGGGGCGGGGCTCGGGATGCCGGAGACGTTGCCATGGAGAGGAGCCCAGGCCCGCGCCTCGGGCTTCCAGAGAGGTAGCTCTTGGACTGCGGGGAAGAGCGAAATACCGACGGATGGGAATTCAGCTGCTCGGGATCCCCGTTCAAAGAAACCAGCATTATTTTTTCTCAGAGTACTTTTACTTACATTATTTCGTTTACTCTTTCGATAACCCAGTACGGTTATCCCCATTTTACAGGGAATAAACCCAAAGTTTCTGTGACTTGGCCAAGGTCACGGAGGAGACTCCCGGGCTTTCCACCGCTACGCACAACTTTCTGTAATACCATCTGCGCTCCTGAGGCTGGCTACGCTCCAAGTATCGTCGTAAGAAATGGGTTTGACCCTCCCAAACTCACCCCGTGTTTTCACAAGAGAACCTAATGGCGCTTGAAAAGGTGTGAACCCGCGCACGCACATATTTTGGCACTAATATATACATATATATGTCCTCAGATAATCTTGAGTAAATTTAAAAATAAATTTGAGGCTAACTGAGCTACAAGGCCACAGCCCCACATATTGGCTCCCTCCTCCACCCACTTTCCCTAGGGACTCTTGGAAATATACTTGTAGAGGGAAGTAGGGAATCAGGGAGAGGACAGCAATGCTTGAAAATTAATAAACGACAATAAGAAGAAAAAAACCCTTTTGGTATGAGCAAACAAACAAAAAAGAAAGGTATATTAGTAATGGAGTCTGAAGTGATGAGAGAAAAGGCTGGTTTACTCAGTCTATGCCAGACCTCGGGGATTAGTGGAGAAACTTGCATCTTAATTAACCTACAATGGTATTAAATTTGAAGAATTTATTTTTTTAAGAAATTCTTGCTTCTACAGCGTTATTTCATGGGATAAGATTTTTTGCTGAGTTAATTGCTAACACAAATAGTAAGACAACCCAAAAGTGTACAAGGGAATGTATTTATGGTGATGGTGGGTAGGTTAAATGACTCAAGGCAATGAGGAATCTGAAACAGATCCTCAAGGGCAATCTTGGCAGTGGTGTGAAGTCATAGAAGGTGGTTTAAGGAGAAAATGGACAGCAGTCAAAAGCTGCAAGGAGAATAAGGAACTGTGAAAAGCCATGTGATTTGGCAGGAAGTCAGAGGTGAGTACATCAGCTAGGATTCTACCAAATAGCTGGACCCAAGAACCTAAACTTTCTTTTAAAAGAGGGAGGTTGGCTTCCCTGGTGGCTCAGTGGTTGAGAGTCCGCCTGCCGATGCAGGGGACACGGGTTCGTGCCCCGGTCTGGGAAGATCCCACATGCCGCGGAGCGGCTGGGCCCCTGAGCCATGGCCACTGAGCCTGCATGTCCGGAGCCTGTGCTCCACAACGGGAAAGGCCACAGCAGTGAGAGGCCCGCGTACTGCAAAATAAATAAACAAACAAACAAATAAATAAAAATAGAAAAGGGAGGCTTCCCTGGTGACGCAGTGGTTAAGAATCCGCCTGCCAATGCAGGGGACATGGGTTTGAGCCCTGGGCCAGGAAGATCCCACATGCCGTGGAGCAACTAAGCCCGTGCACCACAACTACTGAGCTTGCACTCTAGAGCCCGCGAGCCACAACTACTGAGCCTGTGTGCCACAACTACTGAAGCCTGCACTCCTAGAGCTCCGCAACAAGAGAAACCACCACAGTGAGAAGCCTGCGCACGCAATGAAGAGTAGCGCCTGCTCGTCACAACTAGAGAAAGTGCGCATGCAGCAACGAAGCCCCAACGCAGCCAAGATAAAGAAAAGAAAAAAAAAGGGAGCAAATATAAAAGATTGCTTGTAATAAATAGTTCACAGTAAGCTTGATAAAGGGCAGGTTTTTGTTTGCTTGTTTGTTTTTTTTTAATGTTTGGGTAGAAAGAAATTAACAGGAACAAGCTCCTAGTAGAGCAAGCATCTAGCTGTATACCAGATGCATGGTAAACACTGGGAATTCAGATGTGAGATACAGATTCTTTTTTTTTTTCTTTTTTTTTTAATTTATTTGGCTGTGTCAGGTCTTAGTTGCAGGCATGCGGGATCTTCGTTGCGGCATGCAGGCTTCTCTCTAGTTGTGGCTCGCAGGCTCCAGAGCATGCGGGCTCAGTAGTTGTGGCGCTCCGGGTTAGTTGCCCCGCGGCATGTGGGATCTTAGTTCCCTGACCAGGGATCGAACCCGTGTCCCCTGCATTGGAAGGTGGATTTTTAACCACTGGACCACCAGGGAAGTCCTGAGATACATATTCTTGCTCTTTAGGAACTGATAGACTAATTAAGGAGAAGACTATATAAACTGACTATTCCAAACAAAGTGGCAGATGTTCTGATGGAGCTACCTACAGGATGCCACAAAAGCACAAAGAAAGGGAGGTGTTGGGGAGAGCTGAGTGTTGATACATTTCAGACTGAGGGACCAGAGCAGAAAGTTTAGATTTGTTGGATTGAAGGATGTCAGAACAGGAGTGGCTGCAGATGAGGGTGAAGAAGTAAGCAGGGGTCTAGTTTTGAAAGATTTGGCAGGCCAAGTAAAAGGCTGTGAACTAAAATTTTAAGCAGGGTCTTGAGCGAGTGGCTCAAGCATATCTGCAATTCAGATAAAATCCTGATGGCAATGTGAAAGATGGGTTTGAGTGGAGACCAAACTGAAGGTAAGGTGACCAGCTCTGAAGCTATTTCAAGGTTCCAGGCTGCAACTGCTGGAGGTCTGAACTAGTGCACAGCGGGGAGAGGATGGAGGCAGATTCAGGAAATATTTGGGAGGCTGGTGTTTGTTGGATGGTAGGCTGACCATTGGGTGGATAGTGCGTCATTAAAGAAGTTTAAAAAAAAAACAGTATGAGTAGGTTTGACAGTGGCTTATGTGGACTTTTGAGGGGAGTTTTCGATAGCCTGAATCTGAGTCTGAATGAGATGCTTTAATCAATACCATACAATCACACCAAACAAAATTGGACACTTTGTGAGATTATGTGAAAGTAAATATCAAATGTGCTCTATATCTGAATGCTTCTCCTATATAGTAAACTCCTTGTAAATTTCTTCTTTTTTTTTTTTTTTTTTTCCCTGCGTGGCGCAGCTTACGGGATCTTAGTTCCCTAACCAGGGATTGAACCCACGCCCTTGGCAGTGAAAGCTTTGAGTCCTAACCACTGGACTGCCAGGGAATTCCCTCCCTGTAAATTTTATAAGCTACTTATAAACACAGTGAAGGAAGAGGGCAATCACTTCATTTGTTTATTTTTTTAATTTTTAAATTTTATTTTATTTATTTTTGTATACAGCAGGTCCTTATTAGTCATCAATTTTATACACATCAGTGTATACATGTCAATCCCAATTGCCCAGTTCATCACACCCCCACCCCCCACCGCTTTCCCCCCTTGGTGGCCATACATTTGTTCTCTACATCTGTGTCTCAGTTTCTGCCCTGCAAACCAGCTCATCTGTACCATTTTTCTAGGTTCCACATATATACGTTAATACATGGTATTTGTTTTTCTCTTTCTGACTTACTTCACTCTGTATGACAGTCTCTAGATCCATCCACATCTCTACAAATGACCCAGTTTCATTCCTTTTTATGGCTGAGTAATATTCCATTGTATATATGTACTACATCTTCTTTATCCATTTGTCTGTCGATGGGCATTTAGGTTACTTCCATGACCTGGCTATTGTAAATAGTGCTGCAATGAATATTGGGGTGCATGTGTCTTTTTGAATTATGGCTTTCTCTGGGTATATGCCCAATAGTGGGATTGCTGGATCATATGGTAATTCAATTTTTAGTTTTTTAAGGAACCTCCATACCACTCTCCATAGTGGCTGTATCAATTTACATTCCCACCAACAGTGTAAGAGGGTTCCCTTTTCTCCACACCCTCTCCAGCATCTGTTGTTTGTAGATTTTCTGATGGTGCCCATTCTAACTGGTGTGAGGTGATACCTCATTGTAGTTTTGATTTGCATTTCTCTAATAATTAGTGATGTTGAGCAGCTTTTCATGTGCTTCTTGGCCATCTGTATATCTTTGGAGAAATGTCTATTTAGGTCTTCTGCCCATTTTTGGATTGGGTTGTTTGTTTCTTTAATATTGAGCTGCAGGAGCTGTTTATATATTTTGGAGATTAATCCTTTGTCCGTTGATTCATTTGCAAATATTTTCTCCCATTCTGAGGGTTGTCTTTTCGTCTTGTTTATGGTTTCCTTTGCTGTGCAAAAGCTTTGAAGTTTCATTAGGTCCCATTTGTTTATTTTTGTTTTTATTTCCATTACTCTAGGAGGTGGATCAAAAAAGATCTTGCTGTGATTTATGTCAAAGAGTGTTCTTCCTATGTTTTCCTCTAAGAGTTTTATAGTGTCCAGTCTTACATTTAGGTCTCGAATCCATTTTGAGTTTATTATTGTGTATGGTGTTAGGGAGTGTTCTAATTTCATTCTTTTACATGTAGCTGTCCAGTTTTCCCAGCACCAGTTATTGAAGAGGCTGTCTTTTCTCCATTGTATATCTTTGCCTCCTTTGTCATAGATTAGTTGACCATAGGTGCGTGGGTTTATCTCTGGGCTTTCTATCTTTCTATCTATCCATTGATCTATGTTTCTGTTTTTGTGCCCATACCATATTGTCTTGAGTACTGTAGCTTTGTAGTATAGTCTGAAGTCAGGGAGTTTGATTCCTCCAGCTCCATCTTTTTCCCTCAAGACTGCTTTGGCTATTCGGGGTCTTTTGTGTCTCCATACAAATTTTAAGATTTTTTGTTTTAGTTCTGTACAAAATGCCGTTGGTAATTTGATAGGGATTGCATTGAATCTGTAGATTGCTTTGGGTAGTAGAGTCATTTTCACAATGTTGATTCTTCCAATCCAAGAACATGGTATGTTTCTCCATCAGTTGGTATCATCTTTAATTTCTTTCATCAGTGTCTTATAGTTTTCTGCATACAGGTTTTTTGTCTCCCTAGGTAGGTTTATTCCTAGGTATTTTATTCTTTTTGTTGCAATGGTAAATGGGAGTATTTCCTTAAATTCTCTTTCAGATTTTTCATCATTAGTGTATAGGAATGCAAGGGATTTCTATGCTTTAATTTTGTATCCTGCAACTTTACCAAATTCATTGATTAGCTCTAGTAGTGTTCTGGTGGCATCTTTAGGATTCTCTATGTATAGTATCATGTCATCTGCAAAAAGTGACAGTTTTACTTCTTCTTTTCCAATTTGTATTCCTTTTATTTCTTTTTCTTCTCTGATTGCCATAATGACATTATAGAGATGTTCACTCCTCAACTTTCTACTCACCTTCATCACGACATTCCTCATCCCAGCATATTTGCTTTCCACCATTAAAGGTTTTTTTAGTGGTGTGGCTCTGTTTCCATCTGTGCATAGAACCATTTTTTTCCTTGCCCAGGGTGTGTGAAGCAGATGTGTTAGAGACAAGCTGCCGTATTTCTATAAGGATAATAGGTTAGAAAGTCAAGAAATTTAGCTTTAGAAATAAAAAGCAATTTGCCTGCAATGGAACTACAGTTTCCAGAGAGTGGTGGATAGAGTGCGTGCAGCAAGTCCAAGTGTGGATACACATTGAATGGCTATGAGAGTTTGGATGTGTCCCTTTGTGGAAGATACGAATGAAGTACCAAATTAGGGAAACAACTAAGGAGGCATCCCAAACTGAGTTCATGTTCTTCCCCTTTTACCCTCAACTGGCCCCGCTCCCCCAATTCCTTGCTTTGATAGTGAAAACTACTGTTAACTCCATGTTCCAGGCAAAAATCTTAGAATTCATCTTGGACATTTCCCTCTCCCTCATTCTACTACACCCAGTGGGTCCAGAAGTCAGCAGAGGGACCTGGTTCATTCCCTGACTCTGCCACAAGCTATCTGTGGGCAAGTTCCTTCAATTCTCTACTCCTCATCTCCTCATTTATAAAATAGGGATCATAGTAGTCATCTCACTGGATGAAGATTAAATAAGATAGTGTATGTAGGTAAGTTCCACAGGTGATTCCAGTGGACAGCTGTATCAGTTTCCTGGGGCTTCTATAGCAAAGTACCACAGAATTGGTGCCTTAAAACAACAGAAATTTATTTCCTCACAGTTCTGGAGGCCAGACATCCAAAATCAGTTTCACCAGGCTGAAATCAAGGTGTCAGCAGGGCAGCACTGCCTCTGGAAGCTCTAGGGGAAAATCCATTTCTTTCCTCTTCCAACTTCTGGTGGCTGCCAGCATTCCTTGGCATGTGGCTGCATCACTTCAATTTTCAAGACCAGTATCTTCAAGTCTCCCTCTTCCTCTCTCTTGTAAGGTTAAATGTGATTGCATTTAGGGTCTACCTACCCAAAAAATCAAGGATAATTTCCGTATCTCAAGATTCTTAATCACTCCTGCAAAGACACCTTTTCCAAATGAGGTAACATTTACAGGTTCCAGGAATTAGGATCTGATATCTTTGGGGGCCATTTTTGGGGAGATCTGCCACAACAGACAAGGTTGAGAATCTCTATATTAGGTAGATAAGGAACTGCCTCAAAAGGAAAGCTTTGGAAAAACAAGCATTTAAGAGGAGAGTTCTAAGCCATGGTCTATGGGCTCTATATCTGTGTGCCCAGTGTGGTAACCACTAAATACATGTGGCTAGTTAAGTTTAAATTTAAACTAATTAAGATTAAATAAAATTAGAAATCCAATTCCTTGGTCACATCTGCCAGTTTCAAATGCTCGTAGCCTCATGTGGCTCATGGGCTACCATATTGGACAGCACAAATACAGAACATGTCCACAATTGTAGAAAGCTTTAATGGACATCATTTCTCACCCCTGAAATATGTTTCTAGATGCATATGTTCACTTTTCTGGGGACAGGGTCTAACAGAATATACAAGTTACCAACACTGACCAGCCTGTTGATGTGTTTTATTGGCTCACTGTTTTAAAATTGAATTGGTTCCTAACATGGACATTTTGATTCAATACATTTTTTAAAAAAAATCACACTCACACTGCTTCTTTTGAAAAATTGAAAAATCTAGGAATACTGGTCCCGCATTCCCTCAGAGCAAACATTCCCTGGACAAAGTATCTGCTACCTGCTTTAGACAGATCATGCTTTCCCCAGTTGCCATTGTCCCCACCTGCCCCCTGCCATTTCTATCACTAGTCTAGCCCCTACAGGTTAGTGGAGTTTGAGGCTTCTAATCTTCATCTTCTGATTCTCAAAGATGTCCAGGATTATCGCTTCTCAAACTTGAATGTATCAATACATACAGATCACTCGGGGATCTTGCTGAAATGCAGATTCTGATTCAGTAAGTTTGAGGTGGGGCCCGAGTTTCTGCATTTCTAATACATTCCCAGGTGATGGTAATATTTGAATAGCAAGGCTCTGATGGAATCTAGAATCTATTTTCTTTTTCTTTTTTTTTTTTTTTTTTGTGGTACGCGGGCCTCTCACTGTTGTGGCCTCTCCCGTTGCGGAGCACAGGCTCTGGACGTGCAGGCTCAGCAGCCATGGCTCACGGGCCCAGCCGCTCCGCGGCATATGGGATCCTCCCAGACCGGGGCACGAACCCGTATCCCCTGCATCGGCAGGCGGACTCTCAACCACTGCGCCACCAGGGAGGCCCTAGAATCTATTTTCTATCAATAGAATAACTTAGTGGAGAGCCAAATTCAAGCTGCCAGAGACATGTTCTGAATATTGGAGAAGTCACAGCACTAGTAGCAGTACTGAACAATTGGTAAATGAGGCTTCTTCCCCCATCTTTAAAATGGCTTCTCTGGTATTTAATAGTGAATTTGTACCAGTTAAAACCCAGTTTAGTTATTCACAGATATGAGTGGAGATGTTTTTAATTGTCCACTCAGCAACTGTTTTTGAGGTAAAGGCTGCCAAGATACTTAGCATAAATCATTTTACCAAAACATCTGAAGAGGGGATTCCCTGGCAGTCCAGTGGTTAGGACTCAGCGCTTTCACTGCTGAGGGCCTGGGTTGGATCGCTGGTTGGGGAAACTAAGATCCCTCAAGCCTCAAGGCGTGGCCAAAAAAAAAAATCTGAAGATGATCAAACAACCTGAAAATGATACACATCTCCCCAGTGTGGATTCTTTGATGATCAGTTAGGGGGACAGAACTTGTCCCCATTGTGTATGCTCTGAGGCTGAATAAAGGTTGAGCTCTGAGTAAAGGTTTTTCAAGAAAATGTCCCAGGACTGAAAGACAAGAATTTACAGATCAAAAGGGCCAGCCCTTTGTGTACTCAACACATGGGATGAAGACCTATATCATTATGGAATTTCTCAAAATTTGGGAGAAATTTAAGATCCTAAAAGCTTCCAGAATCTAACAGGCCACAAACTAAAAATTGAAAAACAAGATGGTATTAGACTTCTCAGTTTAGAAAGTGATAAACAGTGCCATCAAAATCTTGAGAAAAATTATTTCCAATTAAAATCCTGCTGGGAAGTTCCCTGGTGGTCCAGTGGTCAGGACTTAGCACTTTCACTGCCGTGGCCAGGTTCAATCCCTAGTCGGGGAACTAAGATCCCGCAAGTCGTGCGGCATGGCCAGAAAAATAAATAAATTAATTAAAAAATTAAAAAATAAAATAAAAAAATAAAACTCTGCTGGATCATTATGCAAAGCGAGAAAAAGGACATCTTCAGGCATGCTAAGTATTAAAAAAAAGTTACCTTCCATGCAGCCTTTTTCAGGAGACTATTGGATGTCTACCAAAAAGAGAGTAAACCAAGTAAGAAGATATGAATAGAGGATTCAACACAGGAGATAATTAAGGAAATTCCCAAGAGGGTGATGAAAATGAGGTCCCAGGTGGCAGTCGGAGTTAAGCAGCAGAGGGATGGAGAGCTCAAGGAACATGGCTTCAAGGGGGAAAAAAATGGTGCAATGGAGTACTGGGTGTGTTTGTTTTGTTATGTTCCAGTGTTGAGATTTATACTCTGGCTGAAAGTCAGTGGAATAATTAGTGGTAGATGGATAGAAGACTAAACAAAGGGGGAAAACAATTATCATTTATCATTAGATCCAGGTAAACAAAATAGTATATAAGAAATTTAATTATAGTATATCAGAAGGCTTAGCTATGGATAATATTTATAGAGTCATAATAATGTAAACACTGAATTCTGATCTAACCAAAATATGTTAGAAGTATATTGGGAGGATTGGGGTTGCAGGGAGGAGAATCCTGTGTGATGAAGATGCCTGTGGATTTATAAGAGAGCTAAGTCCTTATCTTCCATAATATGAGCTTAGTCAATAGTAATTAAAATGAAATATCAACAAGAAATAGCTGAATTAACAAGTTATTTTTAAAGTGTAAGTAAATCCCCATAGAAACAGCTATAAGAGTTGAAGGTAGATGCAGTCCTGGGGAGCAGGGGATGGGGAAGGGATTGCCCTTGTCCATTCTAGGTCTTGTAGACCAATTTGACTTTTCAATTATATGTATTATGACATCAGTTATAGAGAATAAACTATAATTGCACCTCCCATCCCCTTTAAGCCTCTGTATTGAGGCTTCCACCCTCACCCCCTTACTAGTCTTCCCTGTTGCCAAATCTAATTCACTTGTTTTAGTTCTCATCTTCTCAGAATTTCGCATGATTAACTACGGTACCTCTTCCACTTTGAACTCTTCATCCTTCATTTTCACTCTCTTCTCCCTTCAGGTTCTCTTCCTTCTTCTGAACACTCTTTACAGTGGTTCCTCTTGCTCTGCAATCCCACATATTGAGTGTTCCCCATTGTTCTGCCTTTGGTTCCTGCACTTTTCATGTTGTAGGCTCTCTGTGGGCCAGCTCATCTATTTCCACCTGTAAGGCTTCACCAACCATCTCTAAACTAATCAGTTCCAATTTACATCTTGAGCCTGATCTTTTCCTTGAGGCTCCTCCCCACAGAGCTGAGTGCTTATCAGACATTACCACTTGTTAAGTCAGAGAAAGAGAAATACCGTGTGATATCCCTTATATGTGTAATCTAAAAAGAAATGATACAAATGAACTTATTTACAAAACAGAAACAGACTCACAGACTTAGAGAATGAACTTATGGTTACTGGGGGGAAAGGAGGAGGGCCAGGGATAGTTAGGGAGTTTGGGATCGACATGTACACACTGCTATATTTTAAATGGGCAAACAACAAGGACCTACTGTATAGCACAGGGAACTCTGTTCAATGTTATGTGGCAGCCTGGATGGGAGGGGAGTTTAGGGGAGAATGGATACATGTATATGTATGGCTGAGTCTCTTTGCTGTGCACCTGAAACTATCACAACATTGTTAATTGGCTATATGCCAATATAAAATAAAGAGCTAAAAAAGAAAAGCATTACCACTTGTTTGTTTTACTGACACCTTAAACTAAACATGAGTTACTCCTCACTTCTCCCACACTCACCTCTTTTTCCTCCTTATCTATTGAACTAGCACCACCATCCACTCATTCCCCCCAGTAGAAATCTAGAATCTTCCAGATATGTCTATTTCACTCATGTACATGTCAGGCAGTGTCTGTGTCCCATTCATCCTTGGGCTCTCTGTGTCCTTTATTCCCTTTATGGTGGCTGGCACATTGATCTCTACTTAATTCATGCTCCATAGATGCAGGAATAAAAAAGAAGAGGATCAAATTGATAAAAGGGTCAGTTTCCCACTAGCAATGGGATTATGGGAGTGGACTGGAAATGATATGAAATTTGATGTACACTGGTAGGGGGAGTCCAGGGTAAGGTCTGAAGGTGATGAAGGACGAAGTCAAAATGTTAAATCTGAAATTTAGCGAGAAGTGTTCAGATGGATTTAAAGGCATAGTTACCAGAGAAGACAGATAATCCACAAGGAGAGCGCAGTGGGTCAGAGAGCTGCTACAGGTACAAATATTGCAATAAAAGCATAATGGCTTCATGACAGTTTAATGTGAAGAGATGAAGATAATACATTTCATACAGTACTGAACATCCATGTCTGGGAAGACAGTAAAACCCAATGAGAGGAAGATAAATGGTAGAGTTTCACAGCCTGCTGTAACCTTGGGTGTTTAGCACACTGTCTACGTGGAGTCTTGCTTCTTGCCTTTCTCCCAAAACATGGGGCTCCAGGTATTCATTTATGAGTTGGTTCTCTACAAACTGCAACTAAACATTTGGTGCTGTATTAGTTTCTTAGAGCTACCATAACAAATTACCACAAACGGTGCCTTCAAACAACAAGAATTTGTTATCTCGTGGTTCTGGAGGCTAGAAGTCTGAAATCAAGGTGTTGGCAGGGCCATACTCCCTCTGAAGGGTCTTTGCCTCTTCCTAATTTCTAATGCTTGCTGGCAATCCTGCATCACTCCGATCTCTGCCTCTGTCAGCGTATGGGCTTCTTCCTTCTGTGTCTAAGTGTGGCTTCTTGTCTCATCTCCTTTTAAAGGATTCATTGGATTTAGGGCCCACGCTAATCCAGTATGACCTTATCTTAACTAATTACATCTGCAAAAAATGTCCATTTCCAAATAACGTCACATTCTGAGCTTTCAGGTGGACATGAATTTTGGGAGGACACTATTCAACCCAGTTCAGTGCCTTTGCCTTTTAGCAGTTTATTGCAATTCACCCTTCTTTGCCTGCTCTGTAAACCTGAAATTGGCCTCCTAAATATTTTCCCTTTACCCACAAACATGATGTTATGATTTGTCAGTTGGGGGCGCTGGAGAAACGTTGAGGGAGGAAGGGGTTTCCCTTCCCCGTTCTGGTGTGCTGGCTCAGCTTGTGGCTCTCCATAATCCAGCAGCAGCTCTCCCTGCAGCAGTTTTCTCCTGCATCCTCTCAGGCAGTTTCGTAGCACACTGCCTCTAGTGAGATACTCCCTTGCCCTATAGAGGGAAGACTTCCAGCAAGATCCACTACCATGGCACAACAGTTGACTCCTTTCTATCCAGTGAGCCATGACTGCACTGCAGAGGAGGCTCCTAATCAAGTAAACAAAATGACAGACTCGGTATATGTAAGTCAGTCCCTTACCCCAGTCACCCCAGTCACCCCAGTGCTTGCTCTACGGGCCATAAACAAAGTGGCCACAGTGGCAGGGATGGAGGCTATGCATGGGCTAAAAACACGGACTTTACCTACCCAAGACTGACCTGCCAATCATTACTGCTGAGTGTCTAACCTGTCAACAGCAGAGGCCAAAGCTAAACCTCTCCAATGGCACCACTTCCCATGGGGACCAACCAGCCACCTGGGACAGATTGATTACATTGGACCTCTTTCTTCATAGAGGGAGAAGAGATTCATCCTCACTGGAATATTCATGACTCTGAACATGGATTTGCCTTCCCTGAACATAACACTTCAGCCCCACCATCTGTGCACTTATGGAATGCTTTATCCATCATCTTGGTATTCTGCGCAGCACTGCTTCTCATCAAAGACCTCATTTCACAGCAAAGGAAATAGAGCAATCGGCTTAAGCCCATGGAGTCAACTGGTCCTACCACATACCCCATCACCTGGAGCCGTTGGCCTAATTGAAAGTTGGAATGGACGATTCAGTTGTGGTGCCAGTTGGGAGACAACCCCCCCAGAACCATGGGGTTCTGTCTTACAGGGTAGAGTATAGGTTTTGAATCAGTGACTGTTATATGATGTTCTCTCTCCTGTAGCCAGAACACATGGATCTGGGCATCAAGGGGAGGAAGTGGGAGTGGCTCCTTTCACTCTTAAACTCACTAAGAAGAAATGTTCTTCCTTCCCCAGAAACTTTGAGCAGTGCTGGTTTGGAAGTCATAGTCCCCAGAGGAGGAATGTTTCCACCAGCAGACACAATGGTTCAATTGCATTGGAAAGTGAGAATGCCTCCTGGACATTTTGGGCCTCTTATACTATTCACCAACTGGCCAGAAAAAAGGGGGGAGGTTACTCTAAATGAGGTACTTGAACTTGGGCTGCTACTACACAGTGCAGGCAAGGAGGACTATGTCTGAAACCCAGGGAGTTATGTGGGAGTGCTTCTTAGTACTTCATACCTAATAGCGAAAGTTATTGGAAAACTACAGAAACCAGGAAAGGCAGGACTGAAGACTCAAACCCTCTTGAGAGTGAAGGTTTGGGTCACTCTGGTAAGTAATGAACTCCAACCAGCTGAATTTCTGGCTGAGGATGGGGAAAATGTGATGTGGACTGGGCAGTGGAAGAAGGAAGAGATGGGTACCATTGACAGCCTCATAACAAAGCACAGAAATAATGGCAGTAGTAGCTTTGTATATATTCTCATTACATACATGTGTGTTTATTGAATATACTAAACATTTTCTTCTTCTATCTCCTTTCTATTTTTATGTTACATACATGTAGTTGAAAATTAACTTTACAATTTATTCTTTAGGTGACAGAATATTCAGTGGGACTCCACCTGAATTTGAGGAGTGATTCATATAACCATTGATGGATATGGTGCCTGTTGGAACTGTGTGCCTCTACATTTTAAAGAAGAGGTGAGAACTTTACTTTTAATACAGAAAGTTGTATTTTGTTATGGGAAAAATTAGAGGTGTTTTATTGATGTACAGAAGTTCAAAGCTGTGTAGAAGGCTGCACATGGAAGCTGAAGAGCCAGCGGGCTCTCCTCACTTGTATTGCTGTGCTACTGCTCCAGCTGTTCTTTGAACCTTTAAGTGTCTCTTCTTGTCCTCTCCAATTTGAGACACAGCTTGTATCACCATGAAGCTTCTTCCAATTTCCCTATTCTATAGTGATTTTTTTCTTCTCATGACCCTGAAGAACTTGACTATATCACACGTTTAGCATCTAATTGTACTCTGAATATAATTTTCCTCTCATTATTTGGTGCATTACACTGCTTCTCCACCAGCCCCAGTCCATTTGATCCTAAGCTCTTTTAGGACAATGTCTCATTCCTTTTTTGCATCATCCACCAAAAATACACACATGAATACACACGCAATGAATATCTCTTAATTAACTGCCCTTGCTTGCCGCACTAATTGTCTGCTTCTTGCTCCAAATTTAGTGTTTCAGCTAATACAGTGTTTCCCAACCTAATCTGACTAGAGATTGCCTTTGACATTAATATGTCAAACTTACTCAAAATTACTTGGAAATTTAAAAAAAATCATCAAGTTTTGCTTGATATAGAGCAGGGATTTATGTAAAATATTTTATTCTGGATTAGTACTTTGTATCATAATATGACTTCCCCCCCACTACTTAAAAATAATTATATAAGAATTTGGGCTTCCCTGGTGGCGCAGTGGTTGAGAGTCTGCCTGCCGATGCAGGGGACACGGGTTCGTGCCCCGGTCTGGGAAGATCCCACATGCCGTGGAGCGGCTGGGCCCATGAGCCATGGCCGCTGAGCCTGTGCGTCCGGAGCCTGTGCTCCTCAACGGGAGAGGCCACAACAGTGAGAGGCCCACATACAGCAAAAAAAAAATAATAATAATAGTAATAATTATATAAGAATTAAAATGTAGTTCCAAAAAAATTAAAAACTAAAATTACTATATGATACAGCAATTCCACTTCTGGGTATATACCCCAAAGAATTGAAAACAGAGTCTTAAAATGATACTTGTACATCCATGTTTATAGCAGCATTATTCACAGAAGATGGAAGCCAACCAGTGTCCATCAACAGATGAATAGATAAGCAAAATGTGGCATAAACATACAGTGGAATGTTAGTCAGCCTTAAAAAGGAAGGGAATTCTGACACATGCTACAACATGGATGAATCTTGAGGATAAAATGCTAAGTGAAATAAGCCAGTCAGAAAAAGACAAATACTGTATGATTCCACTTATATGAGTGTAATCAATAGAGTAGTCAAATTCATAGAGACAGAAAGTAGAATGGTGGTTTCCAGGAGCTGGGGGAAGGGGTATGGGGAGTAGTTGTTTGATACAAAGTTTCAGTTTTACAATATGGAAAGAGTTCTGGAGATTGGTTGCATAGTAACATGAGTATACTTAATACTACTGAACAGTACACTTAAAAATGGTTAAGATGCTAAATTTTGTTGTGTAGCTTTTACAGCAATTTAAAAAATCCAACAGAGTCCATAAAATAAAATTTATAGATGAGATTGTTTAGGAACCAATGGAAAAATTATTGAGAGAAATTAAGGATTGAAATAAATGGAGTGACATCCTGTGTTCATGGATTACAAGACCTGACATAATAAAAATGACAGTTCTTTCTAAAATTATCTGTAGACTTCATGCAATCCCAATAAAAATTTCAACACTTTTTCTGTAAATTAAAAAACTGATACTAACATTTATATGGAAATGCAAAGACTTAAGAAGAGCCAAGACACTCTTCTTTTTTTCAATTGAAATACAGTTGATGTACAATACTATATGTTACAGTTGTACAATATAGTGATTCATAATTTTTAAAGGTTATATTCCTTTTATAGTTATTATAAAATACTGGCTATATTCCCCATGTTGTACAATATATCCTTGTAGCCTGTTTGATACTTAATAGTTTGTACTTCTTAATCCCTAACCCCTATATTGCCCCTCTCCCAGCTGGTAACCACTAGTTTGTTCTCTATATCTGTGAGTCTGTTTCTTTCTTGTCATATCCAATAGTTTGTTGTATTTTTTAGATTACACATATAAGTGATATCATACAGTATTTGTCTTTCTCTGTCTGACTTATTTAACTTAGCATATTATCCTCCAAGTCCATCCATGTTTTTGCAAATGTCAAAATTTCATTCTTGTTTATGGCTGAATAGTATTCCATTGTATATGTATATACCACATCTTCTTTATTGATTCAATTGTTGATGGACACTTAGGTTGCTTCTGTATCTTGGCAGTTGTAAATAATGATGCCATGAACATCGGGATGCATGCATCTTTTCGAATTAGTGGGGTTTTTTTTTTTCAGATATATACTCAGGAGTGGAATTGCTGGGTCACATGGTAGTTCTATCTTTAGTTTTTTGAGAAACCTCCATACTATTTTCCACAGTGGCTGCACCAATTTACATTCCCACCAACAGTGTGTACGAGGGTTTGGTTTTCTCCACATCCTGCTCAACATATGTTATTTGTGTTCTTTTTGATGATAGCCATTCTGATAGGTATGAGGTGATATATCATTGTGGTTTTGATTTGCATTTCCTTGATGATTAGCAATGTTGAGCATCTTTTTATGTGCTTGTTGGCCATCTGAATGTCCTCTTTGGAAAAATGTCTGTTCAGGTCTTCTGCCCATTTTTTAATTGGGTTGTTTAGTTTTTTGATGTTGAGTTGTATGAGGAAGAGCCAAGACACTCTTAAAGGAGAAGAATGAGGTGGTGGGACTTGCTCTGTTGGCTATAAAGATATATTAAAACTCTGCAGTAGCTAAAAAATGTGATATTAATGTAAGAATAAATAATGGAAGAGATTAAAGGTACCAGGAATATATTCACCCATACATGGTTAGTTGATGAGGGACACAAGTAGCACTGCAGAATAGTGGGTGAAAGGTGGTCTTTTCAATAAATGATGTTGGATCAATTAATTATCTATGTAGAAAAAGTAAAGTAAAATTTTATCCTTACCTCACACCATACACAAAAATAATTTCCAAGTCAATTTTAGGCCTAAATGTGCAAAGCAAAACAATAAAGATTTTGGAATATAACATAGGAAAACATCTTCAAGGTATTGGGATGAGAGAGATTTTAAAAATAGGACATCAAAAGCACTAACCAAAAAAGGAAAAAATGACAGATTTGTCTTATTAAAATTCAGAACTTCTATTCATCAAAAGATTGAAAAGGCAAGCAAGTGTGGGATCTCAGGATTTTAGCTGTGCACCAAATGAGGGGGTAGATAACTAGTCTCATTTTAAGTGGTAGCACTGAAGATAGCTCCAGTCTTTTTTATTTAAAAAAAATTTAATTTAAAGGATATACTGTATAGCATAGGTTATACCCATTATACTCATTATCTTGTGATAACCTATAATGGAATATAATCTGAAAAAATACTGAATCACTATACTGTACACCTGAAACTAACATGATATTATAAATCAAGTATACTTCAATAAACAATTTAAATTTTAAATTTATTTTTAATTTTTTATTGAAATATGGTTAATGTATCATATTATGTTAGTTTTAGGTGTACTACACAGTGATTTGACTTTTGTATACATTATGAAATGGTTACCACAATATATCTAGTAACCATCTGTCTCCATACAAAGTTATTACAATATTATTGACCATATTCCTTACGCTGTATATTATTATATCCCATAGCTTATTTATTTTATAACTGGAGGTTTGTGCCTCTTAATCCCCTTCACCTATTTCCCCCCATCATCTTACTCAGTTCCAGTAATTTTTAATAGTATTTTTGAAGGTTCCAGATTTGTTTAACCATATTGAGAGGACCTTACAGCTTCATCAGAGAGTTTGGACATTAATTTTGACAATACCTAGAAGACTAAGCAAATAAAAAAAGGAAGCAATGTAATGATCTTCCAGGAGCAAAAACATAGAAGGATATTACCAGGAGGAAAATATAATTATATAATACTTCCTAGTTCCTCTGTGAATAATACTTACAAAATCATAAGTCACAATATGGTAAAGATGATTTATTAATATCCTATTATAACTATATTTAGAATAGTTATATATAAATACAGACTAATATTAAGTTAAAATTAAATATTGAAAGATATATTTGTAGTTAAATATATTTTAATTTATTAATATTGTATTACCAGTATAATTAGAGGAGGAGGAGGAGGTGGGGGTAGGGAAAGAACTAAATCCGCATCTTGCAAGGTAGTAATACAGTGTTCTTTGCCTTCTTCTCCACAAGAGGGCGCAAGGTGAATAAGATTTTCAAGTCCATTGTTTCAGCCAGGGCCTTCGGCTGTGACCAGGGACTACCACTTACCTCCATTTTGGTAGAGTTAACAAACTACTATTGTTAACATCTAAACAACTGTCTTTGAGGTCCGGGAGCTGTTGAAGGGATACCCAGATGAAGAAGTCATGATTTAAGCACTCACAATCTAGTGGGGTCCCAGAGGGAATAAAAATAATACATTTGGAGGGCGTGCTAAGGGCCCAAGGAGTCCCGCAGATAATGAGTTGGGGTGTTCCTTCCGAGAGGTTGGCATGGTTGGGGGTGATGCACTGGATGAGGCAGAGCGATGGAATAGACTGCACATGGCGAGATCAACTGTGGGAGCACTGAGGTCCCAGGGCTGCTGTGGGAATGCAGGAAATTCTTCACCAGGAGACTCAGGGGCCATGATGAAAGAGGCGAAGGTTTCTTAACCAACACTCTGCCTGCAAACACTGGGCAGTTTCTGAGGTCTGTTCTCCCTTCTTTGTCCCTTGCAGTCTGCTCTGTTCCCTTAAGGGCCCATGACTTTCACACAGACACCACCCCGCCCGCTCTGCCCCCATGACCTTCTTCAGGTGCGCTTCACCCTTTCCTCACAGAGGCCTTTCCTTATCCAGGGCCATTTCCTCTTATTCTTTCAGGCCTTCCCCACTTATCTGAGGGTTTGCTCTCTGGTCTCTAGGCCTCTTCTCCTCTCCTGGACCTTCCTCCCCAACGCCAGGATTGCTGTCCTTCTTCCCCCTGGTCTCTCATCTGTCGCCCAGTCAGCTCCCTTTCTGGAGGGCTGGAAAGGGACTGACCCTCAGGACCCCTAGCGCTCTGGTGAATATGACTGACGCTCTTTTCACATCTCTGCTTTTCCTTTTGTGGCCAGGTGTTCACGCTGTATCCTCGACATTTCAATCTGATATTTCCAAAGCAGTAACACTGCTTATGGACTCTGAACTTGAAACATGAGAAAGTTCTGCACCGCCCTTTCAGATCTTAGACCTGGTTCCAAGTGAGCTTGTCTATCATGTGGTGTGATGATGTGATGGATATCACAGAGGTCACGATGCACAGGCCCGCCGCCTGGTGCTGACCTTCCCGGCCAGGGTACTTGGGCAAATGAAGGTACTCTGGGAGTCTCAGTTTCCTCACCTGTAAAATGAAGCCAATGAGAGCAATTACCTCATAGGATTGTCCTGAGAAGTAAATGAGATAACAATAAATGAGGTAGTGTTTCCTAAGTAACTAGGAAATCCTTTACACTAAAAGGAAGTGCTAAAAAATGTAGCTATTATTATTATTTCTTCATCTGTGACACTCAGGTGGGATTGCCAAGGGCAGACTGAATGATCTCCAAGAGGCTCCTTCAAGCTCTTTCCTCTGAGTTTGTCAAATATGACTCGCCATACATGCTGCACGGGTTTTGCAGCTCAATCCTCATAGCTTCCCTCCTCTGTTTGTCTCCTCTGGTAACCCCCATGCCACCCCAGCCCTGGGACACCTCAGTCAACAGCTCTTTGCGCTAAATTCCTCGCTGTTTGAAAGAGCGAGCGGTTTCAGTTCTGGATGCAGTGGCTTCACCATCCGGGGAGTCAGCTCCAGGCAAGTGGCATCCACAGGACAAACAAGAGGAGTCATCACCACCTCTGCTCATAATCTGGTTTCTAGATATGAATATGGGTCAAAGGATACCGTATTGGTTGCCATGACAAACCACCTGGCGTATATAAATGTTTTCATTTCTATTCTGGAACAAAATCTCACACAGCCTGCAATGGGACAGTGTTTCCAGGCCTGAGGGGAGGCTGAACCTTCACTGATGTGTCTGACTGGTCAGATTGTCCATTCCCCTTATGACATTTCTGTTTCCTGGCATTTTGCTGTCTTCCTGCTTTAGAACAACAGCAACCATGAGTAAACTCTTCACACATTGCACGTGCAATCAAGCGTGGCAGGATTGAGAAGCGGGGCTTGCGTCAGCCCAGTTCAGGCTGAGTGACAGGTGCTGCTTTCCCAAGTGACCGAGGTCCTTGTGTTTCCCAAGGACCAGGCTCAGGCCACTCAAATGAGAAAGCTGGCCTGGGGTCAACTTATATCCCAACCAAGGAGGCTGCCTGATGAGCAGAGCCCCACAGCAGAGTAAGTTCAGAGGCTCCATCAGACACCTAAAGGCTGAGGAAGGAGTCTTAAGTGACAGGCTGGAAAGAGATCCCCAGAGACTAGGTGTTCAAAAAATCCACAAAAGTACTTCAGGGAGGAAAGTGCTTGCTTCATGGAGAGAGCTGATGCCAGAGCATCACAGAATTCCAAGTTGTACAAGGACTCCCTGCCTGCCCCTTCACCTCCACCCTGGGTGGGGTCAGAAACCACAGCAAAGGGTGGGGCAAAAGTCATAAAGGAGGTTGACGAGAAAAGAGAAAAGTATCAGGACCTTTTCCCCTGCAGGTGTGATGGGAAACCCAGCCCAAACATGAAATTTAGTTTTATTATTATTATTATTATTATTGACACCATACTTTAATTAGTAGCCTTGCAGTGACTAGAAGATCTTTGGTTACTCATAAATAACCAGAAAATTCTTCAGAGCTGCTGGAGCGTTTCTCCTTGGGGCAGAGGAGAACTAGCCCCACCTCAGGGGAAATGAATGATGCTGTCTGAGCCCATCTCCATGAAGTCCGTTTGCTTCTTATAGAGGCCAGGCTGGCAATCCACGCCAGAGTTAGGAGTTCAATGGAGTGGCCATAAGGAGTGACAGTGGCTGTCGGCTTTATTCTAGTGCAGGATGCTGAGCCCCAAGACGGGCAAATGGCTTTTCACATCTCCCAGAAGCAGGGGATCTCTGCTGAGCTGGATAGGATGGGGGGTAGATGAGAAGGGAGGGTGTGAAATGGACTAGTCAGAGGGAGTGGATGTGACCGTGACCGAGGAGTGCAGAGACCCTGGGGTGCAGGGCTGCTGCTCATTTGAGATTTGCGACATCTCTGTCCCTTTGATACCTGCTTCTTGGGTCCGATGGCTGGATGATTAAGGTTAACAAGCACTGGGGTTTCACCGCAGTGTAGAGAAAGGCTGCAAGAAGGGCATTAGATGGCAGGTGGTGACATGCTGGACCACAGGTAGTCTGGGCCGGATGAGGAAGAAAGGGAGACACCGGCACTGTAGACCATGCCCCGTGGGTCCAGGTGTTGGAGCTGGGATCTGTAGAGAGCGGGGGCCACAGGAGCTGGAGGTGCCAGGACAGCAGGCTCCCCAGCAAGCTTCTGAAGTGGGGCATCTACTTGTGAAAATAAGATCTGGGCTTAGGCTGTGGGTGCTGAGGTGTAAGGAGAGGATGACTGTAGAGATGGTGAAGGACTGAGAAACCAGAGTGTGGTGGTTCACCCACTGTAGGGAATTGACAGGGGACAGGTAAAGTTAGGGGAAACACTGACTGAAACCGCCCACCCTGGCCAGGCACCACAGTAACCATTTGCATGAGTTATTTTACAACAGGAGGTCCTGTAAGGAACATGGAACTAAAAGTCACCACCAACCAGGAGAATTCCGGAAAGGTCAAAAGGAGACGCCAGTCCATATGTCCTACCAACCTCCCAGAATCTTCCTCACTGGAATCCATCTTGGCTGAGTGATGCGTGTACCACCAGGAAGGACTCTGAGTCAGAATGATTGGCCAGAGACAACCTGGAAACTAACCCCGTCACCATAAAACCTGAGACTGTGAGCCACGTGGCAGAGAAGTCCTCCTGGGTTCCCTTACCCTGCTGCTCTCTGCCCGGGTGCCCCTTCCCAGTAAAGTCTCTTGCTTTGTCAGCACATGTGTCTCCTCAGACAATTCATTTCCGAGTGTTAGACAAGAGCCCACTCTCAGGCCCTGGAAGGGGCCCCCCTTCCTGCAACAGTAAGAGGACCAGGTCAGTCAGTCAGGTGCTGCAGTTGCTGCAGAGTGAGGTGAGTGGAAGTTGGCCACAAGGAGAGTCATGCGTGGTAAAGTCTTCAGGGCATGAGCTCAACTTCAAGGGAAGAGAAATGGACTTGGATGTTTGGAATGACTGGAATGCTGCAGTGTGATATCCAGTTATTAAGCTCTGGTCCTTACACACACACACACACACACACACACACACACACACACACACACACACACAGCCTGAGCTGACCAGGGCCTAGGTCAGTAGCTGGCAAATTGCTGGGGAGGAGGCCTGGCACACTCCCCTGGTCTACAAAGTCTTTATTCTTCATCCCTAACCCTCCACCAGGAGTGGGGTCATCAAAGCCGCAGGACCCCGTGGATTCTCCAGGAAGGAGAGAAGCGTTGGGGAATAAGCCCCCAAGACCATCAACAAAACAGGGAGGGAATGAAGGGAGGGGCAGAAAGAGTGGAGGGGTGGCAGACAGCAGGGGAAGAGAAGGGTGTGGTGTGCGGGTGCAAGCAGGACGAGACCTGAAGGGTGGCTGCAGGAGCTAGTGAGATACGCTCAGGAAGGCAGGGGAGGGCAGGGGTGTGGTAGAGATGGTGGATGACAACTGGGTCATGCGTGAGGAAATGGAAGGAGCAAATTCAGACAGTTCTTTCAAGAACTTTGGCTAAGAAAGGGTGGGGAGAGTTGGGGCAATAACAGCAGGGAAGGTGTTTTCATGATGGGCAAGGTTTGAGCACGACAAAAAGCCTGCTTTTTGTTTAAATGCTCCTTGGTGGGAACGTGTTAAAGCCAATGTGATTATCTAATCAGCCTGTAAGTAGGGACGCTCATGGAGGTCTGCCTCTGACAAGACCGTGATGGCAACTGATCACATGTATATTACAGCACCGTGGCTCTGACAGGAAGCTCCACCCGGGGACAGTGTGGGTGGGATTGGACAGCATCTGGATTATTTAGAAGCACTACAGGCTGATGGGAAAAAAAGTTCAAGGATGAGGAAAGAGGAGAAAGAAAACTCAGAAAAATCTGCGTGTAAATGGAAATTATTTTTAAAAATCTACCAACACCTGAAAGTTAACTATGTTGGATTTAAAAACAAGTATCAAACCTCCCCAGAGCTCTAAGAGGCTTGCCTAGAGCCCACGGGGTCTATGGACATCCAAGAGTTGGTGGGGGTGATGATCCCAATTTTAGGCGAGAGTCCAGCTAAAGTCAGAGTGTATCTGATGACTAGGGACACCTTCAGCAGCGCATAAACCCATGCTGTTTGTTCCAGCTCCCAAGGAAAACAGGGTGTGGAGACTGGCATTTGCAGGTTGCAGGAAAGGGAGGTTAACTTGGAAGAAGTGGGCTTACTTTATAACAATACAAGCTACCAGGGAAGGACTTCAGGATGGTAAATGTCAGGATTGGTTAAAATGTGATCAAATGACATCATGCCTCAAAAGAACAAAATTTAAATTGAATTAATCAATTAAAATTAAAATTGAGTAGAATGAATTTAACTGCTAAACCAAAGCACATAAATTATGTTTTTAAAAGGTAGCAGAGTTCTGCTCCTAGCCAAGGTGGAGTAGCAGAGACTGTGTTTACCCTCCTACCTGAAACAACCAAAAAAAAAAGAAAAAGAAAAAAGAAAAAAAAATGGATGAAATATATGAAACAATGGTTTTCAAGAGCCTAGACATCAGGCAATAGAGGACAGTGATCCCTGAGATAAAGGAAACAAATGATTGCCCCAGCTTATTGCTTTGAGAATTTTCAGGTGACAGTACCGGGAAAGGGACCCAAGCATAGCAAGACCCAGCTTCATGGTGCCTATAAGAAATGCATTTAATATAAGGACATAAATAGAGACAGAAAGCAAATTGGTAGTTGCCAGGGGGTGGGGTGGGGGGGAAATGAGAAGCAACTGCTTAATAGGTCCAGGGTTTTCTGTTGGGGTGATGAAAACATTTTGGAACTAAATAGAGGGAGTGATTGCACAACATTGTGAATGCACTAAATGCCACTGAATTGCACACATTAAAGTGGTTATTTTGATGTTATGTGAATTTTTTTTTTACCAAAAAAAAAATTTATTTATTTATTTATGGCTGCATTGGGTCTTCGTTGCTGCACATGGGCTTCCATAGTTGTGGCTCGCGGGCTCTAGAGCGCAGGCTCAATAGTTGTGGCACATGGGCTTAGTTGCTCACGGCATGTGGGATCTTTCCCGACCAGCACTCGAACCCAACTTCCCTGCATTGGCAGACGGATTCTTAACCACTGCACCACCAGAGAAGTCCCTGTTATGTGAATTTCACCTGAAAACAACAAAACAAAACAAAAACAAAAACAAAAAACCAACTAACCAGGCATACAAGGGAACAAAACAACCAGCAGAAACCAGAGACCCACAGAAGATCTAGAGAATGAAGTTATAAAACTCAGACTTGAAAATAATTATGCTTGCTGTGTTCATTAAGAGATGAAAGATGAAACTGAGTATTTTGACAGATAAATATAAACTGTAAAAAAAAAAAAAAAGAGATAGTGTTTTGTTGCCAGTATTCCATATTCATCTCTATGTGCAGGGTCTCTGACCTTGGACCTGACTGGTTCCCAGGAAATAATCACAAGTTAAACCATCAGAGGTCATATCCTTGTATGTGTACTTTTATAAGTTTTGGGAAATCCATTTTATTCCATAAAAGTGCCAAAGCTGTTAGAAAATAAATGAAAACAAATATAAAGGTTACAAAACATCAAGTATATTAGTGAAAGAAGTATGTGTAAAAGACATTGTAAATGTTCATTTGTGGGTGTTTTTCTACACGTTTTTAATCTGAGGCATTGTGGAGTTTAACTAGTTATCTTCATTCAACTCATTCGATAAACATTTACTGAGTATCTTCAAAAAAAAAAAAAGAGAAATTCTAGAACTGTAGGTACAACAATCAAATTAGTAAGTCAGTGAATGGGTTTAACAGTGGAATAGAGAGCTGAAGAGAGAAGTAATGAATTTTTAATGACTTGGAAGACAATATCCAGAATATAGTATTGAGAAGTGAAGGTAAGACAAAGAAGTTACAGAAAGCAGTCTCATAAGGAGGGGAGAGGATGAGGGGGACAGAGTAGTATTTGAGAATTTTCAAAAATTGATGAAAGATATTAAGCCATATATTTATAGCTGACTTCTAAACAGAAACAGTGGAATCTGGAAGACAATGGAATGATACCTTCAAAATGCTAAAAAAAAAAAATATCCGCCAAAGGATGGTGTAGAAAACAAATGCTCTAACAGTTCATAAATGGGACATTAACTTAGGACAAGAGAAAAATGACAGGATTACAGAAGATGGGTAAGGATTGAGCAGGCCACCAAAGAGGCATTGACAAGGGATGTTTCCTAGGCAGATGGTCAGGAAATCTTAAGGTCTATTGGTGGAACAATGAGTCAGTCTGTTTGGGTGAAGTTGGGCAACGATTACTAGGGTTGGGATAGAAGTTGAGCCTGGAAATAATCAGTAGGAGCAAGATGGTGAATGATCTCATCCTACAGATGATGGGAAATACTGAAGGTGTTTTTATGGCATCCTTGCCTTGTTTCTTGGTAAAATACTGCTGCTAAAAGTCTTTCTCACAATTTCCTGGTATAGGTATAAATCATGCTGTCTCTTGCTGCTTTACTATGAGTGAAATGAAATTTAGATAAGTGCCAGCTTCAGCCTGCACTATACTTTTACTCCCCTGAGAGGAAATATTAAATTACCATTTTAAAATAATCCAATTGCAATGAATCTTATTTCCCCTTTGATTTGTTCCTCAGGAGCCAGAGTGAGACAGTAAAGCAGGGAGGGAAGCGAAAATAAAGAAGTTCCCTTTCAAAGTTGTTTCCACATGGCTGACCTTTTGAATTATTTTCTCATTTTTTAAGCACCACATTCCTTTTAGTCCTAACTTTCCCTTTCTGTCTTCAGAAGGTCAGAGATACTCCTTATAAACCCATACTGTCTTAATCAGTCCACGTGAGCTCTGTTTTGCTTTAACTGTGTATTCCTCACCTCTGAGTGCCACTCCCATTTGCCCCCCAACCCAGAGTCCAACTCTGATATGTTTGGTGTACATACTTGCATAATTCATTAATCTTTTAAAACTACGGTGTTCTTTTATGTATATTTTAATTACATCAATGGCACTTGCTTTTAGGATCCTATAATTTGACCTACTGGACTAAACTCTTAATTTTCTAGTCCATTCTCTTTCATTTGCATCTCTTGGAATTTTCTGTTTTTATCTATTTCCTTTAAGATTCCTTAAGGTTCTCAGCATGATAAATGTCAGGAAAATGCAAATCAAAACCACCATGAGGGACTTCCTTGGTGGTCCAGTGGCTAAGACTCCGAGCTCCCAATGCAGGGGGCCCAGGTTTGATCCCTGGTCAGGGAACTAGATCCCACATGCTGCAACTTATACCCGGGGTGGCCAAATAAATAAATATTTTTTAAAAAACCACAATGAGATATCACATCATGCCTAGAATGGCTATTGTCAAAAAGACAAGAGGTGACAAGAGGTAACAAGTGTAGAAGAAGGTGTGAAGAAAAGGGAACCCTGGTGCACTGTTAGTAAAAATGCAAATTGGGGGCTTCCTTGGTGGCGCAGTGGTTGGGAGTCCGCCTGCTGATGCAGGGGACACAGGTTCGTGCCCCGGTCCGGGAGTATCCCACGTGCCACGGAGCGTCTGGGCCCATGAGCCATGGCTGCTGAGCCTGCGCGTCCGGAGCCCGTGCTCCGCAACAGGAGAGGCCACAGCAGTGAGAGGCCCGCGTACCGCAAAAAAAAAAAAAAAAAAAAAAAAGCAAATTGGTGCAGCCACTATGGAAAACAGTATGGAGTTACCACATATGATCCAGCAATTCCACTTTTGGGTATATATCCAAAGGAATTGAAATAAAGATCTTGTAGAGATATCTGCTCTTCCATGTTCATTGCAGCATTATTCACAATAGCCAAGATATGGAAACATCCTAAGTGTCCATCAATGGGTGAACTGATATTTTTTCATCTGATTTTATTTTTATTCCCATATTAAACACGGAGAAGGAAAAATAAAGTCATATTAAGCAGTGACCCAAAAAAGTTACAACGGAATATGTTTCAGCTATAAGAAAGAAGAAAATCCTGCCATTTTGGCAATTTGAATGAACCTTGAATGCACTGTGCTAAGTGAAATAAATCAGACAGAGTAAAACAAATACTGTATGGTATCACTTATGTATGGAATCTAAAAAAATCAAACTCAGAGAAACAGAGTAGAGTGGTAGTTACCAGGGGTTGGGGAGTTGGGGGAAAGGAGAGATATTGGGTAAAGGGTATAAAATTCCAGTTATAAGATAAACAAGTTCGGGGATCTAACATACTTTTTGTAGTTGCTTAAGTTGGAAGCTGACATAACTGATTTGAGACGTTTCTTCTTTTCTAATACTGATATTTAGTGCTTTTAATTACTTCTATTGCAGCATCCCACAAATTATATGTTATGCTTTCATTTTCATTCTCTTCAAAATACTTTCTAATTTTCTGTTTGACTTCTTTTTGATTCATGGGTCATTTAGGAGTGTGTTATTTAGTTTCTAAATATTTGGGGTTTTCCCGAGCTCTTTCTCTAATTGATTTCTAATATAATTCCATTTCTTATAAGCAGCATATGGTTGGGTCTTGCTTTTTTGTGCAAACTGACAACTGAGCATTTCCATTTTATGTGATTATTGGTATGGTTATGTTTAAGTCTCTCATCTTGATATTTGTTTTCTATTTGTCCCATTGGTTCTTTGCTCCTTTTTCCTCTTATTCTGCCTTCTTTGTGATTGAATGAGGATTTTTTTTCTTTATGATTCCATCTTATCTCGTTTGTTGCCTTACTAAGTATAACTCTTTGTCATGTTATTTTAGTGCTTGCTTTAGGGTTTATAGTGTACATTTTAATGTATCAGGTGATATTATACTAATTCATACGTATTATAGGAAGCTTACAACAATATACTGCCATATCTTGCCTTTGTGCTATTGTTGTCATATATTTTACTTCTAAACTTCACAATATATGTTTATTATTTTTGCTTAAGCAGTCAATTATCTTATAATGTAATTTAAAGGATGAAAAACTTTTTTATATTTACCCACACAGTCACTGTTTCTGATGTTCTTCATTCCTTTGAATAAATTCAGTTTCCATCTGGTATCTTTGTCCTTCTGCCTGAAGGACTTCCATAAATATTTCTTTAGTACAGATCACTGGGGACAGATTCTTTCAGCTTTTGTTTGTCTGAAAAAGGCTTTATTTTGCCTTCTTTTTTTGAAAGGTGGTTTTGTTGAGTAAGGAATTTTAGGTTGACGGATTTTCCCCCCAATACTTTAAAGCATTGCTACGTTGTCTTCTATCTTGATTTTTTTCCAATGGGAAATCTGCTGTCGTTCTTTGTCTTGATGTAATGTGTCTTTTTCCGCTGCTAGCTATTTTTAAGATTTTCTCTTTATCATGGATTTTGAGAAATTTAATTATGATGTGCCTTGGTGTAACTTATTTTTTTGTGTGCTTGGGTTTTATTGAGTTTCTTAGTTCTGTAGGCCTATAATTTTCATCACTTTTAGAAAGTTTTTGGCCATTATTTTTACAGATTCTTTTCCCCTGCCAATCCTCTCTATCCCCTCTTCTTCAGAGACTCCAGTTGTGTGTATATTTGACCACTTGAAGTTATCCCACAGTTCACCAATGTTCTCTTCATTCATTTTGTCTTTTTTTTCTGTGTTATATATATATATATATAGGATAGTTTCTATTGGTATATCTTCAAATTAATGAATCTTTTCTTCTCTAATATCTGAGTAGTTGCTTTAGGGTTTATACTGTATATCCTTAACTTATTACAATCTATCTTCAGGTGATATTATATCACTTCACATACAATACTTTACTTATGTTTCTCCCTTCCTAGCATTTATGTCATTCATTTTATACATCTGTTATAAACCCCACAATACAATGGTATTATTTTTGTTAAACTGTTAATTGTTTTTTAAAGAAATTTAAATAATAATAAAAAATCTTATATAATTACCCATGTAGTTACCATTTCTGGTGCCTTAATTCCTTTGTGTAGATCCAGATTTACCTCTGACATCATTTTTTTTTCCGCCTGAAGGATGTCCTTTAACATTTTTTTACAGTGCAAGTCTGATGATGATGAATTCTTTCAGCTTTTGTATGTCTAAAAATATTTATATTTTGCCTTCATTTTTTGAAAGATATTGGGTGTAGAATTTAAGGTCAACAGTTTCTCCTTTCAGTCCTTTAAAGATATTGCTCCATGTCTTCTTGCTTATGTTGTCTTCAGTGAGAATTCTGTGGTTCTTATCTCTGTCTCTATGTACATTAACATCCCCCCACCTCCTGCTCCGGCTACCTTTAAGATTTTCTCATCACTGTTTTTTTTTTTCCTAATATTTTGTGACTTGGTATAGTTTTCTTCTTCTTCTTCTTCTTTTTTTTTTAATGCTTGGGATTCATTGAGTTCCTTGGATCTTTGGATTTATAGTTTGCAAAACATTAGAAAAAATTTCAGCCATGATTTAGTTAAATGCCTTTTTGACCTTCCATTGTCTTCTCTGCTGTGAACACTCCATTAATATATATGTTAGGTTGCTTGAAATTGCCCCACTGTTCACTGAGGGTCTTTTTTTTCTTCTTTTCTTCTGTCAAATCTAACCTGCCATTAATACCATCCAGTGAATTTTTCATTTCATACATTGTAACTTTTATTCTAGAAGTTTGATTTAGGTCTTTAAAAAAATATCAATATATATCATACTTCTATTTAAGTTTTTGAATATATACAATACAATTTTAATTGTCTTAATATCTTTGTCTGCTTATTCTAACAACTGTCAGTTCTGAATTGGTTTCAATTGACAGATTATTGTCCTTATTGTGAATTATAGTTTTCTGCTTCTTTTCATTACCTGGTGACCTTTGTTTCTGAGACATTGTGGGTTTTACCTTATCGGGTGCTGGATATATTATGTTTGTTGTTCTGTGAATTTTTTTTTAACATCTTTATTGGAGTATAATTGCTTTACAATGGTGTGTTAGTTTATGCTTTATAACAAATTGAATCAGCTATACATATACATATATCCCCATATCTCCTCCATCTTGCATCTCCCTCCCACCCTCCCTATCCCACCCCTCTAGGTGGTCACAAAGCACTGAGCGGATCTCCCTGTGGTATGTGGCTGCTTCCCACTAGCTATTTTACATTTGGTAGTATGTATAAGTCCATGCCACTCTCTCACGTCGTCCCAGCTTACCCTTCCCCCTCTCTGTGTCCTCAAGTCCATTCTCAACGTCTGCATCTTTATTCCTTCCCTGACCCTAGGTTCTTCATAACCACTTTTTTTTTTTTAGATTCCATATATATGTGTTAGCATACAGTATTTGTTTTTCTCTTTCTGACTTACTTCACTCTGTATGACAGACTCTAGGTCCATCCACCTCACTACAAATAACTCAATTTCTCTTCTTTTTATGGCTGAGTAATATTCCATTGTGTATATTTGCCACATCTTCTTTATCCATCTGTGAATGTTCTTCATGTTTGTCTGGGATGCAGTTACGTTTCTTAGAAAAAGTCTGATTTTTTAAATTCTTACTTTTACGATTTTTTGGGTCCAGAGTAGCGCTTAGTTTAGGGCTAACTTTTTCCCCTTACTGAGGCAAGGCCTTCCTGAGTATTCCAGTCAATGTCCTGTGAATTATGAGTTTTTCCAGTCTGCCTGGTGGGCATAGGCACTGTTCCCAGCTCTGTGCTAGTGCCAGGTGATGTTCTCCAATCCTTTCAGATAGGTTTGTTCCCCTAGCTTTAGGTAGTTTTCTGAGTCCTGTGCTGGTCATTTCTCTCCTGAATACCCAAGGGTGACCCTCTGCAGATCTCTGGGATTCTCTCTCTGTCCTAAGCACTTTAGCCACCTTGATTTGTCTGTGACTCTCAGCTCCCCAGCTCAGGGAGACTGCTAGTCACTGCCTGGGTTCCCTCTCCCTGCACTGCAGCCTGGAAACTCTCTCAAGGCAGGAAGCTGGACAGCCACAGGGCTCACCTCGTTTGTTTCTTGCCTTGCAGGTTAATGTTTCTTGTTGCCTGATGTCCAATTGGAGTCTTTAAACCTGTTGTTTCATACATTGTGTCTTGGTTGGTTGGTTGGTTGGTTTGAGACAGGAGTATAGAATGTAGTCCCTGTTACTCCATCTTAAGTGGAAGCAAATATTCCTTCCTTATTTTCTTAGTTTGAGATTTTAAATAGTCTCCATAAATATCTTGTACATTCTTGAATTATTTCTTTGATAGTTCTCTTCCCTCAGTTTTCTCTGTTCCTTCCTTCTGAAACATATTTTTCTGCTCTCTTCATTGTCTTTGTTTCCAAATTTTATTTTTTTATCTGCTTATTGATTTCCAGATTTCGTGTCAGGTGATTGTCAATTAAATTGTCAGGTGATTTCTGGTTTCTCATTCATATTTAAGAGGATATTCATTTAAAACAAAAGTGGAAACTCTTGCCTACTTACACAGTAGTAAATTTTGTATTTACACCACAGTTAACTTCACCAAGTTATGCACTCACCCTTATGTCCCTTATTCCAAATTTCCTCTCTTTATTTATTTATTTATTTATTTATATTATTTATTTATTTATTTTTGCGGTTCGCGGGCCTCTCACTGTTTTGGCCTCTCCCGTTGCGGAGCACAGGCTCCGGACGCACAGGCTCAGCGGCCATGGCTCACGGGCCCAGCCGCTCTGCAGCATGTGAGACCTTCCCAGACCGGGGCACGAACCTGTGTCCCCTGCATTGGCAGGCGGACTCTCAACCACTGCGCCACCAGGGGAGCCCTATTTATTTATTTTTTGCTAGAATTTTTCCTCCAAGATTTCTCTCAAGAAGGTTTTTTTTTTTTTTGTCTACTAAAACTGTAGACTTTGTGTGCCTGAGGATATCTTTATTTCATCCTCACATTTAAATAGTAATATAGGGAATTCCTTAGTGGTCAAGTGATTAGGACTTGGCCCTTTCACTGCCGTGGCCTGGGTTCAATCCCTGGTAAGAGAGCTAATAGCCCACAAACTGTGCAGCATGGCCGAAAAAAAAAGCTTCTGTAAAGTGAGTCTATGTGTTTGGTTTTTTAAAAATAAATAGTAATATAGCTGGATATAAAATTCTAGTTCAAAGCTCTTTTTCTGTAACACTTTCAAAATCAACATTCCATGATCCCCTCATATCAGTAGTTGCTGTTGACAAGTTTGATGTCTGTCTGGTTCTGGGCTGTCCTTGGATTCTCTGTCTCACATGGAGTGCATCGTTTTTTCTTTTCCAAATATCCTTAATGAAACCAGGAGGCCAGATCCCTCTCAAGAGAAGGGTGATGTCTGCTTGTAATTAAACCCTATCTGCAGCTGGGGCTGAAATTCCCACCATAAGATCTGTGAGGCCAGCCACTGACCACCCTGCATAATCGATTCTGCAGCTAAGGGAAACAGCCAACCACAGACTCATGGAAAACTCAAAGTCCTTTATCAGTTTGCTCTCAGAGAACTTATTATCAAGTATAAATTCCCAGTGGCAAGGCCAATGGGGGGTGGGCATGGGGTCATGCCCACTCTTGGTTCCAGGTACATCTGGGATCTGTTTAGTTGGAATGGAATGCCTGCCACTGTGTCCCTCTCCAAGCCTTCCACTCAAGACTGCTTGAAGGGATGTTTGGCTTGGGACAGGAGGAATGGGTCTCAGGAGTGAGATAATGTGCTTGTACTGTCTATGGAACACAGTGATGCTGGCAGGGGTCTTTGGGAAAGAAGTGATGGAAGAACACCATCCTGGACAGTGTACATGTGTGTGTGTATGTGTGTATACACAAACACATTCTTCAGATGAAAAGATATGGTTCAGTCAAGGTTTCCCTCTTTGAAGTAAACTTGATGAATTTTGCTCTTTCTTATTCTTACCAAGCTCAGATAGGTACAATAGGACCTATGGATTTCCATTCTTCATGAGGTCGCCTAGGAAATTCACCACCCTCTGCCATCCCCAGTACACCTACTTGTGTGTCCTGCTGGCCAAAGTTTATTCAAAATATGGAGCATACATATGGTTTTAGTTGTTTTCCCATCTGTGGGGAAGCTCTCTCCTGGTTAAGGTATTGGGATTGATTGTCCTAATAGGCAAGGTGTTGTGTAAGGAAGGCTGTGGTAGGCAGGATAATGCCTCCCCCCTTAACCAAAGATGTTCATGCTCTAATCCCTGGAGCCTGTGAATATGTTACATTACACGGCAAAAGGAACTTTGCAGGTGTGATTAAATATAGGCCTTGAGACAGTGAAGTTATTCTGGATTATCTGGGTGGGCCCAACCTAATCACATGAGTCTTTAAAAGCAGAGATCCTTTCAGCTGGATCAGAGAGATGAGAGGGAAGAAAAAGGAGAGATTCAATGTGTGAGAAGAATTCAACCTACCATTGCTGCTGATGAAGATAGAAGAAGGGGCCCCCAGGTGGAGGAAAGTGGTGGCCTATAGTAGTTGACAACAACCCTCAGCTTATGGCCAGCAAGCAAACAGGGACCTCAGGTCTACAACTGCAGAATTCTGCCAACAACCCAAATGAGCCGGAAGTGGATTCTTCCCTAACACTTCCAAAAAAAGAATGCAACCTGCTGACTCCTTGATTTTTAGCCTAGGAAGATGATGCATATATCAGACTTCTGACTTCCAGAACCATAAGATAATGTATTTGTGTTGTTTTACACCATGAAGTTTGTGATAATTTGTTACAGCAGCAATACAAGGCTACCACAGAACCTTACACAAATGTCAAAAAACAGTCAACAAATTGAGATGACTGTAAATCCTGTGGGAAGATGACCTTGATGTACACAACCTTAGGCATTACTATGTTCCCAGATACTGATCTCAGGGAGCAGGAACATATATATATGCCATTAATTATAAAATGCACCCTTACTTTATAGATATTAAAATGTGAAAAAAAATGTGGTGCCAGGCAGTAACACTGCATCTGTTGTGTGCCTTAGGTTTAATATCTTCATCTCTTTTTTTTTTTTTTTTTTTTTTTGCAGTATGCGGGCCTCTCACTATTGTGGCTTCTCCCATTGCGGAGCACAGGCTCTGGACGCGCAGGCTCAGCAGCCATGGCTCACGGGCCCAGCCGCTCCGTGGCATGTGGGATCTTCCCAGACCGGGACATGAACCCATGTCCCTTGCATCGGCAGGCGTACTCTCAACCACTGCACCACCAGGGAAGACCCAATATCTTCTTCTCTTTTTGCTCAGGAAGAAGGTCAAAATCAAGAGCCCAGAGCCATGGCCAGCCTCTCTAGTGCAGGTGAAGCTAATAATAAAAGAGTCCCATGAATTAAACTGTAAATGAAAACAATTGAGCAACCCTCCAGCTTACTTAGAATAAAATATCTACCTATGAAGGTGGACATTTTAAATTTTGTCCATCTACATATTTTCAACTTTATATTATGGAAATATTCAAACACGTACAAAAAAATAGAGAGACTAACATAATGAGCATCAGTGTACCCATCATCCAGCTTCATCATCAACAATAATCTAGTTTCATCTCTTTCTTCACAGCTTGGTTTTTGCACGGGAGTATTTTAAAGCAAATCCCAGCCACCATGTAATTTCACCACCAGAGGAGGATATTAAAGGAATTTTAAAAGAAACTATTCCTTTGGCATTATTACACCTAACAAAATTAATGAGCATTTGAGGTGGACCATTAAGCATGAAGCTATAAGGTGGAATTAGAGGGGAAAGGCTAGGAGTAAAGTGTTCAAGTCTGTATTAGCTTCCTGTTGCTGTTGTAAAAAATACTACAACTTTAGTGTCTTAATATAAATTCCTTACCTTGTCTTGCAGTTTTGGAGGTCAAAAGTCCAAAAATCAGTGTCTGTGGGCTACAGTAAAGGTGTTTGTAAACCTTCATTCTTTCTGGGGCTCTGGGGGAGAATCTGTTTCTCTGACTTATCCAGTTCCTAGAGGCCACCCACATTCCTTGGCTCATGGCCCCCTTTCCTCCATCTTCAAAGTCAGAAATGTTGCATGGCTCTGACCATTTTTTATTTGGTGGTTACATCTTCCTCTCTGTCTGTCTCTTCTGCTTCTCTCTTCTACTTTTAAGGACCTATAGATTACATTGGGCCCACCAGGATAATCCAGGGTAATCTCCCTATTTTAAGGTCAGCTGACTGTTAACCTTAGTTTCTTCTGCAAGCCTAATTCTGCTTTGCCATCTAACCTAACGTAGTCACAGGTTCCAGGGATTGGGATGTGGATGTCTTTAGGGGACCATTATTTGGCCTGCCACAAGCTCCCTCCTCAATTAGGTGTATGGTTGGGGACAGCAGCCAGGGGAAGCAAATAATAACAGTATCTGGAAAACCATGAGAGAAGAAATTCAAGTTCTACACAGGAAGCTTCAGGGAAAAGGCTTCCGGTATCCCTAATCATGAGAAAAAGAGATACAAAAGATGCAAGGAAAACTGAGAAACTCCTTTGCATGATTTGCCAGCCTTGGCTGTGTGTGTTTGCAGAAGAAGGGTGGTTGTAAGGTCCTTCCTTTCTCTCTCCACACAGGGATTTAGTTGTGATAGGAAAAGTCACTGTAGAACTTTTAAAAATGATAGGAATGTAAACCAATGATGATGATGATGAGCCTTTGGCCTGCTGGTGAGGTGGCTGCCACTTGCCGCCGACGTGCCTTTGTCAGGAAGGCCCAGGGTCCCGGAGAGAAAACAGCGTCAGGGTGAGAGGAAGGACCCCATCATCCCCCTCTGGGAGTCAGCTTCCAAACAGGCCACGTTGACTTGGATGTGAATCACACTGTTCTGAACAAGAACATGAACCCAAGAAAAAATATTGTTGAATGATGTGATTTATGACTTCCTCTTATCTCTTCTTTCAAAATGTTAAGAAACGTCAGGCTTAGTTTGTTCAGATTCATTACAGGTTGCATGGAAGAGGGAAAAACTAAAAAACAAAACAAGACCAAACATTTGTTGTTTGGCCCACACCCGTCTCTTGGGCATTGTTTCTAGGCATGAACTGCATTTTTGTAAACCAGGGTTTACCTGCAAACCTTCCTTGCAGGAATAGCTGATTGTCAGAAATTGCTTGTCAGAACGTGCACACTCACACAGTGATATACACTGCTGCTTGCTGCTTATTGTTCATTTGTAAAACCTCTTGATTGTGAGGTTAATTTGGAAACCATTTCCAAATACTATCACTTTGGTGTTTCTCACTCATATTTTCTGTTTTCTAAAATTGTATTATTAATATGGTGCAACTCTCATGTTTAGTTTTATTAAACTAGCAGCACTTTGTTCTTTGTATTGGTGTGTGTGTGTGTGTGTGTGTCTGTACACACCACACACTTTTACTTGTACATGGGCATAAAGGAAACAACGAGCCAGAAAAACAAACAAATACTGTTCTACTTCCTCACTAAAGTGACTTTTAAAGGTTTGTTGGGTAAGACATTTGAGTGCAGGGCAAGTTAGAGCAAACGAAACGTTGGAGCAGACATAAGTGTTTTATCTGAATTTTAGTGTAAAACAAAGCTGTGGCTACCACCACAGTTGTGGATCGTGCTCCTTATATTTATTTGTTCAGCTTCAGAAGAAAGGCTAGTCCCGCCTTTGTCACACGCAGGCCATGTTCAACGAGCCACCAACCTTCCTTGGGGCCAGTGTCAGAAGACAGACACAGGGACCCCAGACACGCGCAGGCTCCTCTCTCAGGGATGTGGGAGGAGGGTCCCTCTTGGAGGCTGCGTGGGCACCTCAGCACTGCCCTCAGCACTTATTACCCTCAGGACCGATCTTGCCAGGCTTCCCTTCCAACTCTGCCAGGAACGTCTTTGAGACAGAGGCTGATGGAAAGAAAGTGAGTGGGAAGCAGCTCAACTGAGCTTTCACTCCAGGAGTTCCACAGTGTTGGTTGTGCTGTTTGACTTTAGAAGGGGCCTGTCCTCCAGTTTCAAGCACTGCTCAGTATTTGAGTACTTGTGGCTACTCCTAAATCGGGGACTCTAGGGAGGAGGGAGAGCCCCTGCAGCCAGGAGAGGAACAAAAGGAAGCCCTGTGCGCTGCCTCTGCTGTCATTCATCACAAAAGGCTCCCTTCTGTCTCCTATTTTGCCTAAGGGGAAGGGTTGGCAAAATCTGAAAGATCTCTCTCTCTTTGCTTCAAAAGAAAAAATAGAACAAGGGAGGGAGAGAGGGAGGAAGAGAGAGAAGGGATCAGTTCATCTTTTGTTTGGGAAGAACTTTAGGTCTGTAACAACAACAAACACCAATTGTGGCGGGTGGCCTCAGCCCTAAAGAAGACGATCCAGGCCACATTAGAATCCAGGGAATTTGAAATGGCGGCATTTGTGGTGCCTTGCAGATTTCCACTGGCAATTTCTTTAAAGCCGAAGAATTATAATTAAAATAGAAATGGATCCAATTATATCTGCCTCCTGTCTGAAAGGATGTAGCTGGTAATGAGAATCACATGTCTAAGCTTCAGCTCCTATTTCCAAGCAAGTTGTCCCATGAGAGAAATTCCTTCTTTTCAGCAGAGCTCAGTAAACCACAGTTCTCTCTCCTCCTTGGCTACTGTGGTTTTGCACTGATTTTTAAAAGTCCAAGCAATGGAGCTTCAGTCATAGTAAATGCTTCATCTCTCTCTCCTTTCTGCTCTCTATGAGACACGTCAGGGTGATAAGACATAGCGTTTTGTTTCAAAGACAGAGATCAGAAGAGTAGGAGCTCTTAGTCTTAACCAACCAAGATGCACCCTCTCAGGAGTGACAGACTAGGTAGCTCAGGCTGTTGCCACCTGGGATGTTGTCAGGCTGTGAGAAAGTGGCTTGGTTATGGAGGGGAGGGGAGGAGCTTACTGGGTGACCGGGGAGGCCAGTCTTGGGGAGAATTTTACCCATGGGTGAGTGAGGCTCAGATAACATGGTAGTCATCAGAGTGCCTTAAAAATGGCAGAGCCTGTACTGGGACAGAATGCCATGGTTGCCAGGAATAAATAGATTACGTAACAGTGTCGTTCTTATCATTGTTACTACAGTGACTCATGACAGATTTGGTCTGTGTACCTCGGATCCATTCAGGCACCGCAGGGTGTCCCAACACTCTTCTCCTAACTGGAAGCTCTAGAAGCAAGAACAGGAGCAGAGTCAGCTGTCCTGGTGCCCCGCTGTTACAGACATCCACATACAAGTCTTTGGGTAGACATATGTTTTCGTGTACTTAGTAATTATGTGAATATCTTCTTTGGTGATATATCTATTAAAATCTTTTGCCCATTTTTAATTTTTATGTATTTATTTTTAACATCTTGATCAGAGTATAATTGTTTTACAATGGTGTGTTAGTTTCTGCTTTATATTGCTCATTTTTTTATTGAGTTTTTTGACTTACTGAATTGTAAGAGTTCCTTATATATTCTAGATAAAAATCTTTTATTAGACATAGATTGAAAATACTTTCTCATAGACTGTGGTTTGTCTTTTTATTTTCTCAATTGTATCTTTAAAATTTCATTTATTTAGTTATTTTTGGCTGCGTTGGGTCTTTGTTGCTGCGTGTGGGCTTTCTCTAGCTGCGGTGATCAGGGGTTGCTCGTCGTTGCGGTGCGTGGGCTTCTCATTGCGGTGGCTTCTCTTGTTGCGGAGCACAGGCTCTAGGCGCAGAGGCTTCAGTAGTTGTGGCTTGCGGGCTCTAGAGCGCAGGCCCAGTAGTTGTGGCGCACGGGCTTAGTTGCTCCGCGGCATGTGGGATCCGCCCAGACCAGGGCTCAAACCCGTGTCCCCTGCATTGGCAGGAGGATTCTTAACCACTGTGCCACCAGGGAAGCCCAAATTGTATCTTTTGAAGAGGAAAAGTTTTAAATTTTGATGAAGTCCAATTTATTAATTATTTCTTTTTGTATCATACTGTGCTTTTTGTACAATAGCATCTAAGAACTCTTTACCTAACCCAAGGTCACAAAGATTTCATAGAACGTTTTCTTCTAGAAGTCTTATAGTTTTTGCTTTTACTTTAAGCCTGTAATTAATTTGGGGAGTTAATATTTGTATGTGTCATGAAGTAAGGATCTAAGTTCATGTTTCTCCATATGGATATCCAGTTGTCTCAGCAACATTTGTTGAAGACCATTGTTTCTCAACAGAACTGCTGTGGCACCTTTGTTGAAAATCAACTGACTTTAAATATAAGGGTTAATTTCTGAACTCTCTGTTCTATTCCAATTATCTATATGTCTATCTTTATGCCAACACCACATTTTCTTGATTACTGTGGCTTTGTAGTAAGTTTTGAAATCAGGTAGTGTGAGTCCTTCAAGTTTGTTCTCCTTTTAAAAAATTGTTTTGACTATTCTATGTCCTTTGCATTCTCATATATATTTTAGGATTGGCTTGTCAGTTGCTATAAGAAATTCTGCTGAGATTTAGATAATGATTCTGTTGGCCAATTTGGGGAGAACTGCCATCTTGATAATACTATTTCTTTCAATCCATGAAGATGGAATATATCTCTATTTATATCTTTAAATTGTCCTGTATTCTCTTTAAATTCTCTTTTTAGTTTACAAGTCTTGCACTTCTCGAGTTAAATTTACTCCTAAGTATTTTATTCTTTTGGATGTTATTGTGAATGGGATTTTCTTAACTGTGTTTTTGGACTTTTCATTGTGAGTTTGTAGGAAAAATTGATATATTGTATATCGATCTTTTCCCCTGAGATTTTCTACATGCTGGGTTGTGCTGTCTGTGGATAAAAACAGCTTTTCTTTTCTAATTTGCATATAATACATTTGGTTGATCTTTCTTTTTTCGTTGTACTGGCTAGAACCTTCAGTATTATGCTGAATAGGTGAGAACAGATATCCTTTTGCTTTCAATCTATTTGTGTCTTTGAATTGAAAGAGTGTGTCTTGTAGACCAGTGGTTCCCAACCTTTTTGGCACCAGGGACCGTTTAGTGGAAGACAATTTTTTGACGGACTGGGGCCGGGGCGATGGTTTCGGGATGATTCAAGCACATTACCTTTATTGTGCACTTTATTTCTATTATTATTACACTGTAATATATAATGAAATAATTATACAATTCACCATAATTCAGAATCAGTGGGAGCCCTGAGCTTGTTTTCACTTGCCACTCACTGATAGGGTTTTGATATGAGTCTGCAAGCAGTTGATTTATTATGGTCTCTGTGCAGTCAGATCTGTCTGCTAATGATAATCTGTATTTGCAGCTGCTCCCCAGCACTAGCATCACTGCCTCAGCTCCACCTCAGATCACCAGGCATTAGATTCTCATAAGGAACATGCAACCTAGATCCCTCGCATGCACAGTTCACAGTAGGGTTCGCGCTCCTATGAGAATCTAATGCTGCCGCTGATCTGACAGGAGGCGGAGCTCAGGCAGTAATGTGAGCGATGGGGAGCAGCTGCAAATACAGATGAAGCTTCACTCACTCGCCCGCCCCTCACCTCCTGCTGTGCAGCCCGGTTCCTAACCGGCCACGGACCTGGACCGGTCCATGGCCCAGGGGTTGGGGAACTCTGTTGTAGACAACATATGGTTGGATTTCATTTTTTTATTCAGTCTAACTATCTCTGACTTTTGACTGGAATATTTATTTTTCATGTAATTATTAATATGGTTGGATTTATATGTGTTATTTTGCTATTGGTTTTCTACATGCCTCATGTCTTTTTTATTCCTTCTTACTCCCTTCTTTTGTGCTAAACAAATAATTTTGTATAGTATTTTAATTCCTTGGTTGATTTTTTAAAGTATACTTTTGAATTATTGTCTTAGTGTTTGCTCTAGGAAACACAATGTGCATTTTAACATATTACAACATATCTCATATTTTAATCTAGTAAAATATAACAACTTTGTTTCAATATAGTTTCATTTTATTCCTATGTCACTTTTGTGCTGTTAGTATCATGTATATTACTACAACTATATATGTTATAAATTCCAAAATACACTTGCTTTATAGAATCTTACACCATTTAAAGAAATAATAGGAGTAAAATATATATTCATTAAGTCTTTTATAATTACCCATATTTTTGCCATTTCTAGTCTCCATTACTTCTTGTGGATTCAAGTTACCAATTGAAGTAAGTTTCTTTCCTCCCAAAGGACTTTTAGTATTTTTTGTAAGGTATGTCTGTTAGTAGTACTTTATAGCAGTCTTTGCGTATCTAAGAATATCTTTATTTCACTTTCACTTTTGAAGGGTAGTTTTGCTGGATATGGAATTCTTGGCTAACAGTTTTTTCCTTCAGCACTTTGAATATGTCATTCCACTGCTTTCTGGCCTGCATTGTTTCTGATGAGATTTAGCCATTATTTGTATTGTTGTTCCCTTACATATGATTAGGGGTTTTTTTTTGCTATTTTCAAGATTTACTCTTTTTTGCTTTGAAGAGTTCGATAGGACTAAGTGAAGGTCTCTTTGTGTTTTTCCTACTTGGGGTTCATTGGTATTTTGGGATCTATGAATTAATGCTCTCATCAAATTTGAGAGGTTTTCAGCCTTTATTTCTTCAATTTTATTTTTTCTGCTCTTTTTCTTTCTCCTCTTATTCCAGGACTCCCATTTTACAGTTGGTATGCTTGATGTTGTCCCACAGGTCTCTAAGATCGTTTGCTTTTCTTCAGTCTTTTTTCTCTTTGTTTTTCAGACTGGATAACATTCTATTGATCCATCTTCAAATTCACTGGTTTCTTCTGATGTTTCAAATCTACTGCTGATCTCATATAATAAAGTTTTCATTTTGTTACTGTATTTTTCAACTCTAGAATTTCCATTTTGGCCCTTTTTAAAAAAAAATCTATTTTTTGTTGATATTCCTACTTGTTGAGTCATTTTAATAATATTTTCCTGAAATTTCTAAAACATGGTTTCCTTTAGTTTTTTGAAATACTTCAAATAGCTTTGAAGTCTTTGTCTGTTAAATTCAACATCTGCGCCACTCAAAGACAGTTTCCATTGACATTCCCCCCCACCCCAAGTATGTCACACTTTCTTGTTATTTTGCATGACATGTAAATTTTTGTTGAATATTGGATATTATAGATAATATAACAAATTTAGATTCTGTTTTCCTTTTATCTTCTGACATTCTTAGCTGTTACTGATTTTTGTTCGTTTGTAACTTGTCTGGACTTGATCTGCAGAATCAGTCACCCCGAAGTATGCATCTGCTGATGATTCAGCTCAGTTTTTTGTCTTTTTTTCAATTCTTTTTTTTTTTTTTCTGTGGGGGCCTGGCTTCTTTGGGGTCATCTCCGTGTTTGCATAGCTTAAGTCACTCAGTGATTTGTCAGAAGTTGTGCTTAAACACCACCCTCTGCTGGTGGATCTGTGTTTGAATTGGGGGATGTATTCAAATTTGGCAGTTTTCAACTCTGCCCTAGCTGTTACTTTAACACCAGGCCCTCTCGGGTCTCCACTGTGCATGTGCACAGGCTCCCAGACAGCCAGGGTTATGTCAAATGCTTACCAAGATCTCAGTGGCTATCTCATTTCCAGGATCCCCCTATTCAATTTCTGGCCAGTCTTATACTGCTCATCCCAACCAGGGTTGCAACTTCAGGCTAGGAGATCTGCAGACTTTTCCATTTGCTGCTGGCTGTGGGTTTCCACTCTTCCCTCCAGATCAAGTGAAGGCCAGTACTATCCTGGATGAAGAGGCTGACTGGGCTGAGATGGAGGATGGAGTCAGTCCCAGGCAAGAAAGCCACATATCCCCGCTGTTTTTACCTGTATCCCCACAGTTTTTCATGATTACAGGTTTCTCAATTTGTTGTTTGCCTGTAGTCAATTTCCAGAACCCTGAAATGATTGTTTTTTTGCAACTATGTCCAGTTTTATGGTCGATTTTAGTGGGGAGGATTTGTTGATCTCTACTCCTTTATAGCTGCAAGTCCAGCCACATACAATATATTTTTAAAGAAATGCATTTTATTATTTTTAAGCATGTTATATTATCATTTTAGCTATAAATGAGTACTAATAATAAAGCTAAATTTAGAAAAACAGAATCATTTCTCAGCCTTTTGGCTAAGATCAAATGTAGAAAAATTGTAATTCACAATAATGTGAGTTTGACATTTTATGATCAGAAACAGAAAAACTTTTCAAAAGGCATTTTGAAATAATTCCTAAGTTTTCAAGTCTTGGATTAAAAATTCTATCTGAATAGCAAGAGTCTCATATTTTTACAGCAGGAAATTATTTCAAACTTTTAATTTAGCAACAAGCATATGAATGAACTGGAGTCTAAATTGAAGAATTCCAAGTGTATCCCTGTCTTGGTTGAGGCATAATATAAATATTTTCCTGGTGTCTTGTGGGGGCGGGGCAGTGACGATTTACATACTTGCCACCCTCTTTTAAATGGATTCAGCTATAATGTCTATGGCATCAGGAGAACGTAGAAGTCTGCCTGTAGACCAGGATTGTGGCCATTTCAGGTGCTCAGCCAGACCACCCTCCCTGGGTTCTTTCCAGCTCTCCTCCTTTTCAGCCCATTCCTCTTGCCCCTGCTCTGGATGGGGACATGGGAAGAGGGGCTGCAGGATCTGGAGGACATTCAGCCCTGGTCTCAGAGGCCACATGGTCCCCAGAGGGGACTGAGACATTCCAGGACCCTGGAAGCAGGGCAAAGAGTCATCCATGAGGAGGGTGAGGGGACATCTGCTCAGGGCTGGATGGCTCCCTACTGCCTACCCAAGCTAGTCCAGGTCCTGGGTCTTCCATGACCTGGCCTGGCCTTATCTACCCCACTGACTGCCCAGCTGGCCAGTGTGATGGCCATGGGGTGAGGGACAGGGAGAAGACCAGTCATTCAGGCCTGCACGACCATGACTGCACCACTAACAAAAATGTCCTAGCCTTAGGAGCATAAAAATTCTTTTTACTTGAAATCATGCAACAGAAGCACTCAGAGTAAAGTGTATTTTTAAGGGTATTAGTGGGAGTGATTCAGAGTCAGCAGATCCAGGGTGTGAACGTGAGCTCAGAACGACATCTATGGTGAAAGATCTGCGACTCAGTTCCATGGCTGCCCAGTCCTTTCTAAGCTCTCTTCCTTTCCTGGCATAGCATTGCATTGTGGGTTAAATGTGTGCCCCCCCCAAAGTTATGCTAAAGTCCTAATAACTCCAAGTACCTCAGAATGTGACCTTATTTGGAAGTAGGGTCATTGTGGAAGTAATTAGTTAGGATGAGGTCCTTAAGGTGGGCCCTAACCCAATATGACTGGAAGACGATGTGAAGACAGACACACAGGGAGAACACCATGTGAAGGCACAGGACACACAGACACACAGAGGGAAGACAGCCACGTGAAGATGGAGGCAGAGTGAAGCTACCATGAGCCAAGGGGCTATGAGAATCTAGGAGAAGCAGGGAGGATCCACCCCTAGAGACTTCAGAGAGAGCAGGCCCATGCTGACAACTTGACTCCAGACTTCTAGCCTCCAGAACTGTGAGAGAAGAACGTTCTGTTGTTTTAAGCCACTCAGTTTGGGTACTTCGTTACAGCAGCCCTAGGAAACTGATAAGCATGGTATGTGTACTTTGTCAAATTTGCTTCTCTCTGTCTTCACAGTTCCCACCTCTGTTCCCAGCCTGGGACACCAGCCCAGCTGCCAGGTCCTCTTCTGGGCCACATGGTCATGCCATGTGTGGGTCAGTGGCTTTGGGAAGCAGGCTCATTTTATAAACTTGGATTTTTTAAAAGACTGTCTTTTTATTATTCCCACAATTTCTCACACTTACCAGCATCTGGTATGTTATAGAGGAGAGTATCTTTCATGCTCACTGTGAAATCACAGCTGTTTCTGGGGCACTATTGAAGCCAGGCCTAGTTGACAGCCTGCGTAGAGAAATGGCAGGAGTGTGAGGCTGGTGTCCGGGATACAGAGTGCTGTCCTTGGGGGAAGCCAAGCAGGGACTGGGCTGAATGTTGTGATGCTGGGGCATGACTGCATCTCTGGACCCTGTCGCACCTCCTTGGTTCAGGGCCTTCACACAGGCTGCTCCCTCTGCTGGGGACTCTAACTGGGCTCCTAATCCTACTGTATGTCTCAACCCAAGTGTCACCTTCTTACCTAAGGGGGCGCTATTGTCCCCCTCCCCATACACATCCGCCCACATTCTTTGCTTGCTTCATAACCTTCATTATGATTTGTCACTATTTTACTTATTCGTCTGCTCACTTGTTTTTGCCATGGTGAGTATAAGAGCTATGCCAGCTTTATCCCCCACTGCACCCCTGGTACTGGGCACTGGTTCCCAGCACATATTAGGTGCTCAAAACCTCCTGTGGAATGCATTCCTACTTGGAAGGAATAGTGACATACATGCAGACACCTGGACACCACCAAGGGCGTTTTTGGTTTGACTGTTCTAAACCACTAGGCTCCAGACCTGCCTCCCGCAGGCCCCGAGGCTCAATGAGTAAGTTGCAGCTTGAGGTTCCTGTCCTTAGGCACCCCCTCATCTTTACCTTCGTGACCCTCATCCTCAGCTGTGTGATGTGCTCTCTGTGGGTCCCCAGTGTAGACTGGGGGTCTGGGGGACTAAAAAGCTCCTGTGCACATTACCAAAGATCTGCGTGCACATGTGCCCAGGAGAGTCACAGACAGGGCCTGCCAGAGTCAGGGAGACACCAGGGGTCATCCGGGGTGCCTGCAGCAGCCCCCTCACCATCTCCTTGCTCCTGCCTGGGCCCCTACAGTCTGGCTCCACTCAGCAGCCAGAGAGGTCTGTTACAAGGGAAGTTGGCCCGTATCACTGTGCTGCTCAGAACCATCTGACCGCCAAGAGCGAAAGCGTGGGACCTCCCCGTGCCCAGGAAGCCCCAGCTCCCCCTCGGACTCACCTCCTGTGCCCTCCTCCACGCTCACCCTGTCCCTTGGTGCAGCCCCCCTTGAGCATGCTGCGTGCTCTTCTACAGTAGGGCGTCTGCCGGTGACAGTGTCCACCCAGATAAATGCATCTCTCCAGTCAAGTCTTAGTTCAAATGTCAACTTCTCAGTGGGCCCACCTGGACCACCCTATTTTTTAAATTAAACTTTTTATTGTGAGACAACTGTAGATTCACACATAGGTACAAGAAATTATACAGAAAGATCTCCCGTGTCCTTTACACTGTTTACCTGCAATGGTGACATCTTACAAACCTACAGCACAATAGCACAACCAGGACACCAACATTGACACAGTCAAGATACAGAACATTTCCATCCCCACAAGGACCCTCCTACTGTCCCTTTCATAGCCACACACACTCCCCTCTGGTCCCATCCCCTCCAGATCCCCGGCAACCACTCATCTGTGCTCCATTTCTATAACTTTGTCATTTCAAGAATGTTCTTTAAATGGAATCATATAGTATGTAACCTTTCGGGATTGACTTTTTCACTTGGAATAATTCTCTGGAGACTCCTCCAGGTCATTGGGGATATCAATGGGTTGTTCCTTTTCTTTGCTGAGTAGTAGTTCCATGGCGAGAAGGTGCCAGTTCATTTGATCATTCACCCGATGAAGGACAGCTGGGTTATTTACAGTTTGGGACTATTACAAGAAGAGCTGCCGTGGAAATTCATGTATAGGTTTTTGTGTGGACACAAGTTTTCATTTCTCTAAGAGAGATGCCTGAGAGTACAATTGCTGGGTTGCATACTAGTTGCATGTTTAATTTTTAAAGAAACTCCGGCCATTCTATCCTGATCTATAAAGTCCCTCCCCACACCCAAAAACATCCAACACCTTTTGTCCCTGCTTTACTTTTATCTTTTCCTCAGCAGTTCACTTTCTAATGTAGTATATAATGGGCTTATTCATTTATTAGGTGTATTGCATTTGATCTGTCTTCCCCATCCCCCCAGTGTCGTGCTGGGCCAGGGCAGGCATAAGGAGCCCCTGTGTAGGCACAGGCCTGAAGTCAGCCCTCTGACCGGTGCCCTGCACAGGGGAAAGCTTGCTGACATCTTGAGTGCACAGAAATGCCAATGTGCCCACGAACCTCCTAATGTGGCTGTGATGACGAGGGAGACTATGCACGAATTCCCCAGCTAAAGCAGTCCGCTAGGTTTACAAGCAAATCACACTGAGCTCAAAAAACAAATTAGCGCTATCCCGAAATAAAACTTACTGAGCAGGAAAGTTTGAACTCAGAAAGTCTCTTGATTTATGACCTGACCAAGCAGAGCTGTGGTCCACACAGACCCTCATGCCCCCAGCAGTGCTTCTCGGCATCACCAGTTCCAGGGAAGGGAGTGTTTTTTGCAAATTAGCAGAAAGGATTCTAGTTAGAAACATTCAGAGAGCCCCAGAGGGAGGAGAAGCAAGACAGGACTGTATTTCATGCTGAAAAGTGAAAACCAAATAAACAAAGCTGCCTGTGATGGCAGCTGGCCAGCTCAGCTGTGTAAGTGAACAGCAAAAACATTCCTCTGCCCTGTGGAAGCCCCTGGAAGAAATCCAGAACCTTGTGTACTTAGCCTGACTGGGGGGTTGTTGTTATTATTATCATTACCATAAATTCATTTATTCTTAATACATTGGTTTCTTTCATTTTGAACATTTGCTTGACATTTGTACTGATTAGGTGAATGCCAGAAGAAATGATTAAATAATATTGTAAAATAATGCTTTGGCCTGACTCAAAGTGGAAATGTTTATAATGTTCTCATTAACACCAGATGATGTCAGCCTGACTATTGTGCTGCTTTCTCAAAAACACACAGGGCTGAAAAAAACCTTCACAAACAATCCAAAATGAGTCAAGGCTCTCAAAGACGTTTTCTCCATAAATACCCTCCTGTGCGATTTGGCCTGTGAGGCTGTTGGGAGCGCCGTGGCTCTGAGTGTTGTGAACTCATATGTCTCGTCATTTGAAGTGTCACCTGGAGAGGTGACTCAGGTGTCACTGTGTATCAGTGCTGCCTGTGTCCCCTCTCAGCCTGGCTCTGTGGGATCTGACATCTCTGTGCTTTGATCCCGTGACTTCTACTCCCCACTTTTCTTCCTAACCCTTTGCTCTCCTCCACTTTATCCTTCCTCTTCTTCCCTTTCCTCCCCCCAACCCTAGGCTCAACCAACTCAGTTAACCAACTAACTCAACTAGGCCTCAGCCCTAAAGCATCAGTGTCTATAATAGAAATACAGCTGCGGGTAAACTGCCATCCTCACCTGGGAACTGCAACTTCCCAGTTGCCCTGGGCAACTGGAAGGAGGTGCCGAGGCCCAGGGCATGGCTTGGGCCAGGGGGCAGTCCTCAGTGTTCCCCTCCAAGCAGACTAGTCTGTCTCTGCCCAAGCCCACTCCATGCAAGTTCCACCTGGCGGCCCTGGGCTTCCTCAGGGCCCCAGAGGGACCATGGGAACCACAGGAGACAATCACTGTGGTCTCCTAACAGTGTCCTGGGGTGAAGAGAGGGTTCTGAGGAAGGAGGCTTTATTGCAGGCTTCAACATGATCTCTAGGGAAGATTAGCAACTTGTGGGAGAAAAGCAAAACCCATTTCCAGGGAGCCTTCAAAGGCTAAACTATAAATGCTCAGTGAGCACTCCAAGCCATGGATGGGAGAACAGGCAGGTGCCTGCCCAGGCCTGCAGCTCTAGGTCAAGGAACCACAGTAGGGACCATTGTCCTCAGAATCAGAGGCCCCAGAGCCTGGATCCCTGGACCAGGCCATACTGGCCAATCTCATGGTGGCTCCTGTATTAGTCTTCTCAGGCTGCCATAACAGAAGCCCATAGTCTGGATGGCTTAAAAAAAAGAAATTTATTTTCTCACAATTCTGGAGGCCAGATGTCCAAGATCAAAGTCCAACAGGGCCAGTTTCTGGGGGGCCTTTCTTCCTGGCTTGCAGACAACCTCTTTCTTGCTGTGTCCTCACATGGCCCTTCCTTGGTGCATGCACACAGAGAGCACTCTCTAGTGTGTCTTTGTGATGGGACATTAATCCTATGGGATCGGGGCCCCACCCTTCTGGCCTCATGAAACCTTAATTACCTTCTGATAGGCCCCATATCTAAATACATTCACATGGGGGGTTAGGGCTTCAACATATGAATTTGGGGGACACAATTCAGTTCATAGAAGCTCCCTAGGAACGGGTATCCCACTTCCCTAACTGGAAGAAGGCCAGGATTCCCCAGCATCAGTTTGGTTCAGGTTTGCTCATGAAGGATGTCTGCTGCTCTGGGTAGGGGCTGGGACCCTAAAGGGATCAGCGTGCCCTGAGTGCCCCTGTCCTGGCAGAAGCTCAGCTGACAATGGAGAACATTACGATATATGAGTTCCTTCCAAATTAAGCTAAAGTGCAAATGCAGGAGCTATGTGCTGGCCCTCAGTCTCGAGAGCTGGACAGGAAGAAGGGTAGGCCATGGTACATCACAGACAGCCCACTGGCCTGCATGTGAGAAGCCAGGCATCCCCTCCCCACTTCCCTCACCTGTGCAGTGAGGATACATGGTGAATGCTGCGCACCCACAGGGTTGTGTGGTGTTTGCACACGCTCACGTGGGTGGAGCCCTGAGAAGTGGAGAGGGAGATCTCAGGAGGCAGAGGCAGGAGGAGACTGACCTCCTCACCTTTTCGTGGTGCCATGGGAAGCCGGCCCCTGGGTTGGCCACCCCAGGTGCCATCTCCCTCTCTGGTACTATGCCTCCCTGGTATCTGTCTCTAAACCTAGACTCTGAGAGAGCCACCATGTGTCTTGTGACAAAACTTAGAGGCCTTCTCCCCTTGCTGCTGTTGAATGAAGAGCAAACCAAAATGTGGCCTGAAAGTGCAAGGCAGCTTGGTGAACCTTGCAGCTGTCATGGACCAGAGGGAGAGCCACCTGCCTCAAAAAAGAGTGTGAAGTGTGCACACACATGTTTGTGTGTGTGTGTGTGTGTGCACGCACCCACTGGAGATGAGGGTCATGGCCATGAGTCCTTCTAGCAATTGGCTATGGTTCTGAGGGGCTGGAAACATGGCCCAAGCTGAATCTGTGATCCAGCATGTTGGGTCCTACTGCCCCCAAAGCCTGTAGTCCTGGTCTAGAACAAGGCCCCTAGTAGACTGGGGGAGCCACGTGGGGGTGACATGTGGGGGTGACATGCACTGCAGCAGTGTCTGAGCAGCATGTTGCCAGAGACCAAGGCCCTCCGTGGAAGTACACACACATAGGAGTGTGCATGTTAGGATGGGGCAGGAGGAGGGTTTGCTTGGTGCTGTAACACTGACCTCCTCTCTCTCCTGTCCTCCTGGGAAGGGACAACCCAAGAAGAAGCTGAAACAGAGACTTGTGACCCTCACTCACGTGGGGTGGGGATGGCAGCCCGGCTTCTCTGCAGACAGCTCTCCCAGCCATAGGAGTGGACCTCTGCTTCCACCCCTGGCAGGTCAGGGGCAAGAGGCATGCTCTTGGAAAAGGTCACAATATATATATATTGTTTTATATTTTATTTTTGGCTGCATTGGGTCTTCGTTGCTGCGCGCGGGCTTTCTCTAGTTGCGGCGAGCAGGGACTACTCTTTGTTGCGGTATGTGGGCTTCTCATTGCAGTGGCTTCACTTATTGCAGAGCACAGGCTCTAGGCAGGTGGGCTTCAGTAGTTGTGGCACGTGGGCTCAGCAGTTATGACTGGAGGGCTCTAGAGCGCAGGCTCGGTAGTTGTGTCGAACAGGCTTAGTTGCTCCGCAGCTTGCGGGATCTTCGCGGACCAGGGATCAAACCTGTGACCCCTGCGTTGGCAGGCGGTTCTTAACCACTGTGCCACCAGCGAAGCCCCAGGTCACAATATTTTAAAAGAAGATAAAAATTACTTAGCTGGAGGCCACAAATAGGTGTCAAGATTCTCCCATATAGTGCTGGAAGCCCTAATTTATGTTATATGAGGTATAGCTAGGCCCTCAGTTACCTGAATTGGTCATGAAATATGCTGTTGTCAACGGGATAATATTTGGAAATGTCCATTTCACCCATGTAACAGGTTTCTATAGAACTCCTGGGCTGTGCTGGACCAGTACAGCACTAGAGATGCATCAGTAAGCAAACCAGACAGAGTCCTGTCCTGTGGAGCTTGCACTTAAGCAGGAGGAAATAGACCATGAGCCACTAACAGAGTAAATCAGTAAATTGCACTGTGTACCAGAGGTCAGATAGGTGTCACAGAAGAAAAAAAGAAAGAAAAAGAAAAAGAGGGATGGGCAGTAACAGGATGGGTGGAGCAGGTTAGAACTGTGGTCAGAGAAGGCCTCATGGGGGAAGTGACATTGAGAAAAGACAGAAGAGCAGGGTAGGCCAAGTAGATATGTGGGGTAAGAGCCTTCCAACCAGAAAGAAGAGCCAGTGCAAAGGCCCTGAGGTAGATAAGATAAGTGAGAGTTCATGGACAAAGTTTTCGTGGACCCATAGGCAGAGTGGAGAGAGGATGGGTGCCCACGAGGATCAGGGTCCTCCTCCATGGCATCTTCAGGAAGTCCCGTCACCTCTCGGTTCTCCGAGCCCCAGGTCTACCCCAGGCCATGAGGCCAGCACTTCGTGAAGACAGGCTTTATCACACTGGGCATCCCACTTAGTCTCTGGAGTGGATTCCAGTGCCCTAATTTCAGTCCTGAGCACTCTGCTTCTCAGTGGCTCCTCCTGTCTCTGTCGCTGTGGTGCTCTTCCTTTGTGTCTGCTTTACCTCTCGCTCCTGTTGAGGATCATGGTTCACACTCTTCCTCTAGTTACACCCTGCTTGGCTGCCTTCAACCCCACCCTAGGAAAGGTCTCCAGGCTCAGTCCTAGCATCTTGCACTTCAGAACCCAGAAAACACACTCCCACCCCTGGGTTCTTCCTGGACCCAGAGTCAGGGTCAAGACCATCCAGCCCTCACAGGGCATTAGATTAGATGATTCATTAGATCTTATCATGGGCTGGTACTCCTCAATCCTAAGAGAAATCTCTAAAAGTGTAATGCACTCCTTACTGCCTTAGAAACTGATGTAGTAGATACATTTTATCCTTTCTGCAAAATGCCGTCATAATTACACTATATAGTGTAGAATCCTAACATTTTTGAATTGCTTTTTGGGAACATTTGTTGTCCTCTTCTACAGACAGACAAAGGGGTTATAGGATTATATGTGTCCTGGTCCCAGGAGACACCCTGACACATACCTGCCTGCAGAAGCCTATGCGTTCAGATTGTTTTTTTGTTTTTGTTCTTGTCTCACAAAAGTAGAGTGAAGACCTCAGTTCTCCATCCCTCTAACAGCGTTATCTAGCAAAACTCATTACTGATTTAAAGAGGCTGTTTTGTCTCAACAAATTTTCTTCCCCATAGTAACTCTTCTTCACTGTTACCAAAACTCTCTGAAGTACACTTGAATTCACACCTTGTATTGTCTTCTGGGCTCCCTGCCTACAGAGATTCTCCTTCCAATTACTCTCCTTTCGTGAAAGAGCAGAACATCCTGAATCTCTGTGTGTGTCCTCTATGACACTGAGGAGCTATGACATACCAGGCCCTCAGCAGACTTGCTGAACTAACTCTAAACCATTCCTGAAGTTCCTGTCAGAATAGCCCAAATATTTCATCACTTCTAGGGGCCTGAACTCTCAGGCCCCACTGAACAAAATGTCCAAGTCCCACAGCAGAGTTGTATAGAGTTACATTCTTTGTGTGGGATTTGTACTGACACATAGCTTTGCTGTAAAAGCAGATACCTGCAAAATCTCTGTGGCTTAAAAGGACAAAGTTTTACTTCTTGCTCATACTCCAGGTATACCATGGTCAGCTGGGGGCTCTGCTTTGTTCTGTATCACTCACTCAGGAATGCAGGCTGACAGGCTCCCCAACTTGGAGCATTGCTGTTGTTGGGACAGAGTGTATTCGTTTCCTATTGCTGCTGTAACCAACAATGCAAATTTATTGCCTTCCAGTTATGAAGGTCACAGTCTGAAATGGGTCTCATTGGGCTAAAATCAAGGTGTCGGCAGGACTGTTCTCCTTCTGGAGGCTCTCGGGGAGAATCTGTTTCCCTCTCTTTCCAGCTTCTGGAGGCTGCCTGTGCGCCTTCCTCCATCTTTACAGCCAGCAGTGGAACATTTTCAATTCTCTCTCTGTTACCTCTGCTCCATCGTCACATCTTCTTCCACGCTGCCTCTCCTGCCTCCCTCTTGTGAGGATCCTTGTGATTACACTGGGCCCACCTGGAGAAGCCGGGATAATCTCCTTATCTCAAGATCCTTAATCACATTTGCGAGATCCTTTCTGTCCTGTGAGGTAACATATTCACAGGTTCCAGGGATTAAGAGGACGTCTTTGGGGGGCCATGATTCAGCTTACCACACAGAGGGAAGTGATGGTGTCCAATCACACGCAGGCTTAAATATTCCGCCTAGAAACAGTCACACTTCACTTTTCATTGGTCAGTCAAGTCACATGGCCACACCTAACTTTTATGAGGCAGGAAGTACAATCTCTCATGTATCGAGAATGAAGGGAATAAGAATAAACACCCTGAATTCTTCTTCAGGATTAGGATGAAGGAGAATGCAAAAGGCCTTCACTACCATGGTAACAACAAAATAAATCTACAGGAACGAAGAATCATACTTTTCTATTTGGTGAATAGGTTGTAGATGCAAGGAAGCCCTGATTAACTGAATTTCAGGTAGGAATGAGCCCCCCATGGTTGAGCCAAAAGCCCCAGCTGAGGCAAACACCTAGTCTGGTATAGGTAGATAGAAGAGCAGGCCTGCTCTAGAGGAAGACAGTGTGGGCAGGAGGCAGCCAAGATTTACATGGCTGAACAAAAGAAAACAAATATAAACCCCCAGAGCCAAGAAGATGAGCAAGTCATAAGCAGAGTGAACATAAAGAAGATCACACCCAGTCACTTTGTAATCAAAATGCTGACAACAAAGTTAAAAAAAAAAAAATCTAAAAAGGAGCCAGAAGAAAAAGGACATATTATATTAACCTGACATCTCATCAGAAACAAGGCCAGAGACAATCTTTAAGTGCTGAAAGAAAAAAAATGTCTGCAACTTAGAATCTATAAACTACCAAAATATATTATAAAAATTAAGGCAAAATAAAGGCACTTTTTGATAAACAAAAGCTGAGAGTCATCTCTAGCAAATTCACACTGCAAGAAATGCTAAACAAGTTCCTTGAGGTTGATAGAAAATAACATCAGATTGAGTAAGTTAACAAGAGAGAAAACACACATTTCAAACATCAGGATTAAAAGGGGGTTATTGTTAGCAATTCTGCAGAGATAAAGGATTAATAAAGGTGAATAAAGGGTTTTTGAACAATTTTATGCTAAAAAATACTAAATTAGATAAAAAGGACAAATTCCTTGAAAAACACACTTACCAAAACTGACACAGGAAGAAACAGAGAATCTGAAGATCCTCATGTTGATTTTAAAAATTGACTGTGCAATTAAAAACCTTTTGCAAAGAAAACTTCTGTCAAAGATAGTTTCACTGGTAAATTCTATCCAACCTGCAAGGAGGAAATTATACCAACTATACACAAACTGTTTCAGAGAATAGAGGAGAAAATCATTTCCCAATTTTTAAAACTTTTGGCCAGCCCCAAACCTAAGACCAAAACCAGACAAAGACATTACAAGAAAAGAAAACCACAGCCCAGTATCCCTTTTGAACATAGACACAAACATCCTTAACAAAATGCTAGCAAACTGAACCTAGCATTTTTTTTTTTTATGACCAAAAACTAGCGTTTTTTTTCCTCAGGAATGTAAGGTTGTTTCATTTAAAAATATTAATCAATATAATTCATCATATTATCAAAATAAAATGGAAAAATCATATGACCATCTCAGTAGATACAGGAAAAGCAGTCTACAGAATTCAGCACCTATTCATAATAAAAACTCTCAGCATGCTAGGAATAAAAGGAAACTTTCTCAACCTGAGAGAGGTAATTTAAAAAAAAAACCTATACCTAACATCATATATGATGATGAAATATTGGAATTTTCACCTTAATATGGAGAGCAAGGCAATGCTGTCTACTCTCATCACTTCTCTTCAACATTGCACTGGAGCTCACTATTCACTGGGACAATAGGGCAAAAAAAAAAAAAAAGGCATATAAGTTGGAAAGAAAGAATTAAAACTGTCTAGAACTAATAAGTGAATTCAGCAAGGTCTCGGAATACAAGGTCAATATACAAATATAAATTGTATTTCTATACACTAGCAGCAAAAATTAAAAAATTAAATTAAAAAAATACCATTTGACAAAATGGGTCAGATTGAGGAATGTTGGAATTATGTTTATGGCGTGTTGGAATCATGCATATGATGGTAGTAATGAATGATCTGAAAATAAAATGAAGAAAGCAATTCCATTACAGTAGCATAAGTAGCATAAAATAGAATAACATACTTAGGAATAAATTTAACCAAGGAGGCAAAAGACTTGCAGGCTGAAAACTACAAAACATTGTTGAAAGAAATTAAAGACCTAAATAAGTGGAAAGACATCTCATTTTCATGTATTGGAAGACTTAATATTGTTAAGATGACAATACTTCCCAAAAGCAACATATAGGTTCAGTGCAATTCCTATCAAAATCCCAATGGCATTTTTTTTACAGAAATAGAAACGTAGCCTTATATTCAGATGGAATATTAAGGAATTCCAAATCACTAAAATAATCTTGAAAAGAACAAAGTTGCTGGACTCACACTTCCTGATTTCAAAACTTACTAAAAACCTATGGTAATCAAAATTGTTGTACTGGCATGAGAACAGATATATACACCAATGAAATGGAGTAGAGAGCCCAGAAATAAACCCTTACATATATGGTCAGTTGATTTTCAACAAGGGTCAAGACACTTTAATGTGGAAAGGACAGGCTTTTTAACAGTTAGTGATAGAAAAACTGTATATCCATATGCAAAGGAATGAAGTTGGGGCTTTACTTTACACCATATACAAAAATGAACTCAAAATGGATTAAACACCTAAACGTAGGAGCCAAAACTATAAAACTCTTAGAAGAAAACATATAGGAAATGTTTCATGACATTGGATTTGGCAGTGTTCTCTTGGATATGACACCAAAAGCACAGGCAACAACAACAACAAAAAATAGATAAATTGGACTTCATCAAAATTTCATAAGTTCTGTGCACCAAAGAACACTATCAAGAGAATAAAAAGACCACCTACAGAATGGGAGAAAATATTTGCAATTCATATATCTGATAAGGGTCTAGCAATCAGACTATCTAAAGGACTTTATAACTCAACAAAAAAAGACAAGAACCTAATTTAAAAAATGGGCAAAGGACTTGAACATTTTCCAACAAATATATACAAATGGCCAATGAAAAGATGCTCAACATCATTAGTCATTAGAGCAACGCAAACCAAAACCACAGTGAGGTATCACTTCACACCCACTAGGATGGCTAAAAAAAAAAAGACCAGAAAATAAGCAAGTGTTGGGGAGAATATGGAAATATTGGAACCCTCATACATTGCTGGTAGGAATATAAATTGCACAGCCACTGTGGAAAACATTTTGATGGTACCTAAAAAAGTTAAACATAGAATTACCAAATGATTCAGCAAGTCTACTCCTAGATATATACCCCAAAGAACTGAAGACTATTCTAACAAAAACTTGTACATGAGTGTTCATGGCAGCACTATTCACACTAGCCATAAGGTGAAACAACCCAAATGTCCACCAACTGATGAATGGATAAATAAAATGTGGTTTATCCACACAATGGAATATATCAGCCATAAAAAGGATTGAAGTACTGATACATGCTACAACATGGATGAACCTCAAAAACATGCTAAGTGAAAGAAGCCAGATGCAAAAGATCACATATTACATGATTCCATTTATATACAATATCCAGAATAGGTAAATCTGTAGAGACAGAAAGCAGGACAGTGGTTGCCAGGGGCTTGGGAGAGGTAGAAATGGAGACTGTTAATGGACACAGGTTTCTTCTGGGGGATGATGAAAATGCTCTAAAATTAGATAGTGGTGATGGTTGCACAACAACTGAATTGTACACATTAAAAAGGTTTTTACGCTATGTAAATTATATGTCAAAAAATTCTATGCAACATAGGACTATACACCAAAAAGTGAATAGTGTCACTATACACCTATTAGAATGGCCAAAATCCAGAGCACTGACAACACCAAAAGCTGACAAGGATGAGGAACAATAGGAACTCTCATTCATGGGGGAGAACGCAGAATGGTACAGCCACTCTCGAAGACAGTTTGACAATTTCTTACAAAACTAAGCGTACTCTTACCATATGATCCAGAAATCACACTCCTTGGTATTTACCCAAAGGAGCTGAAAACTTACGTCTACACAAAAACCTGAGTATGGATGATAATAGCAGCTCTGTCCATAATTGCCTAGACTTGGAAGCAACCAAGATGACCTTCAGTAGGTAAGAAGATAAATTGTGGCACATTCAGGCAATGGAATATTATTCAGGGCTAAGGTCATAGGAGCTAGTAAGCCATAAAAAGACATGGAGGAAAATTAAATGCATATTAGTAAGTGAAACAAGCCAGTCTGGAAAGGCTACCTCATGTGTATGAGTCCAACTGTATGACATTCTAGAAAAGGCAAAACTACGGAGACAGTAAAAAGACCAGTAGTTGCCAGGGGTTGGGGGAGGGGAGAGATGACTAGGCAGAGCACAGAGGATTTTTAGGGCCTGAAGATACTCTGTATGGTACCATAGTGATGGATGCATGTCATCATACATTTATCTAAACCCTGACATCACACTCAAAATAATTAATTCAAGATGAATAGCAAACTTAAATAGAAAAGGGAACCAAAATGCTTTTAGCAGAGAGCGTGGGAGAATATCCTCATGACCTTGAGGTAGGCAAAGATTTCTTAGAACACACAACAAAACCCACTAACTGTACAAGAAATACAGTGATCAATAAAAGGGCAGCAAAATTAAAATTCAGTTCATCAAAAGATACCATTCAGAGAATGAAAAGACTGAACAGCACTGATGAGGATCACAGCCTGATTAGTGACAGAGGGCCTCAGCGCTGCTGCTGGCTTCCCACTCACTGCTTAAAAAGGCTTGGAGCTTTGCAAAGTCCTTATCAAGTCCTACCCATCTTTTCTCTCGCTTAGATTGATAGATGGACAGGTTGTGAAGGTTGCATTTGGCCCTGACCAATTCAAGAGCTTTTTTGTCTAACAACAAAGCCTACACCTCTACTAACATTTCTGCAAATACCAATCGGCCATGGTTTTCTCAACTTTCTTTTTACTATTCAATTGGTAGCCAAGTGGCACGGAAGGCCTTAAAAGTCACATTTTTAGCATCGTAACGAAATTGACAGTTCTGAAACTGCCTGCATATTACCTCAGCCTGCTCGGAAGCATCTCTGTAAACTTTATACCGTGAATACTAAAGCACTTCATATCTGTAGCACCTCGCAAAGCACATTTACATGAAATTTCACATAAGCTCCACAACACACAGGGATTATTACCTTCATTTTCAGATGAGCACATTAAGATTTCTGAGCATTCCTGTTAACCTATCCTTTACGTATCTAGTAAGCAGAGGTGTGGAGTGCAAACCCAGATCCTCGGCCTCCAAATCCAGACTTCTCACCTCCTTGTCAGGCCTGGCCCTGGGACGTGGTAGAAATAGTCTGAGTCACTAACTCTGCTTCGTCAGCATGGGGGTGAATCTGTGTGCAAACAACATTTGACAGAATTTACAGAATGGTGATGGAACCAAACAGACAATTTGCCTGTCTCAACATGAGCTTGTGCCCTGTGAGTAGCCAACGTGGAACCGCCGAAGGCTCTGGGCAACTGAAGGTTTTGTTTCATGAAAGTAAGCAGCGCTAGGACCTCCAAGTATGAGCAGACCAGTCAGATTTTGCTTAAACTGGGGATCCTTTGATCACCAGTTACCAGTGGAAGGGAAGTGAGCAAACTGCCTAAAGAGACCAACTCAGCAGGCTCTGGGTGTGGGCAATGCTCAGAAACGAGCTTTAAGATGTTGAAGTCATTCAGTTGCTCTGCAGCTTTTTGATTGGCTGATTGTATTTTGAGCCTTCTAATTGTTGATTCGTTTTGAAATGCCAAAGCCCTTGCTAACTAAACGAAACAGATGGGGAGGATCACTTGACAGAGGACTGGGCACGTAGGGGACTCAGTGGAAGTTGTGCCAGCAGCCCCCTGCCCTAACCCTTTTGAGCCAAGTTTTCTGTCCCAACCCACACAGAGTGGAAGGGTATGAAACCAGGGAGAAGCTGGCAAAGTGTGGAAAATGGGTGCCAGGACTGAGGTGTGAGGAGGCCCAAAAGACTAGAGAGCTGAATAGATGGCAGGTAAAACAAAACAGGGAGGTGTTCGGATTTTAGCAGTGGGGCAGGACTGCGTGACAGGGTTCATGGTGCATATTTCAGTTTTTCAAAGGCATTTGCCAGCCCGTTGATTTTCCATTCAACCGAGTCTGCCATAACTTGATTCCATGATGGTGTCATAATGTGTTCTGTGCCACACATAGGCAAGCCAAGGCACTAGTATTGTTTGAGATATTTCTTCAGAGAACAAGAAAAGCTTCTCCCCAAATTTCCCCTGGATAACATCTTTCCCCTTCTCAAATCCTCCCATTCCCCATAAAACAACAACAGCACAAGAAATAAATGAGGGATGAAATCAGAGTAACAAGTACTTATAACTTCACAAATTACTCCAAGAAAGAATGGACCAGACTTCACATACGCACAATAATATACAGAATCTTCTTGCTTGGGGTGTATGGCACCTCGCTATTACCGGAAATTACTGCTTTGTTATCACAATTCCTACAAGGTAGAATGTGGTGGAGTCAGCATTCTGAGTCATTTCCAAAAATGCTTTTATGGGAAGTTTGCAAATAATACTATTTCTTATGGGAGAAAGAATTTTGGCAACAATGTCTTCTTTTCAAGTCATACCATGTAACATATTACTTTCTGAATCAGAAATAAGTCAAACCAGAATTATTTTTTAAATATTTAGTTAGTTAGTTAGTTTTGGCTGCGTTGGGTCTTCTTTGCTGTGCACGGGCTTTCTCTAGTTGCGGCGAGCCGGGGCTACTCTTCGTTGTGGTGCACGGGCTTCTTGTTGCAGTGGCTTCTCTTATTGCAGATCACGGGCTCTAGGTAAGCAGGCTCAGTAGTTGTGGCACACGGGCTTAGTTGCTCTGTGGCATGTGGGATCTTCCCGGACTGGGGCTCGAACCCATGTCCCCTGCCTTGGCAGGCAGATTCTTAACCTCTGTGCCACCAGGGAAGTCCCCAAAACAGAATTTTTAAAGGACATAGTAATAGTAGTTCTTAATTATTATATCTAGAATATATAATAGATATTTAAAATAGCAGTAAAGAAGGCTAAAGTGGGTGAGTTTTCACTTGGTAACTAATGATACTTTATCATGCCTATAGTTTGAAAGGCAGCATTTAGGATCCACAAGTAAGATTTTCTTCAGTGATATGGGATTCAGCAGTTGCTGCTCTATTGGGTGTTGTAGAATGACTTTTCAAAAAAAGCCATTTTTTTTAAAGCCAACTTTTTTTTTAGAACAGTTTTAGATTTACAGAAAAGGTGCAAAGATAATACACAGAGTTCCCACATAGCCCACACCCAGTTTCCCTGATAATTAACTTTTTATGTTACATTTATATACATTTGCTAGAATTAATGAACCAATATTGATACATTGTTATTAACTAAACTCCATACCATATTTCAGATTTCCTTAGTTTTTGCTGATGTCATTTTCTGCTGCAGGATCCCATTTAGGACGTCACATTACATTTCATCATTATGTCTCCTTAAGTTCCTCCTGATTATGATGACTTCTCAGACTTTCCTTGTTTTTGATGACCTTGACAGTTTCCAGGAGTACTGGTAAGTTATTTTGTAGAGTGTTGCTCAGTTGGGATTTGTCTGAGGTTTTTCTCATAATTAGAGTGGGCCTGTTGGGTTTTGGAAGGAAGACCACAGAGGTGAAGTGTAATTCTCATCACATCCTATCAGGGTACATGCTAGCAACATGACCTACCACCAGGATGTTAATAGGATGATGTTTTACTTTACTGGAGAAGCAGGGAGCTCACAGAAGGATGGGCCAGAACCCCAGCCCCCAAGCGTGTGGAGGAGAGGTTGTAGGGGGAGGGGCCTGAGCTCCAGACTCCATTACAGAAGGAAAAAAGCAGAGAAACCTGACGAAGCAGGGACCTGTTCCTCTTGGGAAATCCCGGTGGTTTACACTGCCTAGTAATGAGATTGCTTCCAAAGCGGGAAAGCGTGCCCTGTGCCTGGTCCCCTCGGGGGCCTGGTGAGTGGATGCCCTTCGATGCCCAGGAAGGGTTTTGACGGTGCTGCAAGGAAGCCCAGGGATCCTCTGTGTTTTGGGGGGAGAGAGATGTGGGGGTTCAGGTGAGAGTAATTTATGAACAAGGATATTTGCTTAGCGGGCAGGGGCTATGTTTAAAATGTGAGCCCCCTGAAGGGAGCATCCTAAGTAAATTAAGGCACAAGCATTATACAGATATGGCACAAAACCAGCTGGTAGGAGAAACAAGCCTGAGGTTTGAATCCAAGTGTAGAAGGCGCAGAGCATGGGGACATCCCAGGCTAGGCTGAAAGGGTTCAGCACAGCTCAGGGCTGCAAGGCTGGAAGGCAGGAGCCAGCTGGGTCTGTAATGAAGCACACAGCACACAGGACCTCAGCTGTGCTTTGCTCCCTCTCTCCGCCAGGCCTTGGTGATGGAGGGTTACATCTCTACTCTTTTCCCCTTGTTCGCATTCCAGGACTCTGCCTGGCATGGGGGCTGGAATTCTTTCAGGCCCTGGGTTTCTACATGAGCTCCTATGTGGAAAGTTGCCGGGCTGCTCCAGGATGTCCTCTGCTGTGCCCCATCCTGTCCTCCTTATCACAGCTGCAGGCAGCCTGAGCCACATTCCTCCTGCCTGAGTCATTGCCCCAGGCCCCAGGCTGCCTTTCCTCCAGCTTGGCCTAGGGGCCAGCCCCTGTCCATCCCATCTTGTTGCTTGTCCCTTTATTCGTCAAGAATGCTACAGATTTATTTTTATTGCCTGTATGGAATGGCAGTTATTAGCCAAAGAAAATTTTCCATACGTTAAGTTATTCCCTTTCCTTTTCAGCATCCTTCTCAGCAAGATCTAGCCTAGCTCACCCCTACTGGGCCCTACTCCTAATCACAGCATTATCTGTATATTTTTTAACTTAGGTTTCCATGACGGTCATAACACCATTTGATCAAAAGTCTAAGCTATGCTTTTAGGTTTAACCTGTGCACTCCCATCCACCCACTGGTGGACTTCTGACCTCCTTCTTCTTGCTTGTTGATGTCTCATCCCCTAGAGCGCCTTACTAACCCTCCTATGGCAGAAGGCTTCCATTCCCCACATGAATGGATGAATGAATGAAAGGGAACAAACACAATGTTGCCTAATGTCTAAACCAAGTGATTTTGAATTTGTTGAATTAACGGGAAAATTTGACACCAGGTGGATCTTATTTATCCTAGATAATTGGCAGTCCCCTGGAATCCTGTCATATTCAATTTCAAGTTTAAAATACCTCTAATACATAATTTGGGGCTAAATTTTGTGCTAATTACTAGATTCTAGATAAGCAACAAGACATTATGGTGGTTTTGGAAAAGGTATGGAAGGAAAACTTAAAATTGAAAACATTCTCTTCATGGCCATTGACATTTTTACCGAGAAATTACAGTGAGACTGTCTAGTATCCCCACAGCATAACTTAAGTCAGGGGGTATTTATTCTGAGCACAACCCTCTTACTTTTAAGAATTATTCTATAATCATTGAATGCCCATTATGTATCACGCAAGATGATTAGTAATTTCTAGTCATTTTTCCCTAAAAGAGGAATATTCCCTAGTGTACTCACTTCTACTCTCTCCATGGTTTAGTCATCAGATGTTTACCAAGCTCTACCATGTGCCAGATGCTCTCAGTGTCAGGCTCCCTGCCCTTAAAGGGCTCAGCCTGGTGACCGTGCAAGGCATCTAGCATGGAGCCTGTGGACCACCAGAGCTAGCGGGTGTGTGTGTGTGTGACAGGGAAGGGACAGGGAAGCTTTCTGGAGGAGGTCACTGCTAAGCTGAGTGCTGAGGGATAAGGGAACTCTCCAAGCTGTAGCAGACAAGGAACGAGCTCGCCACGTTGTGGGAAATGAAATGTTGTGTTGGACACAACTTATTTGAAAGGAGACATTAGGCCAGAAATTTAAATGGGAATTAAGAAGCAGTCTTCCATATCCAGGACATAGTTCTGTGGTAAAGCCAGGATGCCAAGTCTCCATCCTTTCATCAGGATCTGCTCCTCAAGAAGTGGTGAGGCTTGGTGAATGAGGATTCCAGAGAAGCCAGGGCACATCTTTCCAGACACCTTTCTCCTTCCCGGCAGCCTCATGACCAGCTTGGACCATGACTCCTGTGCAGCCCTGGGCAGACAGCCCAATATCCCTGGGCCTCAGTCTCCTTCATGGTTAAAATTGGAGCAGTGATGCTCCCCAATTAGGAGCTGTTTCTCTGGGTTCTTCTCCCAGCTCTCGTAAAATGCAGATACTGCTAGGCACCTAAACGAGTTCATGCTGGTCTCAGCGTTGTGTATAGGTAACAGGAAGTGTTTGCCCATGGTGAGGGTGTGTGTAGAATGGGGTTGGGCCCTTCCTTACAGAGGGACCTGCACATGGGGTGGGAGGGAGAGGAAGCAGTGCCTGGCTTAGAGCTTTGCTTCTGGCCCCGCCAGTCCCCATTTACTCCGATTTAAAAGACAAAACAGAAGCTATAGTTTCTGGAATGATCCTGGGTCACAGACTCTTCAGAAATGGAAGGTACCTCACCACTCATCACTCCCACCCTTGATTTAGTCCAGTCAATTTCTGTTCTTTTCCATTAGATCCAATGACTTAGACGGGAACAAAGCAGTAGTTTAAATAAATATCATATCTGGCAAAGCCATGAAGCATTTTCCGCCTAGTTGTTGGTTCTCGCTCAATTACTTGTGAAGCATGTAAGCCGAGCAAGCCTCACTGCTGGGTGTGGTGATGGCAGTAAAAGGTAATTTAGAAGAAATGTGTCCACCCAGTCTTCTCCTTTAGAGAAAGAGTATTGGTCCGGGTTCTCCAGAGACACAGAACCAGGTGGATGCGTGTATACATGGAGAGAGAGAGAGATTTATTTTAGGGAATTGGCTCACGTGATAGTGGGGCTGGCAAGACTGCAGTGTGAAGGGCAGGCCAGCAGGCTGGAGATCCAGGGAAGAGCTGAGGTTCCAGCTTGAGTCCAAAGGCAGCCTGAAGGCAGCATTTTCTCTTCCAGGGCCCTCCATCTTTTTCTCTGAAGGCCTTCAACGGACTGGATGAGTCCCACCCATATTATGGAGAGTAAAGTGCTTTACTCAAAGTTCACTGGTTTAAATGTTAATCTCATCTAAAAAATACTCTCACAGTAACTTCTAGACTGCTGTTTGACTAAATATCTGGGCACTGTGGCCACCAGGTTGCACACAGAGTTAACCGCCACGGAGCAGTCCTGGCATGGTCATTTCGGCGTTCTCGTGGTACATCCAGGCAGAGTCCCTGTGCTCCGTCTCACCCTCCTCGGGTAGCTCCAGGCCAGCCTTCTGCCAGAGGAAGCAGGGGCTGAAAGGACCCCTGGGCCTGGATGGAGGGGCCTGGCTCACTGTCCTCGCTGCCTCCTGGTAGCCATGCAGTTTCTCCTCTTGGACTTCAGGTTCCGCAGGTGTAAAGTGGACATGCTGCTCTACCCGCCTCACAGGAGCGTCGTGAGCGTTAAATGGAAACACCGTTTGCATCCCGTTAAGTGCAGTCATTGCGCTGTCAGGAGGAGCCAGCATTCCTGACTTGGAGCGGGGCAGAGAGGGTCCCTCACGCTGATGGGTGGGGTGGGGAGGTGGGGACTTCCCTCATGGACCGAGGCAACATGGGGAGGAGCGTCCACCCTCAAGGACAAGCCTGAGCTCTGCCTGCGGGAAATACTCCCAACCCAGAGCAACTAAATTGAGCTTTTTGCTCTTTTAAAATTACTATATGTTCTTTCCAAAAATTCCAAAATTTCAGAGTAAAAACTTCCCCTCCTTCATCACTCCTTCCCCAAATCCACACCCTTCTCCAAAGGAGGCAACTGTTAACTCCTTGGCATGAATCATTTCACACCCCTTCTCACTGATTTCTTTTGTCACTACAAAAATGGGGTTTGTCTATGGTTTTGTGATTTTTAAAATTCACTTAGCAATATACCATATGTGCTTTTTCGTGTCTATATCTGACTTTTTGTATAGTGGATTGTTTTTTTCCCTATTCACTAAATTAGAGAAAAAAGATAAAGAAGAAAAAAAGGTAAATTAAAAGGCTTCTTACAAAACAAAAGATGAACCTCACTGTAGACCTAGGACATCAGCTGTCTGAGAGAGCGCCCACAGTGTTCTCTGCGGAGGGCCCTGGCCAGGCAGTGCTACCGCGAGGGCTGCCTTTGCCCCCAGACCCTCTGACGCCTTCCCTCCCTGGAGTTCTGCCTTGCCTTCCTCCTCTGCCCCTGTAGCCGCCGTTTGCCTCTGAGGCTGAGCCACACGTTGGCCCTCCGCCACTCCATAAGCAAAGAAATAGCGGCGTCGAATTTCAGAGAGAATGGTAATGAGTGGGCACACTTCGGTTATTGTTTCTTTAACAAAACCTTCCAGGCAGGCAAGCAAGGAGTTTGGGGGAATTGTGCTAGTGTGTGCTTTTGGGACACTTCACTTTCAAGGTCTGGTATTGAAAAGACCAGAAACTCTCTTATCTTTATCTCTAGTTAGCAGTTTCCTCCCCAGTTGTTATTGGGGGAGAAATCGGTCACCAAGGCCTCAGCTGGATCCCTGAAAAAAGCCCTTGCAGTATTCCGCATTGCAAAAGCCCAGGACATTGCTGGGAAGATCCGAGGCTCTGAGTCCCCCGGGCTGGTGGAGGTGACTCATCTTCCTGACCCCAGCAGAGGAGACCGGCATGTTTGGTGCATACTGTGAGCCTGTCAGCACTCAGCATCCTGTTGGCCAGGAAAACGCTGCCCCTTCCCGGGAAAGCCTTTGTCTGCAGTTGGAACACAAGCACCAGTGGACAGAGGCCACGGAGTCATGGAAGAAAACCAGGTTGAATCCAGGGGCTCCGTGTTTGTAGTGGGAAGAGAGATGCCCCCATTTTCCCACCGAATCCTGTCACCAAAACAAGTAGGCAACTTGGCCTACTTTTATTCTTGAGGGTTTCCCGGCCCATTATTACAACAAACAGTGGTAGCAGACATGGTGGATACCAAGGAAGGCATAAAGCAAGAATGGTTTGGAAGAGGTCCAGTGAGTGGTTTCTATCGCCCCTTCCCCACCTGGAGGAGCTCGTTCATCAGAGTCCTCCCCAACCCCTCCCCTGGCCTCAGCCACGGATCACTTATTTACTTAGCTAGTAATTTACCCCTTCCCTTGCTCCATAAAAAAGTTGAGACAGCTTATAAAAGTACACAGAATAAAGGATGGACTAAATGACCACGATAAGTAAGGAAGAAGACAAGGAAAATAGCTGAGAGAGCAGCAATAAGATGAGCACACGGGAATGTCTGTCAGACGATGCTTTTCAGTTACCACAAGTGGGCTGCAAATTTGGACCTGAGAGTCCTAGAAGCCAAGAAAAGAGACAGAATAATCAGGCAGAAGGTGCATATTGGCAAGTCAGAAAAAGATCCGCCTTTTTAATGTAGAGACCAGGGAGAGGTGAGGAATCACAGTTCACGGTTTGCATGTGGGCCAGGGACTGAGTTAAATGCTCTTCTGACATTTTCTCATTTGATCCTGGCAATCACATCAGATGGATACTATTATGACACTCATTTTACAGATAAGAAAACTGAGAATTTGAGAGTAAGTTAGTAGTTTGCCCAAGACCAGAGAGTTAGTCAGTTGTAGAAATGAAATTCAAACCTAGGCTATCAGGCTCCATGTCTGGGTGCCAAACTAGGAGGCTAACCTTGCAGGGCAGTGGGGGGCCCTCAGGGCTATTTCTGCAACAGATGCGACAGGGATTTCTGTAGGACTGTGTCTCCTCACTTCTTTCAGTACAATTCCTAAATATAGGCACAGAAGCATAAATGTAGTTAAAATTCTGTGAAAGCAGTTCCTTCAACTAAAACAGTTTGTCCAGGTGCTTAGTTCTTTGAAGACCTAATTTTCTTCTCTGTATAGATGTATAAACACTGCAGATTCTATCAGGAAGTAGATCAACAGGTATTTTCTCAAACCACAGTCATTTTAATGCATCCCAAACCCACTCTAGTACATTTTATTTATTCCTCAGAAGGAACTAGAAGCTGATGTCTTTAGTCTCTCTACTCCCACGCCTACCCCTACATGGGAAATACTCTTATAGCCCTCCAGGACAACGGAACTCACAACGAAGACCTCTCTTAACCAACGTCTTGAGGACAACTTCACCTGACGTGTTGTTCTTTTCTTCCAACCTATTCTTTGTGAAATGCTTTGGGAATTGGGTATTCCCTCTATTTAAGACCATGTACCATTCAGCAGCATTTCTCAAACTTTCAGCTTCCATAAGCCCCTTTATGCTCATGAAGACCACCAATTTTAGGTAAAAATTCATCACAATTTTTAGTAATAAAAACATCATATTCTAAAAAAACCCTTTTTATTATGAAGAAATTCAAACACCTATGAAAGTAGAACAGTGTAATGAACCTCTGTGTACCCATCACTCAGCTTCAACAGTTACTGGCCAGTCTTGTTTCAGCACTACTCACACCGACTTCCTCTTTCCCATATTATCCTGAAGCAAATCCCAGAGAGCACATCATTCCATCCATAAATATCTCAGTATGTGTTTCTAAAAGATATGAATCCTTTCTTTTAACATGACAAGACCATTATCACAACTAAAAGTATTCATAAGAGTTCCTAAAAATCATCAAATATCAAATTTCCAATTGTTTCAAAAATGTTTTAATTTCTTTTTGTTTGAATCAGGATCCAAATAAGGCTTGCACATTCCTACCAGATAGAACATTATTTTAAATATCACTAATCATTTCATGCATTTGCAAGAGGACATCATTTTCAGTCTCTTCCCAAGGTATCTGTCCTCTTTGTTCTGGTTTCTTTACTCTGTACTCCAGCAGTTTCTTTCCTTACCTTTTGTTTTTGCTAAGTTAAGCATTCCCAACTCGCAGTTATAGGTTGCCGGAAACAGCATCAAGTATCTGGTATTGCTTTCTGATGGCCATGGATTCAGAAGTGAGACATTTCTCACTGAAAGTACTTTTAGCCCAATTACAAAACACATTCAAAATCCAGATGGATGCGTGCTTTAACTTGGGAGATGGGGACAAAATGGGTCCTTCTCATCCACACAGACTGCCCTCAGCTCTCGAAAGCATTTGTCCAACATTACAGGTAGTTAGTTCTAAACTGTTCCCAATAATAGATTGCTTTCTTCCTATTAAAGACAAGTATCAGATATTGGGAAAGAGTCAAACTCCACTCAGAGCACATTGGATCTCAGTTTGGTTTTATGAAAACAATCTGGTTTTTCAACTGTTTTCTCTTTTAAAGGACCGAGTTCATCCTTTGGATACTACAGGTCAGCGTCAGAAATGACAAGGTATCTCAGACAAATCACCAGTGGATGTGCCATGACAGGCAAAGTCAAGTTCATCCAAAGTTGTGGAAAGGCCCTCGGACAGCAGAGGGGAAAGCAGAGGGGTGGGGGTCGGACTGTTGGAAAGAGCACCTAAGAGGACACTGAAAACATCCAGACAGGAAGTGAGGTCAGGCAGGAACAGAGCTGAAAGAGGAGAAAGTATCAGTGTGAGAAAAAGGGGGCTTGGGTCGGATTGAACATGAGGGATGAATATGGAGCAGGGAGGAATCTTCAGTGACATTTGTGTTTCTGACTCCAGTGCTGGGGAGCTGTGTAAAAAGGAATCCTAAATAGACACACACACAGGCCTGCACACACACACACAGAGGAACCCCCTTCCAAACTGCCCATGGGCCTGGGTGTACAGAGCCAGCTGATCTGTGAATTAGAAAACATACCCCCCTGGGCTTCCCTGGTGGCGCAGTGGTTGAGAGTCCGTCTGCCGATACAGGGGACACGGGTTTGTGCCCCGGTCCGGGAAGATCCCACATGCCGCGGAGCGGCTGGGCCCGTGAGCCATGGCCACTGAGCCTGCGCGTCCGGAGCCTGTGCTCCGCAACGGGAGAGGCCACAGCAGTGAGAGGCCCGCGTACCGCAAAAAAAAAAAAAAAAAAAGAAAACATACCCCACGGGAAATATTCTCTTTGTAGTTGCAGCAAGGGTCTCAACACTGGCTGCACATCAGCATCATCTGGGGAGTTTAAAAAATACTATGCCCGGCAGCACACCCCCTGCCCCCTCCCAGTTCAGGCCAGTTGAATCCGAATCTCTGTGTATTTTGACACCTCCCTCTACACCCCTCTGTCTCCCTGCAGAGGTGATGCTAACATACAGCGGGGCTGAGATCCGCTGGACCAGGCATGCACAGCGAGGGCTGTTTCAGCACCAAATTACCTGCCTGTTCAGAACCTGTAGGAGGACTCCTTCTTGGAGCTGCTCACAGCTCGAAGCTTAGTTTGGCTCAGGCTGGATCCCTGTTGCTTGGGGTGAGAGAAGTGACCTGACCTTCAGAACTCAGCTCTCTGGCCAAAATAAGGGCTGGCAAGGAAGGCCTGGCAGGGGAAAAGGAAAGAAGGGAGCCAGGTGTCCAGCACACGTGCTTCCCCTCTGCCTGCGGAAGGCGGCGGTCTCAACCTCCTGTGCGTCACAGGCACGCTGGGATACTTGTCAAATGCAGATGCCTGGGCCGCACTCCCTGCATTGATTAGAAGGTGTAGGGTGTGGCCCAGGAATCTGCATTTTAACAGGTCCCAGGTGACTCTGACGGAGGGCTCTGGTGCACACCCACCCCCCTCAAACCCTGAGAGGCCTGCAGGGGTCTGTGGGGACCCCTGGTGGCCGTGTGCCAGGCAGGGATCCTTTTTCCTCCTGGCCCTGGCCCAGGGGAGTCTGAAATCAGGACTGAGGTAGCGGCCAGCAAGCAGTGTTAGAAATGATTACAATTTCCTTTTCTAGAAATGGTTAGGATCGTGGGGCATGGTCCAAACGGGGGCTCTTCACGGAGGAGAAGTGCACCTGCCCCAAGTGTTCTTTGTGTCATAGAAGGTGGAAGCAAGGCAAGAAGGGCCCTCGACTCCCTCGCTCCATGGGGGTTTCCTAGGCTGAGTGCAGGCAGGGGACGCAGGAGCGAGAGTGGGAACCCAGGAAGCAGCCTCTGGTCCTGCAGAGAACTTCCGTGTCAGCAGTGGGTTTCAAAGTACGGTTCCTGGGGCCAGCAACATCAGAATCATTTGTTAGAAATGCAAATTCTCAGGCCCCACCCCCGACCTCTGGATCAGACCCTTGGGGGATGGGCCCCTGTCTGTGTTACAGCGGGGCCTGGGGTGGTTCTGTTAGCGCTGAGGCTTGAGGACCCCACGCCGCAGGCTCCAGTGCTTCAGTGCTCACGGGCTTAGAGAAGGTCCTCGCTCTCCTGGCCATCACCCCAGTCCCTTTCCGTGGGGAGGGAGAAGCCACACCACACCCCTCCCACTCTCCCCACCAGCTACTGGGAAGGGGCTGAATGACACAGGGGCTGCTGCACCTACCCGGAGGACAGGAAAAGCCAGGTTCCCGGCAGCCGGCAGCTGCCACCTGCCCAGCAGGCTGGCCCCCAGCTGACTCTCGGCTTTGTTTTTCCTTTCTCTGTGCCCAGAGGGGTGCAGGAGGGGCTTTCCCTCAGAAAGCAAAGGCACCTGGGGGCCTAGTCCACCCAAAGCACAGGCAGCTCTGGCCCAGAAGCCCCAGGGTCTGGTTCCACTGTCGCCCCGCAGAGACCTGTGGGAATGGGGCTCAGAGAAGCTTGGAGTACGTCTCCTTCTCCTGGCCCATGAGCGCCTCCTCTTCTCGGAGGATGGAAGGCAGGCCCTGTTCTGGAGCAGACAGCATCCTGTACCAGGACAGACATCCTGCACCAGGACAGACATCCTGCTTGGAAGGGGTGACGATGGTCATACCCCACACCTCCAGAAAGGGGCCGGGGCTGCTGTTTTAGTCAGCTCGGGCTGCTCTATATGCCACAGACCACTCAGTGACTTAACTAACAGACGTATCTCTCTGGGTTCTGGAGGCTGGGAAGGGAAGAGAGGCTGATTCAGAGGCCAAGGCCCAGAATGAGGACTGACCCAGTGTGACGGTGAATTCCTCAGCTCTCTCTTCTCCAGCCCCAATTCTGGACCTCTTCCATGCATTCCGATCAGGGACAAATTTGAACATGCTCAGAGAGGGAGTCCCCGGGATCAGGAATAATTCAGCCTCATTGTCAGGACTCACTGTCGAGTCTTTAAACATGTTACAAGAGTCCATAGCTTTGAAGCAAAAGTTCGAGGACTTACTTGGGTTAAATTTAAAGCACAATTTTATATTTTCTTGTCAAACAACTTTACTTGGGGCAACAACTGAAGTATAATTTAATTCAACAGGAAATATCACACTTGGAGGGAAAACAAAAAAACCTCCTTAAATTAAAGCCAAACATTCTTTCCAAGGTCCAACACTGACATTTCCAGATTGACAGAATGAGTTTGTTTCCATAAAACAAAATCTTGACTCCAAAGTCTGCCTTTGAAACAGTTTTCCACTTCATGCTCCGTTTCTCCGGGCTCAGGGAACGATGCTCGTGGCCTTCCTCAGGGCCAGATAGCCTGTGACCACGTCAGACGGCAGCCGCCGAATGTAGGAAAACTCTTCGATGGTGCTGAAGCGCAGCTTGCTCTGGGGGTCAGTGTAGCTGGCCTGGGTGAGAAACAGGCACAGAGAAGGGCAGAAAGTTGTGGTCGGAGTTGAGCTTTCAGATCAAGATAAAAATTATTTTTCTGAAACTGAAAAATGTCTTCGTCATGTCTGACTCTGTCACCAAGAATGCTAAATCGCTCACCTTGGCAAAGACACATTAGTCTTCCCAGACGTGAGAAAGGCTTCAGGGTATGGACAGGAGGAAGGGGGAATAACCACATCAGACACCGGGACTCTTCTGGTTGGTGCCTCAGGGCTACCAGCAACAGGTCCAAACTGAATTCATGCTGATGATCCCTCCCTGATCCCCGCCTTCAGACTCCACCTGCTTCAAACAAATGCTCCGGATCTGTCACCCAAGGCCGTGGGGAGGGGGCAGCCCGGGGGGCACCCCACCCCCACACCACCTACTCCCAGTGCGCTCCCCTCTCGCTCCCCCTCACCACCCCCAGGTCACTTCCATGGCTCCCTGGGCTACCCTGCAGTGCCGGACTGGCCACCCACCCTCCTCCACTGGAAAGGGCTGCCATCCGACACCTGCAGCCAGGGGCATCTTTACAACCTTTAGCTCCGATCATGTCTTTCCTCATGAAACCTCTCAAGGGCCCAAGTCCGCAGCACAGCTCCTCAGGCCCTGCCTGGGCCCCTCCTTCCGAGCCTCTGCCTCAGCCACGTGTCCCCACCATCCGGTTCCAACCACCCCGGCTCTAAGCGCCTCCCTCCCGTCCTGCCCATTTGCCCTTTCCTTGCCCAGTAACCACCTGGTCATCCCTCAGGACTCGGCCCCGAAAGTCGCATCATTGGGGAAGCTTTATCTGCCCCCATGGGCAGTCAGGACCCTATCCTCACGTTCACCTCAGCACCCCTATCTCCGGTGGAATGCTTATCTCTGTTGCTCTTACATTTATTATCTGTGTGACTCTTTTTTTTTTTTTTCGGTACGCGGGCCTCTCACTGTTGTGGCCTCTCCCGCTGCGGAGGCACAGGCTCAGCGGCCATGGCTCACGGCCCCAGCCACTCCGCGGCATGTGGGATCTTCCCAGACCAGGGCACGAACCCGTGTCCCCTGCATCGGCAGGCGGACTCTCAACCACTGCGCCACCATGGAAGCCCCTGTGTGACTCTTTGCCTGAAGTCTAGGCTGTGAGTCTCCACGAGGCAAGAACCCTGTGGCTTACTTATCACTGGATCCTGGCTGTACTGTCTCCTAGTGAGATGCAGAGCACACAGTGGGCCTTCAGCTACCATGAATGAGGGATGAGTGAATGAACAAACAAATGAACGATGGGGAGAGTCACAGAAAAGAGAACTTGTTTCCCACTGATATATCAAAATTCTCTTTTGGTCTGTTCTCCCCATGTGCAGAGTGGAGAAAATATTCACTTACTATCTACCTCAAGGCACATGGCTCCTACACATTTTGAAACAGAAAACATGAGGGTGAGTCATTTGGAGCTCCTTTAAAAAAATTATAAAAGATGCCATTAACGTCTAGACAGAGAACAGCCAGTTACTCAGGTGTGGATTGTCTGCGCCAGTGCTGGTCGTCTCTGCATGGACCCAGACACGCTGTGATCTAAGGAGGGAGGGAGGCTTGGTGAAGAAGCAACAAGCTGAAGGGAACTTAGTCATGGGTTTCTCATGCTCTAAAAAGTCTTCAGTTCCGTCACTGGGGATCTCCCTAAGGTATTTGAGGTCTGTGTGTCAGGAAAATGAGATTATTCCTAAAAAGCTAAGATTAATTAAAGTTCTATATAAAACAAAACTTTGATCCTTTGGCTTAATCTAGATATTGCCTTTCTGTACCACATTTCCTTTCATGCCACTCGTATAAAGGAAGGCTTAACTAGAAAAACAGCAGCAGGTCCCTTCCGAGGGCTCCTGGCCATGAGGCAGTTAGATGTACTAACTGGCAGGGGAGCTGCCCTGCAGTTCCGAGCAGGGGTGCAGGCATGTGCATCTGGCTTTGATTATCTGGCCTCCATGGATGAACCAGCCCTGGCCTGGTTCCATCTCTGTGGCTGCCTCACTCCCACCACCAAACTGTGCCAAGCCCGCCCGCCCAAGTTCAGGCCTCACTGCCAAGAAGGCTGCTGAACAAATAATGCAGAATACAGAGAACTGTTGCACTAACAAAGAGGTCAAACAAAAACTTGCATGGACCAGACCTGACCTAGTATTCTGAACAGAGGGAAGGAGGCTGGGTGACACCTCAGAGATGAACAAGTAAAGAACTGGACTCCTGCGGTCTGCCCTTCTCTGGGCTCCGTCCCTCCAGCCTGAATGAAGCAAACGGCTTCATCCCAGAGGGCAGGCAGCAAACGGCTTTTAATGCCTCCCTTGTTACAGGGGGACAGGCAGTATATGCTGCTCCTCCATCTCACCCAGAGCCGCAGTACTTTCCACAGCCTTGTAACAAGGGCTAAACACAGGTGTGACCCTGCATCCCTTCCGGCCAGGCCCCAGCACAGGGGAAATGGCCACTGGCTGGAACAGATGGGTCAGTGTAAACATGAGCCCGGCTTTATTTTTTTTTATTTTTTTATTTTTTGCGGTACTCGGGCCTCTCACTGTTGTGGCCTCTCCCGTTGCGGAGCACAGGCTCCGGACGCGCAGGCTCAGCGGCCATGGCTCACGGGCCCAGCCGCTCCACGGCATGTGCGATCTTCCTGGACCAGGGCACGAACCCGTGTCCCCTGCATCGGCAGGCAGACTCTCAACCACTGCGCCACCAGGGAAGCCCCCGGCTTTATTTTTTAATTATGTAAGTTTAATTTATACAAGTAACAGGTGAACATATTCTCCTCTAAAAAAAAGAAAACATTGCAAATAAGACTAAAGTCTCCTTTTACTACCATCTACCATCCAGAAGTCCTTTGTCTTCCCCTGAGGAAAGTGCTGCTAGGTGGGCACCCTTCCAGACCTTGTTTATATATATACCCTCACACACACATACAAACACACCAGAGAAGTGCCCAGTATTTTTTGTGACTGTGTACTGAGCTTTACTGAAGTGGTACCATGCTACTTATCCTGCTTTGCACCACATCTTGGAAGTTTACCCATGTTGTTACCTATACATCAAGCTCACAGAATAGTATGAACTCCCCAGCCCTACCCCACTGGTTGAACTTTATGTTGCTTCCAATATTTTGCTAACACATTTTCTCATAAGCATTTCTGCATGAAGCTCCTTTTACACAATATTTCTCTAGGGAGCTGGCTGGAAGGCAAATTGCTAGGTCGTAGGCCTCTACCTTTTTGTCTCGATAGGTAGTGCTAATCATTTTCCCGAGAATGTGTACCAATGTGACTCCCACCTCAAGACAGCCATGTAGGAGGATGTCCATTGTCTACGTTGGTGACAAGGTATATAACCAAATGTCTTCATTTCTTTCCTACCTGATGAGTCTTTTTCCTAGTTATCATTGAGACTGAACATCTGCTCATTGGTCATCTGTATTTCCTCCTTGTAATTGTCTATTCATATTCTTTTAGCTGATTCTTCTATGGGATTGTCTTTCAATGATTTGGTAGAGTTCTTTGTTTATTCAGAATGTCTTAATTCTTACACACAGTGGGGCAAGAGGTTAGTTACGTATAACATGACAAGTCCTTTGCCAATGGCATAAAGGGGCCTGGAACAATGCTTCTCAAAATGATTTTCATGCCTCCTAATGTGTGAAAACCACTCCACTAGCAGATGAGCTGCCTGATAGTGGTAAGGATAAAGCTACATTCTAAGGGGCCACCCTCCAAGTCTGGCCATAAACCATGGCTTCTACAAGCTTAGCACAAAATGGTGCAGGGAGAAATTTCCACTTTGGGCCATAACAGAATAACTTGTGCCAGATGAGCCCTCCTTCCATAAACAACTATTAAAATGGGTCAAATATATGAGGCAACTATTTTCAGGCAGTAGACAAGAGATAGCATAAGACTACAATATTTTTCTCAAATGGAAGTCCTCTCAGGGGACCTTTCGAAAAAGATACATGCCCATGAATGGACACAAAAAGAAGAACACAACACAGACACACACAGACACACACACACACACAGACACACACACACAGACACACACACAAGTCACTTTATAGTGCTTCTACTCTCCCTATTTTTTAGGATCATTATATTTAAGGTCTATGTTAACAAGTCTGTAGTACTCTGAAGAGTGTGTGCTCTCTGGAGGAAAAGCTAAAACATATGACTAACTCAGAGAGGAAAACTAACATTATTTTCAAAAATATAATAAAAAATCTTTCCCAATATCATTAATTTAGTGTGTTACGGAAGTTGGAGTCACACATTTTCATAAAAAGGTAAAGCATTTAAAAAGATGTATATGAGCTTCAAAAAGTGAGGTTTCTCATTATTTCTACAGTTATGAAAAGAAGCCCATCTTCCAAATCTAATAATAATGAAAAAGGATGAAGAAGGCGAGCGGAAAATTCCACACTTCATCCACATTCTGCAAACAAGGAAACAAGGTTCTCTGGGGTCGCTGAGGTTCAGGGACTTACCCAAGTCCCACTTGTCCAACTGCACTGCTGGTTTTCAAACTGTGTTCCCTAGAAGCACCGTAGGGGTCCCTGGGGTGGGGAGTGGGGGGAAGGGCAGAGGACCAGATCCACACGGGGTCACAGTGGGCAGGTGGGCTCCAGGGGATTCTGTAAAAGATTTCATTTGGAAAAGGGATTCTGATGCTTAAAAATAAATTTGAAAATCACTATCTTTACCATAGTGCCTCTTTAAAGAAGTTTAAATTTTTTTTTTTAAAGTATTGGGTTGGCCAAAAAATTTGTTCAGGTTTGTCCATAGATCTTATGGAAAAACCCAAATGAACTTTTTGGCCAACCCAATACAATCATCTCTAAATTGCAGGATTTTTTTTTAAACTTCAGCAATAAAAATGGGAAATTGTTGTTTCTTTCATGTTCTGTCATATAGTTAACAAGCAGAGGAAGGGAAACTAACACTCAGGTCTCCTGCTTTCGGGAGCAACCCTCGCTCCAGGCTGCCCACATGGATGCCCCAGGTTGCAGCCGCTCTTAAATAACTGAGTGAATGCTTCCACACAAACCCATTACCTGTTCAGAGTACACGGGCTCTGGCAGGACCAGTGTCAATATCCAACACTTTCTAAATAGACAGTACCGTGAAATCTCCTTTTCAGTTCAATGTTGTAAGACATAGAGATGTAATTATACTCACAAGAAGACCTGAAACATCAGAATACTTCTTAGCTGGTTTAAAGGATGGAGGAGCATCAATACTGAAGTCTGGGGAAAAAAAGAAAAAAAGAAAATAACTAAACTGGCTTTAAAACATTCAGATCCTTTCCCCCCCCTTTTTTTCCCCCTAAAAGACTGCTTGATAATATTCCTGAACTTTTTACTTTGTGATTCAGTACTCAGAGAATTCTCTGGGGAAATAATGCAGGATGTCATAGACCAAGTGCAGGCTCCAGATCCAGCTCTGCCCTGTCCCCAGGGACCCCCCACTCCAGCAGAACCACCGGAAAGCTCATCTGCCCACAGGCTACTTTCACTGTCTCCGGTTACATGGACTGATGTGATGAGATGCCAAACAACCCACTAAATGGATCTGAGCATCCGGACACCGGAATGTCCACACCCAAGCAACTGACTAGTTCACTTGTCACCTGTCTGAGTCACCCCCATGAAAGACGTGCAGTGGGGCAAGAGATGGAAGGAAGTTCGAACCTGTACTTTCCATGGAAGTTGAGCAGAACATATAACACAGACTTGGAAATACTGCAGCATACTACTGCTGCAGATTGAAATGTTAACAGTGACACTAAAAACCACACATCCAGGACAACGCAAACACACAGATTCAACACAGAATATAGCTATGAGGAAATATACACATAATCTCCCTATATGGATGCCACTGTAAAATTCCCAAGCTAAAAATTGTTTCTACATGAATGCAAACACAATAATGTGGGTTTGTTATAAGAAAGTTCCTAGTCTGACACTATAAACACATTGGAGGTTCTAGACAGCTCACAGTTAGGATCATTCAGTTGCCATGGCAGTGCCCTTTCAGAAGCCAGAATCTGTTTCAGGTTCTTCCAGGTTCTATTCTTCTTGCCAGCCGCTGCGCCACCATGGCCAGAGTGCTCGAGGCGAAAGCATGGATTGGAAGAAACAGAAATCAGTGGAGGTGATCATTTCAGTATCTGACATTTATGCATATTCATAACTGTAATAAACCCCTCATTCAATCAGCAGTCAGTGTACCCTAAGGCTTTTTTTAAAAGTATTACACCATACACTTTAATCTTACTTATAAAAAAAAACACAGCTTTTGGATTGTCAAAACATATGAGTTAGTTGGTGATGGAGTAGAAACAAAAGGTTATTTTTTTTTATATGCACATAGAAAATCACATCCTTTATTGGGTCTAACTTTATGGAATTCACTCATGAATTTCCTACTACTTTAAAATAAATTCACTACAGAGTTAGATTTAAACTCATGACCACATCTCCAAACTCGTTTCTAAGGGCCAGTCTCCACCTTGTAAATTACTGGTGCTCCAGGAAAACCCAAGGAAGCCTCAATCATGGCACAGCAAGCCTTCTGGAAAATTTTTTTTCTTTGTTGTCTTATGACGATGACAGAATAAAATGGAAGGAATACAAAAATCTGTCACAGGCACTGTTAACGCTGTATTTTCAAAGCTAATTAATGAAAAATAAACTTCAATGGTATAGTCTGAATCATGTAATTTATCCTACCCCTCAAGCACTCCTCTTTTAGTTAATTATTTCAAGCCTCATCTAAATCTTATGAAGAAGGAAGGTGAGCAATCATCGTGGAAGTGACCCACTCTCAAAATGGTATCCTTTAATGAATTCCACAAAGGACACCAAAATCCTTGGGAATTGGCACACTGGGAGGTCAACAGGAAGGGCCTTCTTCTCCTGCCCCTACCCCTCCTACAACAGCCCACGGTGGAGGAGGTGGTGACTTGGGCTGATGGAGATGGGGCACCAGTGCTGCCTGGGCTGCAGGCCCAGCAAGATCAGGGGCCGAGGTATAGTTGTTTGGTTTTTTATTTCTAAAACACCTTAGATGCTTACCACAAAGTTGGGATCCTTAAATGGCAAAGGTTTGGCAGCTTTTTCAAGAGGTCCTGTGCTAAAATCAGAGGGCACCATTTTATTCTCACTCACGCCTTCCATGCTGATACCCTTAAAACATAATAAGAATAGTACGGGGTCAGTGTCCTTTAGCTGAGCTTCCTAACTCAGCTCTCAACAAGATGTAAGATGACAGCACCGGACACGCGAGGGGAGACGGTGCACCCAGAGCCCCAGCAGGCAGCCTGCACTGGGGGAGAGCCTGGAAGCTGCACCCGCTGTGCAGAAGCCACAGCAGAGGCAGCCAGGACCCCAGCTGCCAGGCTTCCTGGCTCCCCTGAGTGCCAAGCACAGGTGTCTCACTACTACAAGGTGGGTGCTATTATCCCCAGTTTACAAAGAAGAAAACTGAGGCTCAGATATACGGGTTCAAGGCCACACAGGGATTACCTCTGGATTCAAACCCAGGTGGAGGCAATTCCAAAGGCCTCACCATCTCCGTGACACCACATGGCCCCTACTCCTGCCCATCTTGTCAAATTGTGTCTTGAAACATTAAAGACAAAAAAGGTCCAGCCCTTTTAAGGGTCTCATCGGCTGGAGAACCCAGGATGGAGCTGGTACGCGTAAGGGCACAACAGATGTGGGCATTCTGAGCACGGAGAATAAAGGAAGAGCAGGCTGGGGGCCACGGTCAGCTGGATGCGGCAGAGAGTGCCCTGACAAGCAGGCTAATGCACTTTAAAACAAAAAACCTTTGAAGCCAAGAATCAGGAGGAAAAAAGACGCCAAAGGAAGAAATCACTTCTGATTTGTAATGCTACTTCCAATCTTCCCAGACCGCAATAAACTGTTTTTTAATTGATATATAATTTATATACAGTGAAATGTGCAGATCTTAAGTGTAGGCTTCATGAGTTTTGCCAAATGCTTCCACTTGTGTAATCCAGGTCTAACGAGGCAGAATATTTCCATCATCTCAGAAAGTTCCCTCATGCCCCTTCCTGGTCAATACCTTCCAACCTCAGGCAGCCACTGTTCCGATTTCTACCACGTTACTTTGGCCTGTTCTAGAAATTTATATGAGCGGAATCCGACAGCATGTACTGTTTGCTGTATTTGGCTTCTTTAGCTCAGCATAAAGTTTTTGAGGTTTGTCCATGTCGCTGCATAGATTGGTAGTTTGTTTCACAGAATTTGTATACCACTCAGCAGAGTGGTATTCCACTGTATGGATGTACCACAATGTGTCTGTCCATTTTCTTGTTGATGAAATGTGGGTCATTTTCAGTCTTCAGCTATTATAAATAAAGCTGCTGTGAACATTCTGTACAAGTCTTTATGTGGACATGTGTCTTTACTTCTCCTGGGTGAACACCTACTAGTGGAATGGGTTATAGGGTGAAAAAACTTTATGAGAAACTGACAGATCATTTCCCTAAATGGCTGCACTCTTTGACACTCCCAGCAGCAGTGTATGAGAGTTCTGGGGGGTGGGGGAGACAGGGACCACCCACCCTGCTGCAATAGTTCCCCGAACAGTTTCTTCTCACACACCTTCCGAGACTCCTCTCCAGGGTCTCTCCTGTGGGCCTGTGCTCCCTCTCCTCTGCCCACAGCCCCTCTTCTATCTGGACTGCCCCTCACCTTATCCTCCCCCTAGTCATGGTCTTTCCTAACTTTTCTCCCCTCCAAGGCCTAGCTCTCTAAGACTAAGACGCCTCCAATTTCTCATCCTTTTCCCACCGTCTGTAGCCACGGTTCTCTCTCTCTTTCTTTTCCTATCCTCCCCTCCCTCCCCAGTCCTTCGCCTTTATCTGGCCCTTCCTCAGCTCTGGGGTTCAGGGGAGGGCCTCAGAAGCACACATCTTGCCCTCTCCGTTCTCTACAGCACACTCAGCGACACACTTCTACATGTAAACTTGATGTAACTCCCCTATTTACAACTCATCAGTGCTTCCCACCGCCCTGGGAATTAGGCACAAGTCTGGCCCCCTGGCCTCCTCTCCAGCCTCCCCTCTTGCTCCCCCATCCTCCTGTATTTTGTATTTTCTGGTCCAGAATCCATGGAGTCATTCTCTTAAGCATAAAGAGTTTCCTTTTTTATTTATGCTCCACTAAAATTTCCATCGGGATTAGTCCATGTCAGTTTTACTTTTACAACAAATATTAGATTTAGCATTTTGTACATAACCAACTTTTTATTGCCCTTGTGATTTTTCCTTCATGATCATAGTATTTCTGCTCATACATGTGTCCTGGGAGACCCAATCTGATGAGGAAGATTTGATTTTTCCCATCACATTTAATCAGTAACCAACGTTAGCTTGAGTAGTTCTGGCCAGTTGTCAATGTTATTTAGTGTTGACTATTTGTAAGAGTAATATCATAAATTGGATACATGACTGATAGTATTTAAGTCTTGGTTAGTCACTGAAATAACAACAGCTTTGTGAAACAGGCAGGGAACGACAGACCAGAAGAAGGAGAGACACAGGAGAGAGGTAAACAGAAGAGGGAAGGGACAGATTCCAAGGGTGAGCAGGCACAGGGGGTCAGAACAACCTGCTTCACCACCTGGCTCCGTCTTCCGAGCCCTGCATCTAACCCAGTGCCTGGCACAGAGCGAGCCCCAAATAATCACTGACTGATTAACTGATTGGAGTTAAGCAATAAGACAACGCAGCGTCGCTCCATGCCAGCATCGGTCTTTGAGATGTGTATGCTCCGGAGTTCACTGTAAGGAATCGTCTCTGGATGGGATGCAGTGGCCAAACCCAAAGAAACACAGGAAGGATAATTCAGAAACGACTGGGCTTGGTTACCTATAGGGCACAAGGGAATAGGGTGGGAGGAAGGGGAGATGGGAAAGGACGAGAGAGGAGTAGACTTCTCCAAGTCTAGTTATTTGTAAAGTTTTGACCTTTTGAACCATGTTAAAGTTTCACATACAAACAAACAAATAAATAAAACCAACCAGCAAGGACCGGGCAGCAGATAGAGAAAATGGAATACAAACAAAAACAAACCAATGTTACTGAGGTTTGAATGAATAACACAACCACACTGAAGGGGAGGAAGGGAGAGATAACGTTAGTGACGTGAACATAGTATTCTGACCATATCACCTAAGGTTAGAGGCAAAAAGAACCAGGAACAATTGGTAGGTTTGTTTCTCACAAGGGTACCGGTTAATAATTCTGAAACTACACACCTTCTAAGATGAGGCAAATAAGGAATGAGGGGCGGCTAGAATGAACCTTGTGCTATTGGATGGAAATCACAGGTTAGTAAGAGGAATTCATGGTTTCTAACATATATACAGACAGATAAACACAGAAATGGATACAGAGGCAGTAAGTGATCCAGGCTCAGTGTTTCCTGAAACTCATATCCAATGGCACTAGTATGGTACTGTTATGAAAACGTAAAAAATCAATAACAGAAGACTGGGAACTTCAGAAAGAAAAGGGGAACAAAGGAATGAGTGAAAAAAATGGGGTAAATATAATAGACTATCATTAGCCTCATGAGTTTCTTAAATTCTATATGATGTCAAAGCATGGGGGGCGCTTACACACACACACACACCTACATTTCCTAGCTCTTCCATGGAGACGGCTGGGAACAATAAACAATAGGGACACCAGGTATAGATCCTGGTTTCTAAATATTGTTCTCCAAGAACTAGTAATCTTTGAAGAAATGGCTGATTCCAGGGCTGGGGCAGGAAAGTACAAGATGAGCCTTGTGGTGCCAGAAAGTAAGAAAACGCTTGTATCAGTTTGCTAGAGCTGCCTAACAAAACACCACAGACTGGTTGGTTTAAATAACAGAAACTTATTTTCTTACAGTTCTGGAGACTAGAAGTTCAAGATCAAGGTGTCAGAAGGGTTGGGTTTTCCTGAGACCTGTCTCTCTCTCTCTTTTTTTAAATTGTTTTTTAAAATTTTATTTTACTGAAGTATAGTTGATTTACAATGTTGGGTTAATTTCTGCAGTACAGCAAAGTGACTCAATTATACATATATATATACATTCTTTTTCATATTCTTTTCCACTACAGTTTATCACAGGATATTGAGTATAGTTCTCTGTGCTATACAGTAGGACCTTGTTTAACCATTCTATATATAATAGTTTGCACCTGCTAACCCCAAACTCCCAACCCATCCCCACCCCCCACCCTGGCAACCACAAGTCTGTTCTCTATGAGATTATCTCTTTGGCTTGTGGATGGCCATCTTCTCACTGTGTCCTCACGTGGCCTTTCCTCTGTATACACGCCCTCCCCACCCCACCCCTTTCCCCCTTTTTATAAGGACACCAGTCATACTGAATTAGGGCTCCACCCTTATGACCTCATTTAACCATAATTACCTCTTTAACGGCATTATTTCTAAATACAGTAACATTCTGAGGCATACTGGGGGTTCGGACTTTAACATATGAACCTTGAAGGGACACAGTTCAAGTCCATTACAGCACTCGAAAAGTGATGGGCGTAAATTAAAGGACATAGGAGTCAGTTTGAAGAGGTTCCCACTGGCCAAATCTGGACAATTTGCTCAACATCATGAGTCAGTAGGGAAATAGAAATCAAAACCACAATGAGATATCACTTCACACCCACTAGGATGGCTACACTCAAGGACATAATAATGTGTTGGTGAGGATGTGGAGAAACTAGAACCCTCATACACTGCTTGTGAGAATGTAAGAGGGTGCAATCACTTTGAAAAACAGTCTCCGGGCACTATTTACAATAGCCAGGGCATGGAAGCAACCTAAGTGTCCATCGAGAGATGAATGGATAAAGAAGACGTGGCACATATATACAATGGAATATTACTCAGCCATAAAAAGAAATGAAATTGAGTTATTTGTAGTGAGGTGGATGGACCTAGAGTCTGTCATACAGAGTGAAGTAGTCAGAAAGAGAAAAACAGATCCCGTATGCTAACACATATATATGGAATCTAAAAAAAATTATTTCTGATGAATCTAGGGGCAGGACAGGAATAAAGACACAGACGTAGAGAATGGACTTGAGGACACGGGGGTGGGGGGGCAGGCAGGTAGAGGGTAAGCTGGGACGAAGTGAGAGAGTGGCATGGACATATATACACTACCAAATGTAAAACAGATAGCTAGTGGGAAGCAGCTGCATAGCACAGGGAGATCAGCTCGGTGCTTTGTGACCACCTAGAGGGTTGGGATAGGGAAGGTGGGAGGGAGACGCAAGAGGGAAGGGATATGGGGATATATGTATACATATAGCTGATTCACTTTGTTATAAAGCAGAAACTAACACAACATTGTAGAGCAATTATACTCCAATAAAGATGTAATTAAAAAAAACCAGTCTGCTGGGTCCTCAAAATGCTAAACATAGAATTATCATATGACCCAAAAATTCAACTCCTAGGTATATACCAAAGAAAACTGAAAACATATGTCTATGCAAAAATCCATATATAAATAGTTATAGAAGCATTATTCATAATAGCTCAAAAGCATAAACAACCTAAATGTCCATCAGCTAATGAATGCATAAACAAACTGTGGCTTATCCATACAATGGAGTATTATTCAACTGTAAGAAGGAATGAAGTACTGATACATGCTACAACATGGATAAACCTTGAATATATTATGCTAACTGAAAGAAGCCAGACACAAAAAGCCACATATTGTATGATTTCACTTATCTGAGGTACCTAAAGTAGTCAGATTCATAGAGGTAGAAAGTAGATGAGGGGTTACAGGATCTGGCAGGACAGGGGAATGGGGAGTGACTGGTAATGGGGAGGGGGTTGCTTTGGGCAGTCATGGAAATATTCGACAATAAGATAGTAGTGATGGTTGCACAACTCAGTAAATTTACTATAAACCATTGAACTGTACATTCTAAAGGCGTGAATTTTATGGTATACAAGTTATATCTCAATAAAGGTGTTACAAATAAACAAATAAATGTATGAAAGACTGAATGAAGAAGGCTAGTAACGGATTGTAACCCAGAGAACAAAATGAGAATGGATGAATACAAACACTGATTGTAAGAATGCAAAGGAAATGGGAGAGAAGAGAAAGCTCTTGCTCACAGCAGGATTCTAACTAATAACTGTAGAAGGAAAGAAGGAATTAGAAAATCACTGTTTGGCAACCACCACTATAATAACTGCTGCAGGCAGGAACCATCAACAGACACTAAAAGTGGCTGGCAAAAGTGTGAAGAGAAACAGGATATACACAGTCTCAAGACACTGATACTTTAATACAACCAGGAAAATAATAACTTCATAGTGGAGAAAACTGGCAGACACTAACTTACTAAGTGCTCACAGACACATCATCCGCAACGGGATGGATCGACATCAAGTTCCACGACATGAAGCACGGAGAAGGGAACAGCCTCCTTCTCTACTCCTGCCAAAAATGTATCACCCAAATCTAATCACAAGGAAATATCAGACAAGCCCGAACTGAGGAAAAGTCTACGAAACAATGAGCAGTGCTCTTCAGAAGTGTCATGGTCATGAAAGATAAAGACAGAAGAACTGTTCCACATGACAGGAGGCTAAAAAGACACAACAACTAAGTGCAAAGTGTGAGCCTAGGCTGGATCCTGGACCAGACAAAGGACGAGAATAAGGTCTGTATATGAGGTATCAGTGCCGCTTCAATGTTCATTCCCCAAATTTGACCACTGTACTGCTATTATATATGTATGAGAATGCCTTTGGTTTTAGGAAATCCACACTAAAATATTTAGAGGATTAAAAACATACAGTGGCCATGTGAGACCCTCCGCCGCACACAGCCAGCTGCCAACCTAACAGCGAATGAGCCAGGGCCCTGGGGAGGAAGCAATGGCTGGCGTGCAGATGGAGAAGAGTGACAGGGACCCGCTCTGTCAAGAGGTGGTGGCACAGTGCTGAAGGGGGAAGCCCAGGCCCACTGGCTGGAAGGCCTGTGAGGTGAGCAGGCCACCTGCCAGTGTCAGAAGAAGGATAGGGGCTGTTTTCCCCAGGAATCCGACAGTTCACAAGGGCACAGCAAGACACCGGCGAGGTGCAGGCCGGCGGGTGGGGGCTGCCAGGAGGCTGGGCCTACAGGGCAGCCTAAGTTAAGGGAGAGAGAGAAAAACAACCCTGCTAACTCTGCAGTGAGCATCACGTCAGAGCAGAAAAGCCAAGCCAGCCAGGGCCAACTCAGGAAAAACAGGTGGAATGTGAAAGAGGTTTCCCGGGGCCAGATCCACTGTAAGTTTCAACTTCATTTGCGTTTTTCATAAAGAAAATGACTGCTTACATAATGTTTCCATCTGGGAGAAAATCAACAAACGGAACTGTTCAGAAGCAAAGAGGAGATGCTAGAGAGAAATGAAGAACCAGGCCCCAAGGCCTCCTGTGGTGATTCCAGAACAACCCATGGGACACGCCCGGCTTGCAGGCCACCGTCCTCAGCAGGGACCTCGGCTTTTTCTCGTGGGCCAGAACAGCCTGCGTTCCTCCCTCTCTGTGTCTGCTTGTTCCCCGACTCCTAGTGGGGGTCTCAAAGGCGCCGGGTGCACAGTGAAATCCAGGGAGGGAACAAGGACATCCTTTGAGGTCGGCTGTTTGCTCCCAGGCCCCGGGACACCCAGGAGGATGCAGCAGGAACACCTCGCTGGACTTGGGCAGGGGTGTGGCCCCAGAGGCGGCAGAGGAAAGCAGGTGCCTTGCAGCCCACATGGGTTGGCAGGTCTGGGCGCCCGCCCACGGGAGAGGACATGCCAGCAGACAGAGGACGGGAGGCAATGGGAAGTAAGGGTCGGGAATCTGCATCAGCGACTCCAGCAGCAAGAAGCGGGTGAGGGCGATGCGCTCAAGCGCTGACTTCCAGAACCGAGCCCTCCTGTCCGTCTGGTCACCCCATCCTCATCTCCTCCCTCGTCAGCAGGCCGAACCCCCGCTGAGGAGTCGCGCTGAGGATGGGACAGGAAGGGACGCCATCCTGACACCGACTAGGCCACGTCCGTCTGGGGCCGCTTGCTGCCTCCGCAACAGTGAAGGCTTGCTTCCCTCTCTGACCGGATGCAAAAGAACACCCGACTCTGGGCCCTGAGCGGGGCTTTCTGCTTTTCTTTCCTCTTTAAACCCACCCTCCACGGTGCTGCGCCCTCGTTCCTCCCTTCCCCTGGGCTTCAGCCAAGCTGGACGCCCGGGGCTGTTAGTGATGGGATGAGAGGGAGAGACAGTACCGTCAAGGGGAGGATCAAGTCTGTGAGGCTGGGCTGCAATCAAGTACAATCTGAAATGATGTATAGTTTCCACGTTACTCAACCATTATTAACACTAAGAGACTTTAGGAGCTGAACTGTCCCGCCCCAAGACACAAAAGCCCTGAGATCAGAGGAAAGGAATGACGCCCGGCCCTAAGGGCTGTCCCCTCTTTGCAGCACGAAAAGAGCTGATGAAGTCCCAAGGAAGAGGAACCCGGCCTGCCATCAAAGGACTGCTCCAGAGTCAGCAAGGCCTCAGCTCGCCCGACCGGAGCCCACATGCACCACTTCGTGTCTCCTTGGCAGCCTGCAGGGCCCTGACTCAGACTGAAAGGGGGCCTTCTGTCTGTGGTTACACAGAAGGGAGACAAATATCCTCTGTCTTACCATTCATGAATCCAATGCCCAGTTACATCTATCTAATAGTAGTCTAGATTCAAATACCTGACCCTAGTCTAAAACTGCAGGGTTACTGTAGGGTTATGTGAAACACCAAAAAAGTGAGATGCAACTTAACATTCAATCAAGTCAATTAAACAAGAGCACTTAATTCCTTGAGAAGACTATCAACATAGAGAAAGGGTCAAGAAACAGTGCTAAGTGGGACTTCCCTGGTGGTCCAGTGGTTAAGACTCTGAGCTTCCCGTGCAGGGGGCGCAGGTTTGATCCCTGGTTGTGGAACTAAGATCCCACATCCCATATGTTGTGTGGTGCAGCCAAAAACAAACAAACAAACAAAAAGAAAACAGTGCTAAGTGAAAAGCAGGGCATGCAATGTTATACACCAAATATAGTTTATGAAAAATTATATCAACACGTAGAAAACACAAATTATAATAATTGTGGGGGAAGAAGACTGGCTGACGTTTTGTGTGCACTTTAAAAATAGAAAAAAGAAAACTAACATTATCATGATTTTTTTTAAAGGTGGGGTAGAATTATTATTTTTTAGATGAATAAATCAAATCAGTCCAGTGTTCTCTGGATGCCTCCAATTACAGAAGATTCTACCATCCCCTGCACTCTGCACTAACCTTCTAAAGAAGCAACTGCTGCCTCTCAACTTATTTAGATGCTTTGCTAACTGCTTCACCATCACAAATCAGCCTGTTAGGTAACACTCAGTCTATATAGGTCAATTAGGTTTCTCTGTAGATTTTATTAACTTGAATAGGCACTTGGAAAGTCTAAAATGCCCTGTATTGAACTAATAAAATTCCCCCCTAAAGCTTTTCTCTGCACCTTGGATTTGGTTACATTAGAGATCCAATTACATCTTCTAAGGTAGAGACTGGTAAGAGTGATATTAAGAGAGGCCGTCAAGAAAAAAAATGTGGACTCTGGACGGTCTGTCTGGGTCCCAATACTGACCCTATGACTTGTTAGCTGTGTGACCATGGAAAAGTTACTTAACCTCTCTATGCTCCTGTCTTTTTACCTGTAGAATAACAATTCACAGAGAATTAAATGAGATAGTACTTAGAAAGTGCCTAGAACATTTGGTACACACTAAATGCCCAATAAATATTATTATTATTTATCATGACTTCTTTCACTTTAGCACAGCACAGTGTATCTGCTCTCCAACCCAAGTTAACACTAAACATTTTCAAAATATCATGACCAGAATGGATGGGAGATGGCACTTTCCAGATTATGATGTAATTAATCAATAACTATATTACTTATACTGAAAATATAAATCCAAACACAGAATTGTAATTCTGTGATAATGTGTACAACTTAGCAAGCATAAACACCAATAATTTCTGCTGAACTAAAGATTCATCTTGATGGAATAATAAAACAATATTGTTTTAGTCCTATTAAACTATTTAATACCATTTTCTAGGGCTGACATAAAGGAGACGTCTATAAATGCTTTGCTCAGAATACTTTTAGATCAAAAATATTCCCTTCAACCCCTAAGGACTTCCAAACAGAAAGCCCTCTAAATTTCATCTAGTCACTCAATTTTACTTTAGAAATAGCATGCACATTCTGGAAAGTAAAACCCACCTTAAGAATCCATCAAGTTATTTTCACCAATTTCAAAAAGCACTCTAATCTCTCTGTAAATGTCCTTTGTAAATTTTTAAATCCCATGAAAGTTTTACAGACACTGCTTTTTTTTTTTTTTATAAATTTATTTATTTTTGGTTGCATTGGGTCTCCGTTGCTGCGCAGGGGCTTTCTCCAGTTGTGGCGAGCGAGGGCCACTCTTCATTGCGTTGTGGTGGCTTCTCTTGTTGTGGAGCACAGGCTCCATGCACGCAGGCCTCAGTAGTTGTCGCGCACAGGCTCAGCCACTCCGCGCCATGTGGGATCCCCCCGGACCAGGGCTCAAACCCATGTCCCCTGCATTGGCAGGCGGACTCCCAACCACTGCGCCACCAGGGAAGCCCAGACACTGCTTTTTTGTAAGACACAAAATAGTGGAAACTACTGAAATTTCGATACTGAAAGATCTCTAAAGTCCCTTTTAACTTAAGAACTACAATCATTTATATTTAAAAAAACCACTCATTTCTCACTGATGAAACCTTGAGCAATACGATATATGTACACGGCGCCGATTCTGGAAGGCCTTCTCCATCCATACCCACCACCCCTCAAATGCCACCTCTAGTCCCTCTTCTCCCTCTCCACCTCTCCTTCTCTGATGACCATCACCTATGCTGAATCCTCATCTTCCTGTGTCCCACCACTAAGGCCAGAGAAGGAGAGGTGGGTGCAGGGACACCAGAGAAGATCTATAATCGGCTTTGGGACATGGTTAGAAATGACGAGATTTTCCTAACTGTTTCAGATATATGATAGGTAGAATTCAGAGATGGCCCTTAAGATTCCCGGTCTCTGGTGTACACACACCTTCTCCCCATTTTTAAGCAAACGCACCACTAATGTACGTACCACTGTAAAGGGATCTGAGATATATTTAAGGGATTTGCAATATATATCTTATATTTGACATATAATTAAGGTCTCAAGTCAGCTGATCTTAAACAAGAGACTATCCTGGTGGGCCTTCCCTAATCACACAAGCTCTCTAAAGAGTCAGAGTCAGGGGCTTCCCTGGTGGCGCAGTGGTTGAGAGTCCACCTGCCAATGCAGGGGACAGGGGTTCGTGCCCCAGTCCGGGAAGATCCCACATGCCGTGGAGAGGCTGGTCCCATGAGCCATGGCCGCTGAGCCTGCGTGCCTGGAGCCTGTGCTCCACGATGGGAGAGGCCACAACAGTGAGAGGCCCACATACCACAAAAAAAACAAACAAACAAAAAAAAATAGAGTCAGAGACAAGAGAAGTCAGAGACATTTGAGCTGTGAGAGAGATTAGACACAAAAGAGATTCTCCATAGCTGGCTTTACAGATAAAGAAGATGTGGTACATATATACAATGGAATATTACTCAGCCATAAAAAGGAACGAGATTAGGTCATTTGTAGTGACGTAGATGGACCCAGAGTCTGTCATACGGAGTGAAGTAAGTCAGAAAGAGAAAAACAAATATCGTACATTAAAGCATATATGTGGAATCTAGAAAAAGGGTACAGAGGCGCCTATTTGTGGGGCAGGAATAGAGATGCAGGCGTAGAGAATGGACGTGTGGACAGAGGGTGGGGGGAAGGGGGTGGGGTGAATTGGGAGATTGGGATTGACATATATACACTACCATGTGTAAAACAGATAGCTAGTGGGAACCTACTGTATAGCTCAGGGAGCTCAGCTGGGTGCTCTGTGGTGACCTAGATGGGTGGGAAGGGGAGAGGGTGGGAGGGAGGTCCAAGAGGGAGGGGATATATGTATACATATAGCTGATTCACTTCATTGTACAGCAGAAACTAACACAACATTGTAAAGCAACTATACCCCAATAATAATGAATAAATAAATAAATAAAGACGGAGGAGGCCATGTGGCTAGGAATGTGGATAGTGACAAATCGACAGCAAGGAGACAGGGACCTCAGCCCTACCACTGCAAAGAACTGAATTCTGCCAACAACCTGAATGAGCCTCAAAAAAAGATTTTCCCCCAGAGCATCCAGGCAACAAACTAGCCCAGCCAACTCTTTGATTTCAGCTTGGTGACACCCTGAGCAGGGAACCAAACCAGTCTTGATGTGCCAGGACTTCTGACCTACAGAACCAGGAACTAATAAATAGGTGTTACTTAAGCTACTAAATTTGTGGTCATTTGTTATGACAGCAATAGAAAACTAATACAATATGTGTAGGTCATTCTCTCCTCCTAGAAGGATTTTGGGATGGCAGGGACAAGCTATAATCCCTTGAAATGTCTTAAGCATACTGCTGGAGACATAACAGAAATAAATTCTTGCTGACTGAGCTCAACTGAAACGGGACAGAAAGGCTGAGGAGGGGACACAGATAAGGGTCAATTCAGGAAGATTCCACACAGCCCTCAGGGCAGCATTGCGCAAATGCCTGCATTTGCTGTGGAAAAGAGAACTAGGATGGAATGCTATGTTAGAGCAGGAAAAAAAAAAAAAAAAACTAAGACTCCTTTCTGGAGATAGAAGTCAAGTTTTTTTCCTTCTTCATGAGATGCTGAGGGTGGGAGTCAGGTAACTGGCTGTATACCTCATTAGTTAAATGCCAGCTGGGAAGAGGAGAACAAAGAAAAGAATTCACTATTCCAGGGAATGCCCTTCTCTTTCTAGCCTGAGGACTCGCTAAGGCTGATGAGATGGAGAAGACCCACAAGGAGTACCTAGGCAGCCCGTCCCCTCACTGAGAGCTCTAAGACCACCAGAGTTGTGATTTCCACCAAGCTGGGTTACTGGGAATTCCCAGCATCCTGAAGGCATTCGTCCACTCTCTGAAGCCTGCTGTGGAGGAGTTGATGATCAATGCTACCTTTAGGGTCAAAACAACCATTCTTCCCAGTATGTACTGACTACATTCCTTGGTCTCAGCACAGCTGGATATCAACATGCACCGTGCACATACTGGGAGAGAGTACTCGCAATGCATATATCTGGCAAATGACTCCAACCAATTATATATAAAGAACTCCTATACAGTAACAATTTAAAAAACCCCAAAAAACAACAACACAATGAGAAAAAAATCAGGCACTTCACAGAAGACATCGGAATGGTCAAAAGCAAATTAAATAGTGATGACATCATTAGTAATCTGAGACACAAATTAAAACAAAGAAATACCATGGCACAACCATCAGAATGGCTAAAATTAAAGACTTGATGCCAAGTATTGTTGAGGATGTACAGCAACTGGAACTCTCATACTCTGCTGCTCAGAATGCACAATAGTGCAACCACTTTGGGAAATACTGTTTAACAATTTCTAAGTTCAATGTGTGTCTACTTTATGATCCAGCAATTCCACTACTATCCATTTACCCAAGAGAAATGAAAGCATGTATCTACCCAGATTTTTAGGAATGTTCAGAACAGCTTATGCATAAGAGCAAAAACTGTAAACAACTCAAACGTCCATCAGTTGTGGTATACACAATATACTCTATGTACTGATACAGGTAATAACATGAATGGATGAATGAATAACTCTCACAAACATTTTTTCACAGAGAAATCCAAAGAGACACAAGAGAATATGCTCTGTATGATTCCATTTATATTCTGCTCAAAAATGCAAAGTCAATCTATGGTGAGAGATGTCAGAGTACTGGTTACCTCTGGCAGGGAGGGAAGAGAGTACTAACTGGAAAGGGTCACCAGGGACTATTCTGGGGCTCTTGGAAATGCTCTCTATCTTAATCTGGATGGTGGCCACATCGGTGGATACATATGTAAAGTCATTGATCGGTACTCTTAAGATTTGGGCATTTTACTGTATGCAAATCATACATCAACAAAGTATTTTAAAAGGAAAAAAAATGCAGTACCAATTATCAACGGAGGAAGCCAGAGACAGTTAATATCTCTAGAATGTCGTTCTGGGTTTAGGATGCCACGCCATGTGTTGGAGAGCACAAAATAACACACTCCATCTTTGCTTTCTCATCGCTTTAAATAAAATGCAGCAGCCAAGAAAAACACTCATCAACCAAGCTACTCTTCTGCTGAAAATTCTTTGCTGGAATTGCGGAGCCCCGATCGCCCAGATGCTGTGAAGTCTGTGCCAGGCGCTGTGCTCAGGGCTTAGGACCATGATCTCACTGAATCCTCATAACAACCGCATGAGGGAAGACCAAACCCACTTTGGGACAGGGAAACTGAGGGTCAAAAAAGCACTTTTCTGAGGATGAGGGAAATCATCTGTATCAATACATCTTTGTGTTCCTCCACACCGTTCATTAGGGCGCTCTGCACCTCACAGGCACTCGGTAAATGTCTGCAGAATGGACGAAGGTGAGACGGGAGAACCTCTGGTTGACTGAAACTCACATAAAGAAAAGTCCCGAGCCTCGCTCTAATCGCGACCCCGACGGGAAGGGGCGTCCCTACCAGTAAGGCAATAACAATCCCCCCACCTCCCCAGTTCTCCTCATGGACTATGCAACGCGGGTCATTCTTTAACCAAACTCCACGTATGCAAACTAAGAGGAAAAAATGTTTCATTTGCCCCAGACACCTGCGTTTAACCAAGAGGTACGACTGCAGGGCCACGCCCACGCGAGGCGCCCCGCCTCCCAGTGCCCGGCCCCGCAGCCCGGCGCACGCGCTCTCCGCCCCGGCAACGCGCAGACTAGGGGAGTGACTGCGTACCTGCGCAAAGCCAGAGGCGGACACCTTTTTCTTCTTACTGGCGGTATAGCCCCCGGCGCTGCTGCCGTTGTGGAAAGGACTGGCCGGCCTCTTCTTGCTGTTCCGGGCTATCCCCGGAGTGGAAGTGGTGGCCACAATTGGAATTTGAGCCGCCATTCCTACCCCGAGTCTTCCTCCTACCCCCCTCCCCACTTGGTCCCAGTGCAGGCCCTGGAACTTCCGGCCCGCCGTTACTTCCGTCTTAATGCTTTTGAAAACCCGGTCTGGACTGCGAAAGCTTTCGTTGACTTCTCTCGGCCAAATCTAAAAGGCGGAGCTCGGAGCTGTCTCTTCCTTCCGGGCGGGAGGGCGTCTGGCGGGCAGAGTGCTGCTGCTCACGCGCTCGGACCCGGGCACGTGCTTGGACGTCCCCAGGGATTGAGGATTAGAACATCCCGTGATCTTTTTAAAACAACTGGATTTTTAAAAAGTTAATCACCACGTTGTCTCTTCTCACGTTAAGTCAGAAGACTGATCGCTTTTGATGTCTCTAAGTGTAAAGGTAAGGTCATTCTCTGTGGACTAGACAGACCACCAGACTGCCAGCATTCCCCTTAGTCGCGGCCTTGTCGCGCAGAAGTTTGTGTACCCTGGTGCCCAGATGGATTTGAAGGGTAGAGTGGTTCTTAACCTTGAAGGGGTCATGGACCCCTTTGAGCATCTCAGCTCCCCTTTCTGCCCCCCCGCCACATTATACAGGCACAGACAAAATCTTACATACAGATTTCAGCAGTTCACAGATCTGCTAAAGCCTATTTATGAACTTCAGTGGAACACCCCTCCCTCTTGTTATTTGCCACATGATACTCTATACTTCTTCAAATCTTCATGACATAAATTACATGGTTTATAATTGGTTGGTTCATTTCTTATTTGGTTTCTGCTAGAAGTAAGCTCTAAAAGGGGAAGGCCAGTTACGTTTTGCTTACTTTTCTTTTCCAGGTTCACGAGTACCTTGCAAGTCGTTGGTACATTATAAGTATTTTTTAAATGAAGTAATTAAAAAATGAAAACGCCTTGCAGTAATTGGTTGAAGCTTCTGTGTTCTGATACAGGAAAGTAGTATTTATGAATCTGGATACTTGAAGGAAATAGGCTGCAGAATGACTTACAGGTGAGAGAAAGAGAATAGGAAACCAGTAATAATGTTACTGACATCTTTTCTCCTTTGGAGAAAGGAATAACCTACCAGTGTTGAAATGTTCCCTCCTGTACTCCAGTCTCCACCCCTATCTTCCCCTAAATCTAGTCTTCCTTATTCCTTATCTCAAAGACTGACATCTCCCACCAACTACTCACCTTGCCAGAAACTAGGTGTTGATCCTGGCTTCTTGGGTCCACTCTCTTCTCATTCCAGTCAGCTACCCACTCACTTCTCTTCCTATCCTGGTGAATCCATCACCCCTCATCTGAATCCTTGCAAGACACATCTTGCAGCCTCTTGTTTTGTTTAATTTCTTTTTTTTTACTTTAATTTTTATTTTATATTGGAGTATAGTTGATTTACAATATTGTGTCACAGCCTCTTGATGGAAGTTTGAGCCTCCATCTTTTCCTAATCCTCCCTGATCCCAGGCCATCCTTCACATTGGCTGCCAGAATGGGCTAACTAAATCACAAATCTAATCGTGCCACTTACTTTCTTACGTTCTTCAGGGCTCTTTTACCTTGGCATGTAAGGTCCTTAATAACTGGGCTCTGGCCCCTTTTCTTGCTCCATTCCCAACACTTAAGTCCCTACAGCCAGGGACTAACTCTTGCCTAGAGAGTACATCATTCTCTTAGCTCATCATAGTTTTTTTTCCATTATTTCCTCTCCTAGGAATGCTGCAGTTCAGATGCTCCTTCCAATGAAAAGCTCCCTGCCACCTGATGCACCTTCCTTTCCCTCCCCTTCCCCTGCACCCACCCTGTGCATGTGTGTATGAGGGCATTGAACACAGGGTGTTCTGCTAGGCACCTTTCCATAATCCCTTAGTAAATTTTTCTGAGTTCAAACAGCAATCCCCTACTACGGAGGAATCTGACAAGTGGGTGTCTCACCATCTGGCTTCCCAGTGCAAAATTCAGTCCTGATTTTGCCTAATCCCTTTCTTCCTGAACTCCTTCCCTTGGGATCTGGAACATCACCATTCTTTTATTTTCCTTTTTCTAACCACTGATCCTTTCTTTGACAGTTTTTTTCTTCTGCCAAATGGTTTCTAATCATACTATAGTTTTTTCAAAATATAGGTTATGTGGGACTTCCCTGGTGGCACAGAGGTTAAGACTCTGTGCTCCCAATGCAGGGGCCCCGGGTTCAATGCCTGGTCAGGGAACTAGATCCCACATGCATGCTGCAATTAAGAGTTGGCATGCCGGAATGAAGACCCAGCACAACCAAATAAATAAATATTTAAAAAAAAGAAATGATAATGAATAAAATTAAAAATATATATATAGGTTATGTAGACACCTCCTCCCCAGCAGGTATACATTTTTTAAGTTTCCCAGGTGATTCTAATGATCAGCCAGGCTTGGAACCAGCTCTTCCTTCTCAGTCCTTACATATCGAGGGTTCCTTGTTGCTTGGTCAAAGGCCCTCTGCCCTCCTCAGTTTATACTTTCCCCAGACATTTCACCAACTCACGGGGCCTCAGGTACCATCTAAATACAGATCAGGGACTTCCCTGGTGGTGCAGTTGTTAAGAATACACCTGCCAATGCAGGGGACACAGGTTCAATCCCTGGTCCGGGAAGATCCCACATGCCGTGGAGCAACTAAGCCCACACACCACAACTACTGAGCCTGTGCTCTGGAGCCCATGAGCCACAACTACTGAGCCCGTGCACTCTAGGGCCCGCGTGCCGCAACTACTGAGCCCACCTGCTGCAACTTCTGAAGCCCGCGCGCCAAGAGCCCACGCTCCGCAACAAGAGAAGCCACCGCAATGAGAAGCCTGCACACCGCAACGAAGAGTAGCTCCCGCTCGCCACAACTAGAGAAAGCCTGTGCGCAGCAATGAAGACCCGAGGCAGCCAAAAATTTTAAAAATACATATATAAATACAGATCACTTTCAGATTTGCATCTGTTATCTGGATCTTTCTCCAAAGATGCATAGCCAGATATAAAATTCCCTGCCTAGATATAAATTCAGATGCTTATCACACTCAGCATCTCACACTCAGCTTGGCAAAAACAGAATTCATCCTTCTCCTTGCTCCTCCAAACACACTCCTCCTTCAGCACTTCCTATCTCAGCAAATGCCACCATTATTCACCAGTTGTTCAAACTGGAAACCTAGGTGTCATCCTTGACTCCTCCCCTTCAGTCACCTCCGCACTATAACCCCACTCCAGCCACCGTCATCTCCCTTGAGGACTCCTCCGTTGCCTTTTTATCTTTCTGGTTCACCTCTGGTCCCTCCAACCCAGTTCCCACATACAATTCCATATGACCTCTTCAACAGTACAGATGTGCAATGTTTAGATCGTGCCCTCTAACTTGAAACCCTTCAGTGGCTTCCCATGTTCCCTAGAATGAAGTCCAATGGATTTACAGGCCTTCAGAGAGCTGCCCACCTCTCCAACCTTGCCTCTCACCCAGCTCTCTGCACTCCAGTCCAGTTTTCACTTTTGTCAGTTCCACCAACCAGCTGTGTTCCCTCCTCCCTCAGGGCCTTTACCCATGTTGCTACTGCTTCTGCCTGGAAGCTGCTTTTCTCCCCAAACCACCCTCCTGGGGTCTCATTTATTTCCACCCACTTTTTCTGTCTTGGCTGACATGCTATTATTTTAGCCTTCCCCATCCCTCTGGTTTGGTTAAAACTCCTGTTCCGTGCTCCCATCACTCTTAGTCATCTGCTGTCAATTAAGCAGTTGTAGTATGCCCAGCCCCGAGGATAGAGGCAAGGACAAACAAAACAGAATAGTCCCTGCTCTCAGGAAGCCCCCCGTCTAGCAGGGGAAGAGAGACAATAGATTTGTCTTTTCCCCTGGACAGAAACTCCCTGTGGGCAGTTGCCAGAGTCATCAAGGATCGAGTGGCAGAGCAGCAACAGATGATTAGCAATGAAGAGGGTGAGAGAAATGCGGGAGCACATCCGCTCAAGGAGGAGAAGCTTTGGGCTGGGGAGAAACGTGTTCCACGTCCACCTTGGTGGCACCATCACTGCACACCGCGGGCACAGGCAGGGACTCCACACGCGCTGCCTCAGGTGTGGCTCACGTGCTTCCATATCTATTGCTGGAGATAAATTAACAGCGTGGGTCCACTTACACAAGGATTTTTTTCAATAAATACATACTACAGTACTATACAATCCTCTGCTGGTTGAATCAACGGATGTGGAACCGTGCATCTGGAGGGCTGACTGTAAAGTTATACGCAGATTTTCAGTTTTATGTGGGTGGGCCCCCAACCCCCATGTTGTTCAAGGGTCAACTCTAACGTGCTTGTTAAGCTACCCCATCTCACCTGAGATGTAAAGCATCTACTCAATTGTCTCATCAATTTCAGGAAAAGTAGTGGGTATTGAGGTCATGCTATTGGGTGGAAGACACGCTGCCCCCTTCTCTTGGTAACTTGTGTGAGGTACGATGGGCGTTGCTCACTGTATGAACAATAGCTGCTCCAGTTGGTATGGGACTCCTTGATGATGCGAAGTAACCTTGAAGCTGCAGTCGAGACCCTCAAGATCCCCAACCCACAGCCGCCACGAGAGGAGCAGAGTGTGCAGTGCCTGTTCCTTAGGGATGTGCAGGCGAATTAGCCCCACTACAACCAGAAGCTGACGGAGCCCCTCAGAGACAATCACAGTCTTGTCTGGATTTGTTCTTTGGACATCACCTCTCAGGAACCTTCTCTGATCTCCGTTCCCACCTTTAAACCAAGTGCGACGTCCCTCAAGGAGGCGCTCCCAGCGGCCTGTTTCCTCCATCACAGGACACGTTAGGTCATGTGGATTGTAGGCTCACTTGGGCAGAGGCAGTTTCTTCTCCATCACTGTTTACCCGAGCCTTGCGGGCCCTAGTGATGATTGTGGAGGGCCTTATTGTTTAAACGATCCTTGTCTAGGAGAGAACTCAAGCCAGAGAGGGGTGGGGAGGGCCCTGGTTCACACAGTTGTTGGCTAATTTTTCACCTGACAGATGCATGGAAATATTTAAAGGCGGGAAAGAGAGAGAAATTGAAAATAGGCCTGACACTAACATTTGCAGAGTCCAGGGCAAGGATACAAATGGAGGCCTACTTACCATGTGTCTTGCTATTTACATGCACAAATCAAGCTAATGAACTGTAAAATAAAATACCTTCTACCCTTCTACCTCAGCAAACATACCTTCGGAACTCAGAAGACCAGAGCTCAATTTAGAATTCTCAGATTCCATGGAGTTCCAGTCTGGTGCTGCAGACGTGGTGGCATGGGGACAGCCATGCCAGCGCCGGGCCCCCTCCCTTTCACCCCTTGCTCCACTGGGCGTCATGAGGCTACACGTGTGCACATGTGTGGAAACCTGCCCATCTTCTCCCCGACCCTCACAAACAGCCTCCTCTTTACCACGCCTGGGCCTGGGGGTGTACACGTGGAACCCAGGGACGAGGCCCACAGAGGCCATCTGGGGCCATTTGGGCGGGAGGTCCTGGGGTCCCCGGTATCCAGAGCACGTTCAGGAAGCGGGGGTGGCAAGAACCAAGGTGGACGTGTGTCCCTCCCTCCACTGGGAGCAGAAAGGCATGGCCAGGAGAGGGCCCTCTTGTGCAGGCCAGGGACTCGCCTGCTACTGCGGTCTGAGTCCTGAGAAGGCCTCGATGAGGAGCATGAGTGAGGGGCAGGTGCTGCTGCCCCTGAAGCTGGGGGGGTGGGGGGGAAAGACAGGCAGAGGCGGGTCCAGGTGGAGAGCCATATTCAGATGAGGTGGCAGGAAGTTAACGTGATTTCCATCCTTTAGCCAGGGTTTCTCTGGGAAGGGGAAGGTGACATCTGCTCGGTGGCGGGTGGGGGCCAGAGGCTTGGGGAAGGGTCATAGGAAAGTTTGGAAAAGGCAACCTTCAATAGTATCATGAGAAAGGACAGATAAGGAAACTTTCAGAAGAAACTGGCCCCGCCACGGGCCTGCTGCGGCTGCCACGTACCCGTGGGCAGGCTGCGCACAGCTCAACTCCAGATGCACCTTTTACATCGACGACAATGTGATGGCGACCCCTCGAGTCGGGCACTGAGTCAGGCATTGCACCTCCCGCGCAGTCACACCTGGCGGCTCCAGGCTCACGCAATCTCTTCTCTGAATTTTGACCTCAACGGTTAATATTGCTTTGCAGAGTCTGAATGAGAGAAAATAGTTTTAAGGGCCCCTATGCTTACTGGAATTACTCCGTAAAGCCATGCCTATTCTATAAACACTAATTTAACATTACAAATGTGGCCCCCAAACGCTGACAAAGTTCTCCCCGAATAGTGGGGTACTTCCCTTTAATGCTGAGAGCCAGGATCATGCTGCCGTGATGGTGTTTTCCTCATGCTTGTTGCCCCTGTAAACCCCCTCTGAGCACTGGTCCTTCTCTTGTCTCTCGAGGCCCCACCCATTACTTAAAATGAACTATTATTTTAGCATTTACTCTTTGTGCATATTATAGAGAAAGAAAACAATTGTAATTACTATAATTCTGCCATCTCTGAGGTTCCCTCCCTATTTTGCTCTCTGCAAACCTCAAATTTGCTAATCCCCAGGCTGTGACACCTCCCTTCTTAAACTGTCAGCCTGCTTCAATTTTTCCCCCCCGTATCATTGTTCCTAATTCTGCCGCTACGTTGTTGAGTTTTGTTTGCTTTCATTCACACATGACATTTTTTTTTCCGTCAGCTGTACTTGTACTTTGAGATAGTAGTGGAGACAGTCCAAAAGCTTTGGGGACAGTTGGTTGTGGAATAAAACAGTGCTGATATGGAGACTCGGGGATGTTCATTTTCTAAGCTTGCAAAGAAATCCTCAAAAGACTGAGGAGCTGAGGCCTCCTCTCAGGTGCCTTTTGTTCCGCATCTTCACAAGTCATTGCTGCTCCTGCCCCAAGGCAGGTGAACCAGCCAACCCAGGTCCCAGAGTGTGCCCAGCCCTGGGGACAGGGGCAGGGCCAGAAAAGCGCATGGCCGGCGGAGGGAGGGAAACCCATTCCAGGCAAAGGAATAGCATCGGCCACCTTCCTCATCGGTGGAACACTGGGGAGGCCCAGAGGCCTGTAGGGCACAGAAACCTCCACCCCAGCCTTGTCCAAGGAAGTCTGGCTTGCTGATGAGGCTTCCACCTGCCATTATTTAGAAGAGCAAGAAATGGAATGTGTAATGGCGCTCACAATTTTTTAGAAAACTATACATTCTATAAAATCTCAAACTACCTATGATGCCCTATGACCGGTCTCATTATCTTTTCTTTTTAACTCTTACTGGGGCACCCTTGAATGTTGAATGGATCCTGACCAAGTCCAGCTGCCCTGGCCTCCATCTCGCTTCTCTCAGGGCTCCTGGACGCCCTCACCCCACACTCCCCAGCTCTGCCATGGCTGCTCTGAGCCCGTCCCTGGACCTGAGTGCAGAATGGCTCCTGGCCTCTTGCCTTAGCCCGTGTTCACCTCTGCAATTCTCTGATCCTGTTGTGGAGCAATTTCTGAAATGATCTATTTGGTTCTCCACCAACTACACTAAGGATCTGAACTTTTTGTAAGGATTGGGAATCGTCAGTATGAATTGAACATCTGAACATTTGTACTCTTCTCTAAGACAAGGAACTTCTCATGAATTGTAGCTGGTGTATAAGGCATTTTCCCCGTACTAAATGGCCCTGACCAATATGCACTTGGAGTTCTTGCCTTCCGATTTTCATTTCTGCCATTAAAGTGTTGGCTTTAGACTTCTCTCCTAGCACATCCATACACTTAGCAGATTTTCTGTTTTTAATATGCTGTGGACTAAAGTGACAGATCCCCAAAGGTGTTAGAAGTATGTCTAAAATCATCACAGATGCCCGTGAGTGAGGCCTTGGGTGAGCATTCAGGGACCAGGGCCATGTGCTTCAATGTATGAACTTTGATTTAGTTTGGTGAATCAAAGACCTTTTTTCTTTTTTTTAATCTTATAAGTTCTTTTGGCTTCATCTCTAAAATGGGTTAACCAATCTTGTTTATCTGGGTTTTCAGAGATTTTTAGAAAATAAACATTTTTATTAAAGCATAACTCACATAAAAAAGTACACAAATCATAAGTGTACAGTGAGATGAATTTTTACAGAGTAAACACCTGGTAATCCTTCAAGAAGTAGAACATCATCAGTGCCTCTAAAGCCGCCTGTTCTATGCCCATTGCCAATCCCCTCTAGTCCCCAGTACTCAGGCGGATTCTTAACCACTGTGCCACCAGGGAAGCCCTGTACATGTCTTTTGATGCACTCATGTACACATTTCTGTCGTTAATCCCAAGAATGGAACTGCTGGATCATAGGCTATGGCTTAATAAATCCTGCCAATACTTGTGGCAAGTGATTGTACCAACTTGCCTTCCCACCAGCAGCAAATAAGAGTTCCAATTACTCCAAATGATCAAGGAACCTTTCATTGAACTTTATAATGAATTACTGTGTTTGCCAAATAAATGCCCCTAGTAGGAAGCAGTGGAATGTGGCAGAAATCATGCTAAAGGGAAACCTCATGTGAAGCGTGAAATCGTTCTGGACCATGAAGTCCTCATTTCTGAAGCAGAGCTGACCTCTAAGACCACTTTCATCTTTAACACTGTTGGCTCATTTTGTGATTCTCATAAGAAGTGCTTCCTTTGTCATGTACTTTCTGGTGTCTCCCTGTGCCAGGCCCAGGACCAGCTCTGGGTGGACGCTAAACAACAGATGTATACAGTGGGCCATCGATGCCTGGCTTCAAGTGCAGAGGTTAAACTGGAGCAAGGACGCTGACCGCTGAAGGGTTCAGGAAGGGCGGGTGGCAAATGAGCAAGAGACATTTGCAAGAAGAGTTCTTGGGCCCAGAGTGGTGTTATTTTGTTCCAGGCAGCACGGCTGACCTACCAGAACAAACGGTCCGAGTCCAAAATGAGCCAAGGACGAGGCAATGCTTGGGCCACTGTGGGCAAGTCACCTCACTGCTTGGCAACACACACCAACCTCCTCTATGCCCGGGCAAGGCAGGTGGCTGCTATCACCTCGGTCAGCCTCCTGCCTTTGACGCTCCAGTGCATCAAAGTCTGAGCTTGGTCTTTGGGTGGATAGAGCCTGTGGCTGTACTCAGGCCTGAGCTGCAAGAGAGACTTGGAGAATGAGGACCTGGCATTTTCCGTTTCTGTAGAGGGTAGGGGCCCCCAAGCTCAGGAAGGGGTTTGGATATTGGACCACTAGAACTATGGTTACTGATGATAACAAGAGCTGAAGCAATTATCAGTTGTCATCCTTCCTGGAGTTTTTAAAAAACATCACAACCAAAGAGGATTAAAACACTCTTTTATTCCTCATTGTTTTCTATAGTTAAAGCTCCCAGGATCCACACCTTAGATCCACGTCACAACTGTCACATGTTCAGAAGTGATACAGCTTCTCAAAACCATGCAAGGGGGCTTCCCTGGTGGTGCAGTGGTTGAGAGTCCGCCTGCCAATGCAGGGGACACGGCTTCATACCCCGGTCCAGGAAGATCCCACATGCCGCGGAGTGGCTGGGCCCGTGAGCCATGGCCGCTGAGCCTGCGCGTCCGGGGCCTGTGCTCCGCAACGGGAGAGGCCACAACAGTGAGAGGCCCGCGTACCACAAACAAAACAAAACAAAACCAAAAAAACATGCAAGGTATGCAGGAGGACTGGCCAAGCTGAGTGGTGGACGGATCGAGGCCCTGCAGCTCCCCGCTGTTGGAAGCAGCTGTCTAACAGGGCAAGTGTTTGTTCCCAGATCTGGAGCACAGTGGTTCATGATTCCTCGATTAAAGGTTTGTCTCCTTCACACAAAGACCTGATCGGGTGCTCATTCTAGAAGCGATGGAAATCTGCTTCCTCCCACCTGCCCAGATGCTCAGCTGTGCACTGACAAATGCACACATGCTGTAAACACGCCAGTGTCACCCTCCTTAGCCCCCGGCCCTCCTGGCCACTCCCCTGTGGCTGGTCAGCCTGGCTGGCTTTTGTATCACTGAGTCCTCCTCACCCGACCAGTTATGGACGGTGAAACAGACACATCTATCCTTCCTCTCCGCATCCTCACCTTTGCCCTTCATGGTGCTTCCTCTGGCTAAGTTGCCTCATCTTCTCCTGAGGTCTCTTCCCCGGGCCCCTGCTACAGGGCAGGCAGGCAGTCAACTCAGTCTGAGAGGAGGGGACTCGGTGCAGAAGAATACGACCTAAAATATCTCATGGGCAGGAGCCCAGCCCTCGTCCTCCCCACGCTCCTGGTGAGTCACTTTAGGCACTGCCTTCGTCCTGGGGCTCTTTTAAAAAGCAGATGCTCCCAGAAGAGGTCAAGTGTTGAGTCACCACCCTTGGTGTCCCACTGTGGGCTATTTTCATCAAGTCACTTTCCTCTGAATTAGGAGGAGCCTCTAGGGGTCGAGGGAGCTTCTAAAGGTCAGCAAAGGGAGCCGAGCAGTAAGGAAGAGACCTGCTAACAGATCTGATCCAGGGCTCCGGAGTCCCCATCCCTTCCTCCCACTGGCCCCCATGCCCCACCCCACCCCCACCTCCCAGGAGAAGAAGAGGCACAGCTCCAGCTGGCTGCCCCAGAGCCCGCTCCTGTCTGGGCCCACACCTCTAGCCCCAGCCCTTCCTACTCTACACTTGCTCCTCAAGTCCCAAACCCTCACACCTACCAGCCTGCATTCTCAGCAGATCACATAGTTCCCCTTGCTACTCAGCATGAATGTAGCAAAACCAGATGCTGGAGTGGCCCTTTGCAGTTTACGCATATGCTTATTCCATTTAGTCTTCACAGCAAATCTGCAGTGGGTGGCTATTATGCCCACCCCATCACTTAGGAACCTGAAGCTCTAAGAGAATTAAAAATAAAATGAAATAATATCCAAAGGCAGAGGGAGGGGAGGGAGGGGATGCTTTAAGGTCTCACAGCTACATAGTGGCCAAGATGGTTTGAGTCAACAACTTATCAGATGTCTGGTCGTGTGCTGGAGGACATCAGAGGCATTCCTGGAGGACCCAGTCCCTCTTCCAGTGTCAGGTCTGAGCCACTCAAAGCTTTGATCCTTCTGTCTTGCTTATTGCACTGGCCAGAATCTCCAGTGCAATGCTGAACAGAAGGGATGAGAACAGACGCCCTTGTCTTTTTCCTGATCACAGGAGGGATGAGAACAGACGCCCTTGTCTTTTTCCTGATCACAGGGGGAAAGCGTTCATCTTTGATCATTAGGTTTGATGTTAGCTGTGGGGTTTTCATAGCTGCCATTTATCAGTTGCGGAAGTTGTCTTCCATTCCTAGTTCACTGAGAGTTTTTAATGAGGAACAGAAGTAGGATTTTGTTAAATGCTTGTTCTGCATCTACTGAGGTCATCATATAGTTTTTCTTTTTAGGCTGGGCCTAAAAAGATTGAGTACTTTTTGAACGTTAAACCAATCTTGAATTCCTGGGTTAAATCCCACTTGGTTAGGATGTGTTATCCTTTTAGTATATCGTTGGATTTGATTTGCTAAAATTTTGTTAAGAATTTTTGCCTCTGTGTTCATAATTCGTCTGTAGTTTCTTTTCTTGTCATTTCTTTGTTTGGTTTGGGTATTAGAGTAACACTGGCCTCATAGATTGGGTTTAGAGGTATTCCCTTCTCTTCAATTTTCTAGAAGAATTTGCGTATTATTTATTCCATAAATGTTTTGTTGAGTTATCTGTGGCTGTTTTGATACTTTTTGGTTGTGATTAAAAAAAAAAAAACATAATCCAGAAAATGTCAACATCAGGCAATCCCAATTGCTATTGTTGGCATCAGCATCCTCACCAGCAACAGACGGCATCATTATTGTTTATCATCCCTGACATCTCCCAGGAGGAATGAAGCTGGCATCTGAATGATGCTCTAGTGGTACTTTATGGGGCTGAAGTCACCAAGAGCTTCTTTCTCATTTGACCCAAACATTTCAGAAACCAATGGCTTCTGAGAATTAGTACTAACTCTTCCAGACCCTGACCTCTTTTGCACTGTTCAGATTCTTTCCATCCTTCCAGGCTTAGCTGGCATCTCTTTTCACTTCCCTGAGGATCCGTCAACACCCCACCCGGGGCCTGTCTTTGAATTCCTGTCACCCTGACAGCCAGAACTACCCAGTTAAGCTCTTTGTGAAGTTCTGCCTCGTGTTATTTTCTTGTTGATTCTTCTATATGTTTCTCTCTAGATTATAAGTTACTTGTCTTATATTGCCTCAAACACCTGATGGAAGGTTGACTGACTTAGGGCTAGTCATCCTAGCATATGGCATATGAATTTCTAACTTCACGATGTCTGCTCATTCAGCAGTGGTTCTGCTAGGAAACAAATACGAGGCAGAACATCTTTTCATATACAACTTTGTCTCATAAATGACTGCATATGTTCTATGTCAGTTCTGCATATCTCCTAAACATTACTCAGTTTTCCTATTGGCAAAATGGCGGGCCTGAGTTTTTTTTCTTAATGAAAACTCTAGAAGCATGGATGACAAGTTAGTGTCTCAATATCGGAAGCATTTCTGCCTACATTTCATTACACTCTCCCATGAGGTGGAAAGAGCAAGTCTCATGCTCATATTGTAAGAGGCCTGTCTTTCCAGCCCTGGCCCCGCCCTGCCTCCTCTGAACTTGGCCTCACCACTCACTCCCTGAGCCCCACACCCATGTGCTGTTCTGTACCCCAGGCCTCCCGTTATGCACTTGGCCTGGAAATCCACCGGGGTCTAATTCAAATATATCCTCAAGTGAATACTAGCCACTCCCACCTCCAAGCAGAATTAATTACTCAAGTGTAAATTTCTAAAAACCACCTTTTTATCTGCTTCATCACATTCTATTTTTTAAAATCTTTAGAACTCATTAATCAAACTCATTAATAAAATATGCCTTCATTTCAAAAATAAATAGAGAGGTTGATAGTCATTTCCATCATTGGAGAGTTTGTCAGTGTTTCCAAGGGCAGTGAGCATTGATTCTGATGGCCCAAACCCAAGCTCTTAGCAGCTGTTAAAATAAACACGTTTACTACCAAAACCCAGGAAGTCTCTAAGTGCCGTCTTGTCTCGCTGTTTTCCAGCGCCCCGTTCTTCTGACCCTCGTTTCTCCCTGGGTATAGTCTCAAGTGGCCCTTTGTATCTGCTTGTGGTTCTGCCTTGGCCCAGGGCTCCTGGCTATTTGTTTACTCGTCCCTTTTCTTGCCTTTCTTTGTTGCCTTCCTCATTCTTTTACTGTTGTCATAACTTGGGCTGGCTGGACATTAGGTCACAGCAGGTCTTGGCAATCAGGAGTCAGGAATGACAGTGACTCTCAGAAACTTGCCTAGCCACAGAGCCCAGCCCTAGTGAGGCTGTTGGGATACGCACCACGTCTTCACTTCTTGCCTCAGAGAAATCCAGCACAACAACGTGTCTGCATAGTTATTTCCTTCCTACCTAATCCCTGGAGACCAGCTGTCAGCCTAAGACTGAGTGACACACAGCAGGTGCCTTGGACCCCTGGATCCTGAGTGTCAGAGCCACTTAGCTCACACACACGCCCCAGGCCCAGTGGGTACCAGATCACAGTGCTGATTAATTGACATTATGTTCATGTGAATTTTATGTGATTATATTTTTGTTCCCATTAGATTGAAATTTAGTTTGAGTTAAAATAACACTTTAGCCTTAAAAGTCCCATGTTGCATTTTTGCAACTCTTCAGTTTACCAGCCACTCAGGTTACTTTTTAGTTTTTCTTTAAGTGTTAACCCCTTTATATGTTACATCCCAAATATGTGTATCTAAAATTGAAAAACACACCTTCCTCTGACAGATGATCTTCCAGGTCCCTCTTCTGCTCTTCTTCCTCCTGCTTTCTTCCCTGGGCGGCTGACCCAGGTCAAGGGCAGATCAAGGGCTCTCTAGCCCTCTGCTGCCCAGGTGGGTTTAGCCAACTGGGAACCAGAGCAGGAGATGGGTGGGGGAGAGGGACGTAGGGTACTTATTCCCCTAGCTCCCTCAGGGCAAGGTCAGCTCTCAACTGGAGGACCCAGGTCCTCTCAAGGAAGACTTCTCTGTGAAGCTTTCTCCTTCTGTAGCAGCCCCTGGAACTGCACTCTCCCTTCTGGTTTCCTGACACCCAACTGCACCTCTTTAAATTCTTCCTTTATTGAATCCCTCATGAGTTTTCCTAACTCGTGTGCCATTGATTTCCTGCTGATAGATTTCAAAAAGTGTTTGAAATCCTCATTCAGAGGTAATGGCACGTTGACAATGTCAAACCACATGTGGGTGCAGACACCTAGACATCTCATAACAAAGGAGAGCGACTGACTCCAGTGGGAGCCTGGGTGAGAAACCCTTTGATTTCACTCAAGGCAGTTGCATCTCAAATACAGCATTTCTTTATTGCAACCGTCCTGTAATGACCATAAAACTTAGTGTTCTATTACTGCAAATTCTGTGTTGGGACTGATTAATGGCTTTGATTGCAAAATTACTGGGAAATTAGTAAATACCATAACAGTTGTTTCGAAACGTGTTTTAAATCACCCCTGGAATTTGGAATCATGGGAATCTTAAACTCTTCCCTGCTTCTCCGTGTAGGGAGAAGTCAGGTTGTGGCTTTATGCCACCAGTATAAGCAACTCCATTCCCCTCTGCTCAGCCAGTTGGTGAAGTTTAGGGAAGGCGGGGGTTCAGCCTGAGAACCTAATCTGCAAGTCCCCAGGTGTTCTGTGTCCTGAGGACCTCCCACCTGCCAGGCCCTGTGCCCAGCGTGTCACGTGCAGCATCCCATCCATCCTCAGCTCAGTCCTGTGATGGGGCTGCTGGTCTTTCTCCTTCACCTGCCCCCAGACCTGCTATGCTTTGGGCTCCCCGGTTCTATGGTGTCCCTGCAGGCTGTCAAGGCCAGCAGACAGCCCCTCACTTGTAAGGAGACATGCAGGAGACGCCACTAATCACACGGGCCTTCCCACAGGTTACCTCACCTGCCAAGGTGACCAAGTTATGAGCCTAGGATTGCCCCACGATACCCGGTGACTCGCTCCCTGCTGGCGTGTGATGGGCCTCTCAGAGGCCCAGTGCCCGGTCTGTTGAGTCTCATGGAGGGAAAATGGTGTCTGGAGAGATGAGTGTTCCTCTTTCTCACCTCTCACAGGGTGACTTTATAGTTCAGGGAGCAAACAGGAAGTAGGATCTTGCTGTCTCTCCTACACAGAGGCATTGGGGTGGCTCCAGGCCCATCCCCCGTCACCCCCCACTGTCATCATGGCGACGCCACAGGAGCCGTTGTGCAGAGCTGAGCCCTCTGCCCGTCCCGGGCCACCCTGTCCCCAGCCCCAGCCCCTGCCTGGCCCCTCCCCAGCCCAGGACCGCACCTGCAGAGACCTGAGCCAGGTCGACCGATGTCAGGTGGCTTCACAGGCCACCCCGATTCCCTGGTTATTTTCTCTTAACTTCACCTGCGTTTCACAGCCCTGACTTTTGGAGAGCCCCCTTCCCCCCGTCGCATTGCGGCACGTGTTTTTGTGTGAACGTTATTTACTTCGCTGTCCCAGTGAAGGAAGAGGGAACTTGGAGGTTCCAGCAGCCCCGTCAGGAGGCCGCCTTTCGAGGCCTGCCCTGCCCTCTGACCCCTTCCTGCCCTGGGTTTGTGACCCCACGCACAGGAGCGCCTCTGTCGCCTCTGGAACAGGCAGCCCCCCTCAGCCGGGGTTCCCACCCCAGGTTCCCAACAGCGCTCTCTGGACTGCAGAGAGCTCAGGCTCGGCTCGGCCAGGCCTCCAGGAGAGCTGCAAGCCGGGCCTCGGAGCAGCAGAGACACGAGCTGCACAGAGAGAAGTCATCGTGTTCTCAGAGGCCACTGGGCTGACCCCACAGGAGGAGGGAAAAGGCTGCTCCTATGGGCAGCTCCAGTCTTGGCCAACCCCAGCCCTTCCTAACCCTCACCCGACCCTGCAGCCCCGCCCCAGGTTGCATTTCTGTGCACTGAGAAGCATTTAACGCTCCATGACCCACCTCATCCCAAGGTTTGGCATCGTATCTTACACACACACACGCATACACCTGACACACACACACGCATACATGCACAAAATACATATACACCTCTATACACATAATACATACAGGTTCATGCACACTTATGCACACATGTACACAGTTACACATAACGTGCACATATTCCATCTTACACACCTACACATACATCACACACACACACACACACACACATACACACACACATATATATACACTCTCACAAACTACACAACCAACCATTAACAGTGGCTCTCTCTGTTGCCCAGGCAGAGTGGCACCAGTTCTGGTTCAATCCTTTCCACCCACCATCTCCCTTTGATGGGAACTTGGGGGTAGGAGATAGTGGCCATTGGACCAGTTCATCCCCATCACACTGAGGTGCTATTAAATAAGTAACTTTTATTTTTTTTATTTTTTTTTTTTTTTGCGGTATGTGGGCCTCTCACTGTTGTGGCCTCTCCCGTTGCGGAGCACAGGCGCCGGACACGCAGGCTTAACGGCCATGGCTCATGGGCCAAGCCGCTCCGCGGCATGTGGGATCCTCCCAGACCGGGGCACGAACCCGTGTCCCCGGCATCGGCAGGCGGACTCTGAACCACTGCGCCACCAGGGAAGCCCAATAAGTAACTTTTAGATTAAGAAGCAGAATGGCCATGATTTAGGATGTGTCTGCTTGTGACCGAGGTGAGCGTGTTTCTGAGGATCATACCTTTTCCTCTTTCCAGCTGTGGACTCATCCAGGGCGGGGATGCTTTCTGACTTTTTTATTTTTATTTTTTGATGGTGCGCTTGTTTTTATCCTAAGTCCTTATCACAGGCAGGTGGTGGGTGCCTGGTTTTAATGAATGGATGAAAGAACAAATGGATCAACGAATCCATTCATTAAAAGCAATGACTGTGATTAATGGTGAAGATGACCACAAAAAATAGATGTTTGAAAGGATGGGTGAGGGATGGCATGAGGAATAAGATAACCTGATAAATTGTTACCTTCTAATTTTTTTCTCTCACTAACTCAAGTCTGCAAAGAAAAGTCATTTGATTTTTTAAGTGATAAATTAGTTGCTGGCTCCTGATCCCAGAGCTTCCTGGCTGGTGGAGAACATGAGCTATCCATGTTGAATGTCCTTGTCCCACGTTACACAGCAGCAGGGTATGTGTAGTGGGGGAGAACCAGTTCTTGTCCTCTGTCCTGAAATGGCCTCTTCGGGACCTGGGTTCCTTTGCAGCATCTGTTCTGGGGTGCCTCGGGGAGTGGGCATCTGGGCCATGGCAGCCTGTGGTCCTGTTTCCCAAGTGGGCTCACATGCTCTAGGCCTCCAGGATCCAGGCTGTGAGTGGACATGAGCCAGGCCCACTGGGCCAAGCTCTAAAGAACTCGGGGTTGATGACAAGCTGGAGTGACATTCAATTTGTCCACAGCACCATGCTAAACAAGACATCTCTCTCTACAACTCAGTCTGGCTTGTGGCCTCCAGTTGCCAGCTTTTTCTCTGGAGGAAAGATTCAAGCCCTACACAGACTAGTTCCCTCTGTAATTCTCCTAAGGATATATTTAGGGCACAGCCTCATCTCCAGAGGATGCCAAGCATTTCAGCACAGCTTCCTCTGGTTTCAGGCCTCCACAGAGTGCTGTGTGTGCATCTCTCCTGCCTTCCCTTCCACACGTTCACATCCTCAAGGGCATCCCCATAGAACTGCCTAGAGAGGTAAACTGGCCATACACCTTCAGCCCCATGTCCAGATGAAAGAGAAGGACAGACACTCAAATGGGAGAGCCTATTGAAGGAGAAGAATTGTCTGTGACCAGAGAGGGAAGTGGCCTTTGCTTGCTCTGGAGAGGTGGAGGAGGGAGAGTGAAGACGGCCCACTCTCCTTTCTCCCTATGATGCTGGGATGTCGGCCCTGAGCAGAGAGATTAAGGATTAGATGCGGGAGAGGGGTTGGCATTTTATTTTATTTATTTATTTATTTTAAAAATTTTTTTTTTGCGGTACGCGGGCCTCTCACTGCTGTGGCCTTTCCCGTTGCGGAGCACAGGCTCCGGACGCGCAGGCTCAGCGGCCACGGCTCACAGACCCAGCCGCTCCGCGGCATGTGGGATCCTCCCGGACCGGGTCACGAACCCGTGTTCCCTGCATCGGCAGGCGGACTCTCAACCACTGCGCCACCAGGGAAGCCCGGGGTTGGCATTTTAAATTAAGTGGCCTTAGATGTTTATCACCCTCCAAGTAAAAGTAAGCTTGAGATGTCAGAAGTCAGGAATGGAAGTTCAACTAAATATGTTTAAAGACAGAGAAAGAAGGTAAAGTAAAGCTATTTCCTGATTATGTCCTAGCAGGTTCAGCTACTAAATAGATCAACTTCGTCCAGCCCCAGGAGACACCGTCTACCCTGGGGAAAAGCCTTCTAATTTTGTGTTTATTCTAGACGATCTGGGCCTGACCTGAGACCATAGACCTTTGGAAGACAGAGTTAGTCTGACTTAGAGGTTACTCTACTCGCCTGCCCACTGCATCCTTCCCAAAGGGAATGAGGACAGGCCCAGCCCCAGCTCAGACGAGAAGCTGGGAAGAGGGAAAATATAGGAAGCAAAAAATGTGTAGAGATTACTCTCAAAAAACCTTAACCCAGACGCACCGGTCAAAAGCAAAAAAATACTCAGAGATCAGGGAGGACAAGAGGGCTGCTCGAGCAAGGAGGCATCCTTGGCTTCCTGAAATGCTTAAGGGGCGGGGATCTGACGGCTCCTTCAGCTCATGCACGCCCTCGGCCTGTGGACCAGCCAAGGAATCTTTCTCTCAGGGACCTCAGTTTTCCCCACTGTCAAAATAGACACCAAAAGCTGGTTCCAGTGACCTCACCAAGTAGCATGAAGTCAGATACAATTTCATGCCCTTACATGAAGGAGGAACTCTGAAAACTGCAGAAAGCCACCCTGAACCCAAAATATCCCCTGTTGTCACCATTGCCAATTACTGAGGCCCTTATGGTAACTGGTTACCTCTGTAATTCTCTGAAGGATGTATTTAGGGCATTCTTGCTTTGTAACTGTCTTTGGGATTTTGCAATACAGTATTCTACTAATTTTAAATATGCATAGTCTCAGCTTACAAACAAGTTGTGTTCTAAAAGTAGATTTGCAGGTTGGTTAGTTGGCTCTCAGAATTCAGTTTCACATGAAAACTGTGCTAAAACAAAATCTATGATTCATGTGCAGTCAAGCTAGTAGAAAACAATACTGTTACAATGCGGTAATGAAGCCAAATGGAAAAATATTATATTAAAATTGACCAAGTGAATGGTACACTGACTAGCTTAAATCCAGGTACTTTAAAATTCTCCACTAATGCTTGAATGCTGCTGTTTCCTGCATCCTGAAGCCTTGTGCTGGGCATAAAGCAGTCAAGGAGGGGATGTGGAAAATTGTGGTGGAATTCCTAGCAAGTCAGAGCACCCACACATTTCTCCTCTAGAACTTCCCGGAGCTAGGCTTCTTCCACCGTCTGTGTCCACCGACCACTTCCTGGCTCCACCCCACCCTTAACATGCCTCCCCATCTTCCTCTAGCAAGGATGATAGCCACACACAAGGTGTTACGGTTTAGGGGGCAGAGGGGTTGACATTTCTACTTTTAAATTTACTAAGATACTTTAACTGCAAAAAAGGAAAGTAGCAGGTCCTCAGTTGCCAGGTTCTAACCCAGAGGAACGGAGCATTAAATCAAACACGGAGCGACTCTACTGTGTCACTGCACAGGCCACACATTCATGACGCCGGCCCTGAACGTGGCATCCACCTGCTGGACAACCTTGACCCTCCCGGGTCATGTCCCATTTCCTGTCCAGATTTCCCAGGTGCCTTCATTTAGCCTCCCTCCATTGTGTGGACCATGCCAAGGGCCGCTAAGAAAGGCATCTCTGGGTCCTGGCCTCAGAGACGCCATGTCTCCAGGGCCCTACAACTATTTGGCTAAGCAGACAGTCTCTAAACCAGCATGCACTTTCCACTTCACACTGTGCCTGCACAGAACCTCCTCTATGACAAACTTTCAAAAATAGGAACACAGCGCCCCGGGACAAAGGCAACAGACATGGCTGCAGGGGTCACACCAGGTTCTTCCTGTTTCAGCATCTACTTGTTCACTGGTCTACACTTCAGCATGCTGGCTGCACCCAGGCCTTTCTTTAGGTTTTTAGCCAACATTAAGCCCCAGTGTTATGTGTCAACTTGACTGGGCCACGGGATGCCCAGATATTTGGTCAAACATTATTCTGAGTGTGTCTGTGAGGGTGTTTTTGGATGAGATTCACATTGGAATTAGCAGGCTAAGTGAAGCAGATTGCCCTCCCCAGTATGGGTGGGCATTGTCCAATCAGTTGAAAGCCTGAATAGAACAAAAAGGCTAACCCTCTCAAGACTAAGGGAAAAAAACACACCCTGCCTGATTCCCTTGAGCTGGGACATCGGTCTCCCGCCTTTGGACTCAAACTGAAACGTTGGCTCTTCTTGGGTATGGAAACTGCTTGCTTTGGGACTGGAGCTTCCACCACCAGCTCTCCTGGGTCTCCAGCTATTGACTGCAGACTGTGGGACTTAGCCTCCATAATCTCACAAACTAATTCCTTATAATAAATTTCTACTATCTGTCTATCTACCTATCTACCTACCTATGTATCAATCTTAAAAAAGCCGTTGTTTTATATGTATTTATATTTTTACATATCTATATATCTAGATATATGTATATCTGTATATCGATATATATCTCCTATTGGTTCTGTTTGTCTGGAGAACTGTAACTAATGCACCCCGTCTATCCAAAAAAAGTGCAGTTAGGATTGAAAGTGCCCATAACGATGAACAGGATGTCAGTGCCCTTCAAGCAACGGCCCCCAGGAACACACCTGTGGGTGACCAGCATCACACTGAGGGAGAACATACACTGTGGGGAACTGTGCAGCATCTCTGTAAGAGAGTGTTAGCAAGAACCTATTATAGAATTTGGGCTTTGGGGGTGATTGGGAAGGATCCAAGAAAGCAGTGGATTGCACAAAAAAGTAAGGACAGAAAGTGAGACAATTCTATGTTTATCTCAACAAACACCTTCTCTCTGGGGAGGGCTAACTAGAGCAGGGATAAAGCTATGCTTGGCAAAGATGCTGCAGTCACTCATTTCAGCTGACGGGAGTGTTGTTTGGAAGTTCGTGGTGGCATGGTGATTTTGGTTTGCCCTGGCTTGGACAAAGGTATGAAGTGGCCCTGTGTTGTCTCACTTTGTCATGGTCTCAGAGTGGCCTTTTCTGATGTTGGTGTTCTGTGAGATTATTTGTGTCCCCCTACTCCATATTCTCAGTCACTTCTGCTCCCCCAGTTCTCCCCTCCCTTGCCCCAGCCTGCCTCTCCACCCAGGAGAGAGCTGAAAGCTTATCCAGAGAGGCAGATGGCTGGGTCTCCCCTATGCAGACAGAGGGTCTCTGGGACCTTCCGAGGGGAGTAGCCTCAATACACACTAGCATTTTTCCTGCTTATTGTGACTCCCTTTCTAAAATCTTTGTACTCTGTATTATTACCAAAACCCAAGCACTGTGCTGAACACTTTACATGTATTCACGAATTCGACCCTTAAAACAACCCTAGAAGGTAAGTATAGTATTGTTTTCATTTTGATGGTGGGGTAACCCAGGTACACATAGAGTAAAAAACAATAACGGGGCTTCCCTGGTGGCGCAGTGGTTGAGGGTCCGCCTGCCGATGCAGGGGAAATGGGTTCGTGCCCCGGTCTGGGAGGATCCCACATGCCGCGGAGCGGCTGGGCCCGTGGGCCATGGCCGCTGGGCCTGTGTGTCCAGAGCCTGTGCTCCGCAACGGGAGAGGCCACGACAGTGAGAGGCCCACGTACTGCAAAAAAAAAAAAAAAAAAAACAATAACGACAACAAAGCAAAACCTGACAACAAAGAGCTACACTCCACCCACCATGAAAAAGTCCCTCTTGTGCTTGATCACATGGCATGATGTGCATCTATGCAGGATGACATAGACAAAATCAGAGAACTTCCTTTCCATCTGCACACTATTTCCAGAGTAAAGTATCATTTTGCCCTGGACCCAAACCCTGCACTGCTCCCTACTGCCTAAAGAATTAAGCCCAAATGCCTTACATCGAGACCCAGGCCAGATTTGAGACCCTGTCTTGACTATTCCGGTGTCCTTAGTTTCCCCTTTCCCCTAAGTGAGCTTCCTGCTATGCCCACAGCCATACATTCACTGCCCCCTGAACATGTCGAATGCATTTCCACATCCATGCTACTCCCTCCAGCTGGAATATCCCCCTACCTCCATCCAATCTCAGTTCCATCTCTCCTTCCCAACTCAGATCTGTGTTCCTCTGTGCAGTTTTCCTGGCAGGTATCCTGTGCTATTTTATATTCTTATTTATGTTTTTATGTATCACCCTTGTTGTCCCAATAAGACCTATGGTAGATAGTTTGCAAAACAACCACAATAGTTTCTCCCCTGCCTAGATGTGTGTCCTTTTGCAGAATGACTTGCCCTGGCCACTTCTACCTTCAAGAGGCAGAGTCTTTGTCTTCACTCTTTTGAGTCTGAGTTTGAATGTAAATATGACTTGTTGTGGCCATTGGAACGTTAGATAATCCTCGCCACCATGTGAGGAGCCTGGGCTAGCCAGCAAAGGATTAGAAAACACAAGGAGCAGAGATGGATCTTCCCAGCTGATCAACCAAAGCCAAGCTATCCTAGACCAACCAGCCTGCCAGATGTGTGAATGAGGCCACCCTAAATCATCCAGCCCCAGTTAAGCCATCCTGGACAGAAAAGGCATTCAAGCCAACCCAAGGAATTGTGAACAAACAATATATGTTTCTTTTTACATGCCAGTACATTTTGAGATGGTTTGTTATGCAGCAAAAGCTAACAAATACAACATTATAAACTCCATCAGGTGCTGCGCTATGACCCACCTTACATGAATTCTTGGAATTCAGCCTTGCACATGACAGTCTTCAATAAATGTTTGTTTGTGATGATAACAACTCGAATAAAGAATGTTGAGGAATTCCCTAGCAGTCCAGTGGTTAGGACTCCATGCTTTCACTGCCAGGGCCCAGGTTCAATCCCTGATCGGGCAACTAAGATCCCACAAGCTGCAAGGCATAGCCAAAAATAAATAAATAAAGTAAAAAAAAAAAATAAAGAATGTTGAGAGCTGGAGTTTGAAGGCCAGGCCTAGCCTTCAGAGAGGGTGGAGATCTGGGGGTGCCTGGGAAAGCTGTTTCATGCTTAAAACCTGGACTGAGCCAACTGGGTGATATCAGAGTTCATGTTAGCCTACCTTAACTCTGTGGAGTTTCTATCATGAAATTCCCTTTTCTCACAGGACAACTTAGCTGGGCACTAACTTGGCCATCACATGCTGGATTCAGCTGATGGAGTAGCAGGAAGGGGTTACCTTTGGGAAGAGAGATGCAGCCTCTGGAGGTGAGCTCTCACATTTTATCATTCCTTCCATTTATCTAGTGTTTACTGAACACCCACCATGTGCCTGGTGGTGGGCTGGGGACTAAGGAAATGAACAAGCCTGATCCCACCAGGTCCTCAAGGGGCTCTAGTCTGAAACGTCAGAACACATCTGACCATCTCCTGGCTCAAGTTCAACAAGAAGAGAGGTGAGTTAGAGAGCTCCTGTTCTAGGGCTCATTTTCCTGAACAAATTGACCGTTTTACTATTTTACCTCTTCCACTTGTGGAAATTTATAGACAATTTCCCAAGTCTTTAAGTTTATATTTTCTTAACCAAATTGAACTTTTCTTAAGAAAACAAGTAAAAATTAATTGTCCTTAATGGTATAATCATCTAACTCCTGATGTAACGAAACTCTGTGCAGCTGAGTCCTGGGTGCCACATACTCAATATCAAGACCTCAGACCGCGGTGGAAGAATGCAAGGCAGTGATGCCTGGTGTCCTCCAAAGGTTCTGTGACACCCTGCCTGATGGCCAAGGGCCTGACCATGGCTCCTCAGATGGGTTATAGTAATCACAAACCCAGTCATGGATTACTGGGTATTGAGTGCTTATTATTTAAGTGCTAACAGTTTTAAACACTCTATTCTTTTCAATTCTCTCAGCAACCCCGTGAGATAGGAACTACTATGATGTCTTTTTGCAGATGAGAAAACCGAAGCACTAAGAAGTTAAGGAACTCACCCAAGGTCACACAGCTAATACGTAGCAGAGCTAGGGCTTGACCTCAGTGTTTTCGTTTTTATCTTTCGTAAAGCTTGCACCACTTTAGACCTGGCCTGTTAACAGCACTGTTGGGAGACTCTCTGGACTCCTTTCCTTTCCTCCCACTCTAGAACTTCAGTGTCCCTGCAGCCCGGCACTTATTTATAGGTGGTAACTTGCCTTCTGCTGTTTTTGCTCTTAGAGGATTGGAAGTGCTCCTTACACAGCACTTTACTTCCAGTTTGGTTTATCTTTGAGCTTTAGCTCAAAACGAATAAGAGAGCCTGACCTGTTCCCTCCAGGCAGCTTCTGAATGAGAGCCTTCCAGAACTGTCAGCCAGCGCTTAGCTGACACCAGCCCAGCTCCAGGCTGCAAGTGACTTGGGGTGGCTCTGCGAGGCTTGAGGCTCACGGGAGCTCCTGTCCCAGCGCTGAGCAACAGGCCTGCAGACACGGCTGGCTGAGTGAGGGAGTCGCTGGGCCCGAGAGGCAGGAAATGACCTCACCTGCCAGGCCAGCACCAGTCTTTTCTACTTTCAGTTATAGACACTTTGTAAAAAGAAGAAGAGAAAACCCTGGAGGGATGGCTCCCTACCTGAATGTGGTCCCCAGCCCCTCCCTTCCTTTCCTCCTCTCCGTCCTGAGCCACTTCCCTCCCTCCCTCTCCTCTCAGCCCAGCCCTTCCCTTCCTCCTCCTCTCCCATCCCCCTTCGCACACAAGATCTCCTCTCCCTTTCCTAAAGTCCAGCCTATAGGAATTTCCTCCTAATTCAGATCCGGTTTTCCGGCGTTACCATGGCAACCCGTGGCTAGCAAGGCTTTTCAGCAAAGTCACTTCTCCCCTACATTTTTCATAGAAATCCGCATTCTACATCTTGCTCCTCCCCACTTGCCGTGTTTGAGCAAAACTCTAGTCCCAGGCTTTCCAACATCTTTAAATGTTTTTAAACAGCCATATCTCTTTTATATCAACTAAGTTGATGTATTTTGAATAATTTAAGATATAATGTCATCAACTTAGTTCATTCCGAATACATCAGTACAATTTTCTCCATGGAGTGTACCTGGCTGACTTAGTGAGGGGTGGACAAGTTGAATTTGTATTTATGCAGGGGCGTTGACCGGAGCTGAATTGTGAATACTGAGTAGGGAAGTGGCTCAGGTGGGACTGTTGGTGCCCCACAGGGAAGGTGGGAGCAAACCAGAAACCTGCCCCAAGGAAATTGTCCTGTCCACAAGTGTCAGTGAGAACTTGTGAAAATAGGCACAAAACACCCAGAACTCAGCATCTTCTCCAAGCCCTGAGCAAAAAATCCTAAATCTGGTGCAAAGGAAAGAATATGCCCTCTGAAATTAGGCAGAATTGAGTGCTATCCTCAATGCTGTTAATGAACTAGCTGTGCTTGGGCAGGTTCCTTACCCTCTCTGAATCTCAGTAGTATATCTTGCAAAGTTATTGGGAGAAATAAATGGGCTAATGCACGTAAAAGGGCCTAAAGTAGTTCTCGGCACACACTCGCTAAAGAGTAACTGCCATATTCCAGTTATTGTCATGAGCAAAGTTCTATGAGGCAGCATCAAGATTCAAGCTGAGCACAAGAAGCAGATACCAAGGTTACCAAATAATCAGGCTGCACAGCTGGTAACCAAACCAGAAATCACGGTCTCAACACTCCAAAGTTCAAGATATAAGCAGTAACGAGACACTAAGGCACCGAGTCTCATCAGACGCTGTTACAGGAGCAACATCCTAGCATCATCAGGTGGAAACTGACCCAGCAAAGGAACCGTGCACTGGCTGCTTTCAGCGTCCTCTCCCCTCTCCATGGCCTACTGGAGATGTGCTGGAATGTGTGTTAGGCAGGCCAAGAGCTGAGAGCAGGACAGTGTAGGGAGAGAAAGCCAGGTCCCTACTGGGCCCAGAAAAGAAGCTTGAGCACACACGGATGGGGACTTGACCTGAGCTCGTTCAGCAGGACCCGTGAGTGTGGGGTTGGTTCCAAGCCTTGAACCTTCAACTTGGAAAATATGTCCTACAGAAGATTCTGAAATTTAGTGCATAACAGGACTGTAAATGAGACATTTCCTGGCATCCACAGCAGCAGGGGCCACATCAGCAGTGCCGTACATACTAAGAGACTACACCTACAAAAGCAACCACTAGCTCAAGACCCCCTTCTAGGATATATAAGAGAAGATCAAGTAAAACTACTGGGGGCCCTTTCTTTGGAAGTTGTTTCCCAGGCAGAGGTAGCAGGGAGTGGGGCAGAGAATTTGGCTCATGTCTGCTCGAAAGTGGTGGGCTGCTGTTTGAGAAAAATGTAAAGGTGAGACATTATAATTAAAGCTTCTCCTGAGGGTGGAGGAAGAAGAGAAGCCAACTGCACTTTTAGAAGGAAAGCAACACAGGTCTCACCACGGGTCAGCCATGAGCTCCCTGAGAGGGAGCCAACTGCATAGCCTTGAACAGGTCTCTGCCCAGAGGCCCTCCCAGAGGAGTGAGGTAACACAACAGAGGGTCTGTGTGGGGCGGACTTAGGAGCCAGGAAGGAGTCATAAGTAGCCAGCTGGAAGAAGCATAGTCCAGGACAGAAAACTGTGGTTAGAGGGATCCTGGCAAACCCACAGAAGAGATCTATGAGGGGGAAAATTAGCATCTGAACATGAGTCACACACAGAAGGCACCAAACCAGATGACAGTAGTACAGATCTAGTGAGAACTTTTCTCTTCCCCTTATCTTCTTCTCTCCTTGAGCCAACCACGGAGAAGCTAGAGGCAGGATGCGGCAATAGAGGGCAACAAGATGGGGAGATAAGGAAGAAAAAACTGGTCATCCACACCTACCCTCAGCCACTGCATGTTTCCTAGCCAAGTATGGTCTTAACCAGGAGAGGAGCTTAATCCAGGTGAAGGATACATTTTTTTTTCTTTTCTCAGCTTTATTGAGGTATAATTGACAAAAATTGTATGCATTTAAGGGGTATAATGTGATGGTTTCATATAAATACACATTGTGAAGTGATCACCACAGCCAAGCTAATTAGCATTACCTCACATAGTTACCATTTTGGGGTTTTCTTTTCTTTTCTTTTCTTTTCATCCCCCTACCCCCATCCCCTCTGGCAATCACCTTTTGTTCTCTGTATCCATGAGTCTATTTCTGTTTTGTTACGTTTGTTCATTTCTTTTGTTTTTTAGCTTCCATATATAAGTGAAGGCATACGGTCTTTCTCTTCCTTTGTCTGACTTACCTCACTTACCATAAGACCCTTTAGGTCCATCCATGTTGCCACAAAAGGCAAGATTTCATTCTTTTTTAGGGCTGAAAAGCTGTGTTATATTCTATTGTATATCTATCTCCTATCTATCTATCTATCTATCTGTCTATCTAATCTTCTTTATCCATTCATTTATCAATGAACACTTAAGTTGCTTCCATATCTTGGCTAGTGCTGCAATGAGCATATGAGTGCATGAATCTTTTAGAATTAGTGTTTTTGTTTTCTTTGAAAAAATACCCAAAAGTGGAATTGCTGGATCATATGGTAGTTCTATTTTTAATTTTGGGGGGAAACTTCATACTGTTTTCCATAGTAGCTACACCAATTTACCCTCCCACCAACAGTGCATGAAGGTCCCATTTTCTCCATATCCTCACCATCTGTTGTCATTTGTGGTCTTTTTGATGATGGCCATTCCAATAGATGTGAGGTGATATCTCGTTGTAGTTTTGGTTTGCATTTCCCTAATTATTAGTGATGTTGAGCATCTTCTCACGTGCCTGTTGGCCATCTGTATGTCTTCTCTGGGAAGATGTTTATTCAGGTCCTCTGCCCATTTTTTTTTTTTTCCCATGGGCAAATCTGTTTTATCCAGAGTAACTGAAAAGCACCACAAGCAGCAGCTCCTAGCCACCCCATGGGTGGATCCTGCAGATGCTCTGCTGCGCAGAAGACACGGGACCCAAGTGCAATTCCATTGACACCAAGTTCTAGAACAGGTAAAACACACCTATGGCAGCCATAAAGTCAGCAGGTTTACACCTGGGAGTGGGGGTGGAGGGATGCGGTGGGAGTAGCTGGGAAAGGACACAAGGGGCTTCTGCAATGGGGAAGAACAGAGAAGGGGCTGAGAATGTTCTAGGTCTTGATCTGGACTCAGGTGCTGTGGAGGTGCACATGTGTAAAATTTCATGGACTAACACTGCTGTGCACACTCAGGGTATGTATGTGCAACTCCAGTGTTTTGTTTTTGTTTCTTTTAAGGGAAACAATTGGATCTGGGAAGGTTGGCATCTTTTTAGCTAGGGAATGGTGGAGAATTCTCTCTTCTTGTCTGATAAAGTTGAAGAAAACTGAAAGTCTTCTAGAGGTGATGTCTGGAGAGATGGGCGACTGAAATATAAGGGGTTTTTCCCCGCCGGCAGGAGGATAAAAAGTTGCCATCTTCCACAATCCGAGTCCCAAAGCTCGGAGAGATTTCCAAAGATTGTTTAGTTGATTTTTCTCCTATTTACATGCAGATCATAGTGTCTGGGGCCCAGGAATTCAGACACACGGCTTTGGATCCACTCAGCCCCATGAAGAATCCTGTCTGAAACTCGCACAAAGCCAGACACACACTTCTTCAGAAACATGCTGTTTCCTTTTTCTCTGGGGCTCCAGGGAGCGGGTGCAACGAGCAGGGCCTCAGACACGCTCCCATCTGCAGAGTCCCGGGGATCCCGTCCCTCTGTTCTGCTGGACTGCAATCCAGCTGGCGTTCACAGTGTGTTCCCCCAAAGGGCCAAACCTCGTCACCACCACCACCTTCCTGAGCTGCTCCATGGCGGGCTCAGACTGCACCTCTGACCCACTCCTGTCTGGACTCCTCTGCCCACTTTTTTTTTTTTTTTTTGCGGTACGCGGGCCTCTCACTGTTGTGGCCTCTCCTGTGTGGAGCACAGGCTCCAGACGCGCAGGCTCAGCAACCATGGCTCACGGGCCCAGCCACTCCGCGGCATGTGGGATCTTCCCGGACAGGGGCACGAACCCATGTCCCCTGCATCGGCAGGTGGACTCTCAACCACTGGGCCACCAGGGAAGCCCATCTCTGCCCATTTTTTTATCGAGTTGTTTGTTTTTGATGTTGAGCTGTATGAGTTCTCAGTATATTTTGGATAATAAGGCCTTATCAGATATATCATTTGCAAATATCTTCTCCCATTCAGTAAGCAACATTTTCATTTTGCTGATAGTTTCCTTCTCTGTGCAAAAGCCTTTTAGTCTGATGTAGTCCCACTTGTGTATTTTTGTTTTTGTTTCCCTTGCCTGAGGAGACATATCCAACAAGATATTGCTAAGACCAATGTTAAAGAGTGTTCTGCCTATGTTTTCTTCTAAGAGTTTTATGGTTTCAAGTCTTACATTTAGCCTTTAATCCATTTTGAGTTTCTTTTTGTATATGGAGTGAGAAAGTCGTCCAACTTGGTTCTTTTACCTGCAGCTGTTCAGCTTTCCCAGCATCAATTATTGAAGAGATTTTCTTTTCCCCATCAATTATTCTTGCCTCCTTCATCATAGATTAATTGCCCATTAAGTGTAGGTTCATTTCTGGGCTCTCTATTCTGTTGCATTGATCTCTGTGTCTGCTTTTGCCAGTACCATATAGTTTTTATGACTGTAGCTTTGTAGTATAATTTCAAATCAGGGAGCATCATACCTCCATCTTTGTTCTTCTTTCTCAAGGTATTTGAGCTATTTGGGCTCTTTCGTGTTTCTATACAGTTTTAGAATTATTTGTTCTAGTTCTGTGAAAAAAAATGCCAGTGGTATTTTGATAGGGATTGCATTGAATCTGTAGATTGCTTTGGGTAGTATGGTCATTTTAACAATAATAATTCTTCTAATCCATGAGCATGGTATATCTTTCCATTTATGCCATCTTCAACTTCTTTCATCAACATCTTATACTTTTCCAAGTACAGATATTTTACCTCCTTTGTTATATATATTCCTAGGTATTTTATTCTTTTTGATATAATTGTAAATGGGATTGTTTTCTTAATTTCTCTTTCTGATAGTGTTCATTGCTAATGTATAGAGACACAAAAGATTTCTGTATATTAATTTTGTATCCTGCAACTTTATTGAATTTATAGTTTTTTGGTACCGTCTTCCAGTTTTTCCATACATACTATCATGTCATCTACAAACACTGAAAGCTTTACTTCTTCCTTTCCAATCTGGATTCCTTTATTTCTTTTTCTTGTCTGATTGCTGTGGCTAGGACTTCCAATATTGTGTTGAATAAAATTGGCAAGAGTTGGCATCCTTATCGTGCCCCTGATTTTTTTTTAACATCTTTATTGGAGTATAATTGCTTTAAAATGCTGTGTTAGTTTCTGCTGTACACCAAAGTAAATCAACTATATGTATACATATATCCCCATATCCCTCCCTCTTATGCCTCCCTCCCATCCTCCCTATCCCACCCCTCTAAGTGGTCACAAAGTACCGAGCTGATCTCCCTGTGTAATGCAGCTGTTTCCCACTGGCTGTCTATTTTACATTTGGTAGCGTATATATGTCAGTGCTACTCTCTCCTTCACAACTTACCCTTCCCCCTTCCTGTGTCCTCAAGTCCATTCTCTATGTCTGTGTCTTTATTCCTGTCCTGCCCCTAGGTTCATCAAAACCTTTTCTTTTTTTTAGATTCCATATATATGTGTTAGCACACAGTATCTGTTTTTCTCTTTCTGACTTACTTCACTCTGTATGACAGACTCTAGGTCCATCCACCTCACTACAAATAACTCAATTTCATTTCTTTTTATGGCTAAGTAATATTCCATTGTATAAATGTGCCACATCTTCTTTACCCATTCATTTGTTGATGGACACTTAGGTTGCTTCCATGTCCTGGCTATTGTAATTAGTGCTGCAATGAACATTGTGATACATGACTCTTTTTGAATTATGGTTTTCTCAGGGTATATGCCCAGTAGTGGGATTGCTAGGTCATGTGGTAGTTCTATTTTTAGTTTTTTAAGGGGCCTCCATACTGTTCTCCATAGTGGCTCTATCAATTTACATTGCCACCAACAGTGCAAGAGGGCTCCCTTTTCTCCACACCCTCTCCAGCATTTATTGTTTGTAGATTTTTTGATGCTTCTGACCAGTATGTGGTGATACCTCATGGTGGTTTTGATTTGCATTTCTCTAACGGTTAGTGATGTTGAGCATCCTTTAATCTGTTTGCTGGATATCTGAACATTTTCTTTGGAGAAATGTCTATTAAGCTCTTCTGCCCATTCTTGGATTGGGTTGTTTGTTTTTTTTGATATTGAGCTGCATGAGCTGCTTGTATATCTTGGAGATTAGTCTTTTGTCAGTTGCTTCGTTTGCAAATATTTTCTCCCATTCTGAGGGTTGTCTTTTCGTCTTCTTTATGTTTTCCTTTGCTGTGCAAAACTTTTTAACTTTCATTAGGTCCCATTTGTTTATTTTTGTTTTTATTTCCGTTTCCCTAGGAGGAGGGTCAAAAAGGATCTTGCTGTTATTTATGTCATAGAGTGTTCTGCCTATGATTTCCTCTAAGAGTTTTATAGTGTCTGGCCTTATATTTAGCTCTTGAATCCATTTTGAGTTTATTTTTGTGTATGGTGGTAGGAAGTGTTCTAATTTCATTCTTTTACATGTAGCTGTCCAGTTTTCCCAGCACCACTTATTGAACAAGCTGACTTTTCTCCATTTTATATTCTTTCCTCCTTTATCAAAGATAAGGTGACCATATGTGCGTGGGTTTGTCTCTGGGCTTTCTATCCTGTTCCATTGATCTATATTTCTGTTTTTGTGCCAGTACCATACTGTCTTGATTATTGTAACTTTGTACTATAGTCTGAAGTCAGGGAGCCTGATTCCTCCAGCTCCGTTTTTCTTTCTCAAGATTGCTTTGGCTATTTGGGATCTTTTGTGTTTCCATACAAATTGTGAAATTTTTTGTTCTGGTTCTGTAAAAAATTCCATTGGTAGTTTGATAGGGTTTGCACTGAATCTGTAGATTGCTTTGGGTAGTAGAGTCATTTTCACAATGTTGATTCTTCCAATCCGAAAACATGGTATATCTCTCCATCTGTTTGCATCATCTTTAATTTCTTTCATCAGTGTCTTGTAGTTTTCTGCATACAAGTCTTTTGTCTACTTAAGTAGGTTTATTCCTAGGTATTTTATTCTTTTTGTTGCAGTGGTAAATGGGAGTGTTTCCTTAATTTCTCTTTCAGATTTTTCATCATTAGTGTATAGAAATGCAAGAGATTTCTGTGCATTAACTTTGTGTCCTGCTACTCTACCAAATTCATTGATTAGCTCTAGTAGTTTTCTGGTAGCATCTTTAGGATTCTCTATGTATAGTATTATATCATCTGCAAACAGTGACAGTTTTACTTCTTCTTTTCCCACTTGGATTCCTTTTATTTCCTTTTCTTCTCTGATTGCTGTGGCTAAAAATTCCAAAATTATGTTGAATAATAGTGGTGAGAGTGGGCAACCTTGTCTTGTTCCTGATCTTAGAGGAAATGGTTTCAGTTTTTCACCATTGAGAAAGTTGTTGGCTGTGGGTTTGTCATATATGGCCTTTATTATGTTGAGGTAGGTTCCCTCTATGCCTACTTGCTGGACAGTTTTTTTTTTTTTTATCATAAATGTGTGTTAAATTTTGTCAAAAGCTTTTTCTGCACCTATTGAGATGATCATATGGTTTTTCTCCTTCAATTTGTTAATATGGTGTATCACACTGATTGATTTGCGCATATTGAAGAATCCTTGCATGCCTGGGATAAACCCCACTTGATCACAGTGTATGATCCTTTTTTTTTTTTTTTTTTGCGGTACGGGGGCCTCTCACTGTTGTGGCCTCTCCCGTTGCGGAGCACAGGCTCCGGACGCACAGGCTCAGCGGCCATGGCTCACGGGCCTAGCTGCTCTGAGGCATGTGGGATCTTCCCAGACCGGGGCACAAACCAGTGTCCCCTGCATCGGCAGGCAGATTCTCAACCACTGCGCCACCAGGGAAGCCCCACAGTGTATGATCCTTTTAATGTGCTGTTGGATTCTGTTTGCTAGTATTTTGTTGAGGATTTTTACATCTATGTTCACCAGTGATATTGGCCTGTAATTTTCTTTTTTGTGTGACATCTTTTTCTGGTTTTGGTATCAGGGTGATGGTGGTCTTGTACATTGAGTTTGAGAGTGTTCCTCCCTCTGCTATATTTTGGAAGAGTTTGAGAAGGATAGGTGTTAACTCCTCTAAATATTTGATAAAATTCACCTGTGAAGCCATCTGGTCCTGGGCTTTTGTTTGTTGGAAGATTTTTAAATAGAGTTTCAATTTCAGTGCTTGTGATTGGTCTGTTTATATTTTCTGATTCTTCCTGGTTCAATCTCAGAAGTTTGTGCTTTTCTAAGAATTTGTCCATTTCTTCAAGGATGTCCATTTTATTGATATATAGTTGCTTGTAGTAACCTTTCATGATCCTTTGTATTTCTGCAGGATCAGTTGTTACTTCTCCTTTTTCATTTCTAATTCTGTGCTTTGAGTCTTTTCCCTTTTTTTCTTGTTGAGTCTGGCTAATGGTTTATCAATTTTATCTTCTCAAAGAACCAGCTTTTAGTTTTATTGATCTTTGCTACTGTTTCCTTCATTTCTTTTTCATTTATTTCCAATCTGATCTTTATAATTTCTTTCCTTCTGCTGACTTTGGAGGGTTTTTTTGTTCTTCTATCTCTAATTGTTTTAGATGTAAGGTTAGGTTGTTTATTTGAGATGTTTCTTATTTCTTGACGTAGGATTGTATTGCTATAAACTTCCCTCTTAGGACTGCTTTTGCTGTATCCCATAGGTTTTGGGTTGTCATGTTTTCATTGTCTTTTGTTTCTAGGTATTTTTTGATTTCCTCGTTGATTTCTTCAGTGCTCTCTTGGTTATTTAGTAGCATATTGTTTAGCCTCTAATGTGTTTGTATTTTTTACAGATTTTTCCTGTAATTGATATCTAGTCTCATAGCATTGTGGTCAGAAAAACTACTTGATACAATTTCAATTTTCTTAAATTTACCGACGCTTGCTTTGTGACCCATGATATGATCTATCCTGGAGTATGTTCCATGAGCACTTGAGAAGAAAGTGTATTCTGTTGTTTTTGGATGGAAGGTCCTATAAATATCAATTAAGTCCATTTTGTCTAATGTGTCATTTAAAGCTTCTGTTTCCTTATTTATTTTCATTGTGGATGATCTGTCCATTGGTGAAAGTGGGGTGTTAAAGTCCCCTACTATTACTGTGTTACAGTTGATTTACCCTTTTATGGCTGTTAGCACTTGCCTTATGTATTGAGGTGCTCCATTGTTGGGTGCATAAATATTTACAGTTGTTACATCATCTTCTTGGATTGATTCCTTGATCATTGTAGTGTTCTTCTTAGTCTCTTGTAACAGTCTTTATTTTAAATTCTGTTTTGTCTGATATGAGAATTGCTACTCCAGCTTTCTTTTGATTTCCATTTGCATGGAATATCTTTTTCCATCCCCTCATTTTCAGTCTGTATGTGTCCCTAGGTCTGAAGTGGGTCTCTTGTAGACAGCATATGTATGGGTCTTGTTTTTGTATCCATTCAGCCAGTCTGTGTCTTTTGGTTGGAGCATTTAATCCATTTACATTTAAGGTAATTATCGATATGTATATCCCTATTACCATTTTCTTAATTGTTTTGGGTTTGTTTTTGTGGGTCTCTTCCTTCTCTTGTGTTTCCTGCCTAGAGAAGTTCCTTTAGCATTTGGTATATAGCTGGTTTGGTGGTGCTGAATTCTCTTAACTTTTGCTTGTCTGTAAAGGTTTTAATTTCTCTGTCAAATCTCAGTGAGATCCTGGCTGGGGAGAGTAATGTTGGTTGTAGGCGTTTCCCTTTCATCACTTTAAATATGTCCTGCCATTCCCTTCTGGCTTGCAGAGTTTCTGCTGAAAGATCAGCTGTTAACCTTATGGGGATTCCTTTGTATGCTATTTGTTGCTTTTCCCTTGCTGCTTTTCATTTTTTTTCTTTGTATTTAATTTTTGACAGTTTGATTAATATGTGTCTTGGCGTGTTTCTCCTTGGATTTATCCTGTGTGGGATTCTCTGTGCTTCCAGGACTTGATTGGCTCTTTCCTTTCCCATGTTAGGGAAGTTTTCAACTACAATCTCTTCAAATATTTTCTCAGACCCTTTCTTTTTCTCTTCTTCTTCTGGGACCCCTATAATTCGAATGTTCATGTGTTTAGTATTTTCCCAGAGGTCTCTGAGACAGTTCTCAATTCTTTTCATTCTTTTTTCTTTATTCTTCTCTGCAGCAGTTATTTCCACTATTTTATCTTCCAGGTCACTTATCTGTTCTCCTGCCTCAGTTATTCTTCTATTAATTCCTTCTAGAGAATTTTAAACTTCATTTATTTTGTTGTTCATCACTGTTTGTTTGCTCTTTAATTCTTTAGCTCCTTGTTAAATGTTTCTTGTATTTTCTCCATTCCATTTCTAAGATTTTGGATCAGCTTTACTATCATTATTCTGAATTCTTTTTCAGGTAGTCTGCCTATTTCCTCTTCATTTGTTTGGTCTGGTGGGTTTTTACCTTGGTCCTTCATCTGTTGCATATTTCTCTGTCTTCTCATTTTATTTAACTTACTGTGTTTGGGGTCTCCTTTTCGCAGCCTGCAGGTTTCTAGTTCCTGTTCTTTTTTGTGTCTGCCTTTGGTCGGTGAGGTTGGTTCAGTGGCTTGTATAGTCTTCCTGGTGAAGGGGACTGATGCCTGTGTTCTGGTGGGTGGGAGTGGATCTTGACTTTCTGCTGGGCAGGGCCACATCTGGCGGTGTGTTTTGAGGTGTCTGTGAACTTAGTATGATTTTAGGCAGCCTCTCTGCTAACGGATGGGGTTGTGTTCCTGTCTTGCTAGTTGTTTGGCATGGGGTGTCCAGCACTGGAGCTTGCTGGACGTTGGGTGGAGCTGGGTCTTTGTGTTGCGACGGAAATCTCTTGGAGAGTTCTCGCCGATTGATATTACGTGGGGCCAGGATGTCTCTGGTGGTCCAATGTCCTGGACTTGGCTCTCCCACCTCAGCAGCTCAGGCCTGACACCCATCCAGAGCACCAAGAGCCTGTCAGCCACAAGGCTCTGAGGAAAAGGAAGAAAAAAATATTAATAATAATAAAATAAAAAGAAAAGAAGAGAGCAACCAAACCAATAAACAAATCCACCAATGAAAACAAGGACTAAAAACTAGACTAAGATAAACATAAAAATCAGAAACAAATTGGTCGGAGCACTGAACCCAGATGGCGGAGTAGAAGGACGTGCTCTCACTCCCTCTTGTGAGAACACCAGAATCACAACCAGCTGCTGGACAATCATCGACAGGAAGACACTGCAACTCACCAAAAAAGATACCCCACATCCAAAGACAAACGAGAAGCCACAATGAGACAGTAGAATGGGCACAATCATAGTAAAATCAAATCCCATAACTCCTGACTGGGTGACTCACAGACTAGGGAATAATTATACCAGAGAACTCCACCCACTGGACTGAAGGTTCTGAGCCCCACGTCACGCTTCCCAACCTGGGGGTCTGGCAACGTGAGGAGGAATTCCTAGAGAATCACACTTTGAAGACTAGTGGGAATTGATTGCAGGACTTTGACAGGACTGGGGGAAACAGAGACTCCACTCTTGGAGGGCACACACAAAGTAGTGTGTGCATCAGGACCCAGGGGGAGGAGCAGTGACCCCAGGGGAGACTGAACCAGACCTACCTGCTAGTGTTGGAGGGTCTCCTGCAGTGGTGGGGATGGCTGTGGCTCACCATGGGGACAAGGACACTGGCAGCAGAAGTTCTGGGAAGTACTCCTTGGTGTGAACCCTCCCAGAGTCTTCCATTAGTCCAAAAAAAGAGCCCAGGTAGGCTCCAGTGTTTGGTTGCCTCGGGCCAAACAACCAACAGGGAGGGAACCCAGCCCCACCCATCAGCAGTCAAGCAGATTAAAGTTTTACTGAGCTCTTCCCACCAGAGCAACAGTCACCTCTACCCAACACCAGCCCCTCCCATCAAGAAACTTGCACAAGCCTCTTAGATAACCTCATCCACCAGAGGGCAGACAGCAGAAGCAAGAAGAACAACAATCCTGCAACCTGTGGAACAAAAACCACATTCACAGAAAGATAGACAAGATGAAAAGGCAGAGAGCTATGTACTAGATGAAGGAACAAGATAAAACCCCAGAAAAGCAACTAAATGAAGTGGACATAGGCAACCTTGCAGAAAAAGAATTCAGAATAATGATAGTGAAGATGATCCAGGACCTCGGAAAAAGACTGGAGGCAAAGATCAAGAAGATGTTTAACAAAGACCTAGAAGAATTAAAGAACAAACAAACAGAGATGAACAATACAATAACTGAAATAAAGACTACACTAGAAGGAATCAATAGCAGAATAACTGAGGCAAAAGAACGGATAAGTGACATGGAAGACAGAATAGTGGAATTCACTGCCACAGAAGAGAATAAAGAAAACAGAATGAAAAGAAATGAAGACAGCCTTAGTGACTTCTGGAACAACATTAAACACAGCAACATTCACATTATAGGGGTCCCAGAAGGAGAAGAGAGAGAGAAAGAATTATAGTCGAAAACTTCCCTAACATGGGAAAGGAAATAGCCACCCAAGTCCAGGAAGCACAGAGAGTCCCAGACAGGATAAATCCAAGGAGAAACATGCCGAGACACATAGTAATCAAATTGGCAAAAATTAAAGACAAAGAAAAATAATTGAAAGCAGCAAGGGAAAAATGACAAATAACATACAAGGGAACTCCCGTAATGTTAACAACAGCTGATTTCTCAGCAGAAACTCTACAAGCCAGAAGGGAGTGGAATGATATACTTAAAGTGATGAAAGGGAAGAACCTACAACCAAGATTACTCTACCCAGCAAGGATCTCATCAGATTCGATGGAGAAATCAAAAGCTTTACAGACAAGCAAAAGTTAGAAAATTCACCACTAAACCAGCCCTACAGCAAATGCTAAAGGAACTTCTCTAAGTGGGAAACACAAGAGAAGAAAAGGACCTACAAAAACAAACCCAGAACAATTAACAAAATGGTCACAGGAACATACATATCGCTAATTACCTTAAACATGAATGGATTAAATGCTCCAACCAAAAGACACAGGCTTGCTGAATGGATACAAGAACAATACCCACATATATGCTGTCTACAAGAGACCCACTTCAGACCTAGGGACACATACAAAATGAAAATCAAGGGATAGAAAGAGATATTCCATGCAAATAGAAACCAAAAGAAAGCTGGAGTAGCAATACTCATATCAGATAAAATAGACTTTAAAATAAAGAATGTTACAAGAGACAAGAAAGGGCACTACATAATGATCAGGGGATCAATCCAAGAAGAAGATATAACAATTATAAATATATATGCACCCAACATAGAAGCACCTCAATACATAAGGCAACTGCTAAGAACTATAAAACAGGAAATCAACAGTAACACAATAATAGTGGGGGACTTTAACACCTCACTTACACCAATGGACAGATCATCCAAAATGAAGATATATAAGGAAGCAGAAGCTTTAAATGACACAATAGACCAGATACATTTAATTGATATTTATAGGACATTCCATCCAAAAACAGCAGATTACACTTTCTTCTCAAGTGTGCATGGAACATTCTCCAGGATAGATCACATCTTGGGTCACAAATCACGCCTCAGTAAATTTAAGAAAATTGAAATCATATCAAGCATCTTTTCTAACCACAACGCTATGAGATTAGAAATGAATTACAGGGAAAAAAATGTAAAAAACACAAACACAGGGAGGCTAAACAATACGTTACTAAATAACCAAGAGATCACTTAAGAAATCAAAGGGGAAATCAAAAAAATACCTAGAGACAAATGACAGTGAAAACACGATGATCCAAAACCTATGGAATGCAGCAAAAGCAGTTCCAAGAAGGAGTTTATAGCTGTGCAAGCCTACCTCAAGAAACAAGAAAAATCTCAAGTAAACAATCTAACCTTACACCTAAAGGAACTAAAGAAAGAATAACAAAAAAAACCCAAAGTCAGCAGAAGGAAAAAACTCATAAAAATCACAGCAGAAATAAATGAAATAGAAACAAAGAAAACAATAGCAAAGATCAATAAAACTAAAAGCTGGTTCTTTGAGAAGATAAACAAAATTGATAAACCATTAGCCAGTCTCATCAAGAAAAAGAGGGAGAGGACTCAAATCAATAAAATTCGAAATGAAAAAGGAGAAGTTACAACAGACACCGCAGAAATACAAAGCATCCTAAGAGACTACTACAAGCAACACTATGCCAATAAAATGGACAACCTGGAAGAAATGGACAAATTCTTAGAAAGGTATAACCTTCCAGGACTGAACCAGGAAGAAATAGAAAATATGATCAGACCAATCACAAGTAACGAAATTGAAACTGTGATTAACAGTCTTCCAACAAACAAAAGTCCAGGTCAAGATGACTTCACAGGTGAATTCTATCAAACATTTAGAGAACAGCTAACACCCATCCTTCTCAAACTCTTCCAAAAAATTGCAGAGGCAGGAACACCTCAGGAACTCATTGTATGAGGCCACCATCACCCTGATATCAAAACCAGACAAAGATACTGCAAAAAAAGGAAATAACAGACCAATATCACTGATGAATATAGATGCAAAAATCCTCAACAAAATACTAGCAAACAGAATCCAACAACACATTAAAAGGGTCATACACCATGATCAACTGGGATTTATCCCAGGGAAGCAAGGATTCTTCAATATATGCAAATCAATCAATGTGATAAACCATATTAACAAATTGAAGAATAAAAGCCATATGATCATCTCAATAGATGCAGAAAAAGCTTTTGACAAAATTCAACACCCATTTATGATAAAAACTCTCCAGAAAGTGGGCATCGAGGGAACCTACCTCAACATAATAAAGGCCATATACGACAAACCCACAGCAAACATCATTCTCAATGGTGAAAAAGTGAAACCATTTCCTCTAAGATCAGGAACAAGACAAGGATGTCCATTCTCACCACTATTATTCAACATAGTTTTGGAAGTCCTAGTCACGACAATCAGGGAAGAAAAAGAAATAAAAGGAATCCAAGTGGGAAAAAAAGAAGTAAAACTGTCACTGTTTATAGATGACATGATACTATACATAGAGAATCCTAAAGATGCCACCAGAAAACTACTAGAGCTAATCAATGAGTTTGGTAAAGTTTCACGATACAAAATTAATGCACAGAAATCTCTTGCATTTCTATACACTAATGATGAAAAATCTGAAAGAGAAATTAAGGAAACACTCCCATTTACCACTGCAACAAAAAGAATAAAATACTTAGGAATAAACCTACCTAGGGAGACAAAAGACCTGTATGCAGAAAACTATAAGACACTGATGAAAGAAATTAAAGATGATACCAACAGATGGAGAGATATACCATGTTCTTGGATTGGAAGACTCAATATTGTGAAAATCACTATATTACCCAGAGCAATCTACAGATTCAAAGCAATCCCTATCAAATTACCAATGGCATTTTTTAGAGAACTAGAACAAAAAATCTTAAAATTTGTGTGGAGACACGAAAGACCCCGAATAGCCAAAGCAGTCTTGAGGGAAAAAAAAGGAGCTGGAGAAATCAGACTCCCTGACTTTAGACTATACTACAAAGCTACAGTAATCAAGACAATATGGTACTGGCACAAAAACAGAAACATAGATCAATGGAACAGGATAGGAAGCCCAGAGATAAACCGACGCACCTATGGTCAACTAATCTATGACAAAGGAGGAAAGGATATACAATGGAGAAAAGACAGTCTCTTCAATAAATATTGCTGGAAAACTAGACAGCTACATGTAAAAGACGGAAATTAGAACACTTCCTACCACCATACACAAAAATAAACTCAAAATGGATTAGAGACCTAAATGTAAGTCCGGACACTATAAAACTCTTATAGGAAAACATAGAAGAACACTCTTTGACAGAAATCACAGCAAGATCTTTTTTGATCCACCTTCTAGATTAATGGAAATAAAAACAAAAATAAACAAATGGTACCTAATGAAACTTCAAAGCTTTTGCACAGCAAAGGAAACCATAAGCAAGACGAAAAGACAACTCTCAGAATGGTAGAAAATATTTGCGAACGAATCAACGGACAAAGGATTAATCTCTAAAATATATAAACAGCCCATGCAGCTCAATATTAAGAAAACAAACATCCCAATCCAAAAATGGGCAGAAGACCTAAATAGACGTTTCTCCGAAGAAGACATACAGATGGCCAAGAAGCACATTAAAAGCTGCTCAACATCACTAATTATTAGAGAAATGCAAATCAAAACTACAGTGAGGTATCACCTCACACCAGTTTAGATGGACATCATCAGAAAATCTACAAACAACAAATGCTGGAGAGGGTGTGGAGAAAAGGGAACACTCTTGCCCTGTTGGTGAGAATGTAAATTGAAACAGCCACCATGGAGACCAGTATGGAGGTTCCTTAAAAAACTAAAAATAGAATTACCATATGATCCAGCAATCCCACTATTGGGCATATACCCAGAGAAAACCATAATTCAAAAAGAGTCATGTATCAAAATGTTCATTGCACCCCTATTTACAATAGCCAGGACATGGAAGCAACCTAAGTGTCCATCCACAGATAAATGGATAAAGAAGATCTGGCACATATATACAATGGAATATTACTCAGCCATAAAAGGAAACGAAATTGAGTTATTTGTAGTGAGATGGATGGACCTAGAGTCTGTCATACAGAGTGAAGTAAGTCAGAAAGAGAAAAACAAATACCATATGCTAACACATATATATGGAATCTAAGAAAGAAAAAAAAGATCATGAAGAACCTAGGGGCAAGACAGGAATAAAGACACAGACCTACTAGAGAATGGACTCGAGGATATGGGGAGGGGGAGGGGTAAGGTGTGACAAAGTGAGAGAGTGGCATGGACATATATACACTACCAAACGTAAAATAGATAGTTAGTGAGAAGCAGCCGCATAGCACAGGGAGATCAGTTCGGTGCTTTGTGACCACCTAGAGGGGTGGGATAGGGAGGGTCGGAGGGAGCGAGATGCAAGAGGGAAGAGATATGGGGACATATGTATATGTAAATCTGATTCACTTTGTTATAAAGCAGAAACTAACACACCATTGTAAAGCAGTTATACTCCAATAAAGATGTTAAAAAAAGAAAAAAAAAAAGACACATGCACCCCAATGTTCATTGCAGCACTATTTACAATAGCCAAGTCATGGAAGCAACCTAAATGCCCATCAACAGATGAATGGATAAAGAAGAAGTGGTACATATATACAATGGAATATTACTCAGCCATAAAAAGGAACGAAATTGGGTCATTTGTTGAGACGTGGATGGATCTAGAGACTGCCATACAGAGTGAAGTAAGTCAGAGAGAGAAAAACAAGTATCGTATATTAACGCATTTATGTGGAACCTAGAAAAATGGTACCAGTTTGCAGGGCAGAAGTTGAGACACAGATGTAGAGAACAAACATATGGACACCAAGGGGGAAAGCCGCAGGGGTTGGCGGTGGTGGTGTGATGAATTGGGCGATTGGGATTGGCATGTATACACTGATGTGTATAAAATTGATGACTAATAAGAACCTGCTCTATAAAAAAATAAATAAAATCCAAAAATTAAAAAAAAAAAAGAAACAAACAAATCAGTTGCAGACAGCCATCCCCAAGTCTACAGTTGCTCCCAAAATCCACCACTGCAATTTTGGGAACATTCATTGTCTGTTCAGGTGTTCCACAGATTCAGTGTTCATCAAGTTGATTGTGGGGATTTAATCCGCTGCTGCTGAGGCTGCACAGAGAAATTTCCCTTTCTATTCTTTGTTCACACAGGTCCTGTGGTTCAGCTTTGGTTTTGGCCCTTCCTCTGTGTGTAGGTCGCCCTCAGGCGTCTGTTTGCTGCCCAGACAGGAGGGGGTTAAAGCAATGGCTGATTAGGGCTCTTCTGCTCACTCAGGCTGGAGGGAAGGGAGGGGTACGGCAGTCATAATTGGAATGCAGGGCGAGTCTGCCACCGCCGAGGCCAGCGTGATACTGCAACAGCCTGAAGTGCACGGTGTATTCTCCTGGGGAAGGTGTCCCTGGATCACGGGACCCTGGCAGTGGCATGCTGCACAGGTTCCCGGTGGGGGTGTGGATAGTGACCTGTGCTTGCACACAGGATTCTCGGTGGCAGCAGCCGCAGCATTAACAGTTCATGCCCATCTCTGGGGTCTGAGCTGATAGCTGTATCTCACACCCGTCTCTGGAGCTTACTTAGGAAGTGCCCTGCCTTCTGTGGGCACACTGGGAAGGAATCCTCTCTCCTTGCGCACCCCAAAACAATGGTCTCTTGCCTCTTCGACAGGTCCAGACTTTTTCCCGGACTCCCTCGCGGGTAGCTGTGGTGCACTAGCCCCCTTCAGGCTGTCTTCATGCAGCCATTCCCTGTCCTCTCCCTAGAGTCTGACGTCCGAAGCCCAAGCTTCAGCTCCCAGTCCCCACCCACCCCAGCAGGTGAGCAGACAAGTGTCTCAGGGTGGTGAGTGCTGGCTGTCACTGATCCTCTGTGCGGGAATCTCTCCCCTTTGCCCTCTGCACCCCTGTTGCTGTGCTCTCCTCCGTGGCTCCAAAGCTTCCCCCCCACCCCCCACCATCCACCTGCTGTCTCCACCAGTGAAGGGGCTTCCTAGTGTGTGGAAACTTTTCCTCCTTCACAGCTCCCTCCCAGTGGTGCAGGTGCGTCCCTATTCTTTGGTCTCTGTTTTTTCTTTCTTCTTTTGCCCTACCCAGGTACGTGGGGAGTTTCTTGCCTTTTGGGAAGTCTGAGGTCTTCTGCCAGCATTCAGTAGGTGTTCTGTAGGAGTTGTTCCACATGTAGATGTATTTTTGATGTATTTGTGAGGAGGAAGGGTATCTCCACGTCTTACTCCTCTGCTATCTTGAAGTTCCCCCCCCCCACCATGTTCCTGATTTTACAGAAAATGTTTTCAGCTTTTTATTGTTGAGTATGGTGTTAACTATGGGTTTGTCATATATGGCTCTTCTTGTGTTGAGGCATGTTCCTTCGATACCCAGTCTGCTGAGAATTTTTATCATAAATGAATGTTGAATTTTGTCAAAAACTTTTTTGCATCCATTGAGATGCTCATAAGATTTTTATTTTTCAAATTGTTGATGTAGTGTAGCACATTGATTGGTTTGCAAATATTGAACCATCCTTGAATTCCTGGAACAGATCTCACTTGATCGCATGTATGATTCTTTTAATGTGTTGTTGAATTTGGTTTGCTAATATTTCGTTGGGGATTTTTGCATCTATGTTCATTGGGGATATTGGACTATGATTTTGTCTGGTTTTGGTGTCATGGTGATGCTGGTCTCATAGAATGAGTTCAGAAGCATTCCTTCCTCTTCAGTTTTTTGAATAGTTTGAGAAGGATAGGAGTTAACTCTTTTTTAAATATTTGGTAGAATTCACCTGTGACGCTGTCTGGTCCTGGAGTTTTGTTTGGGAGGTTTTATTATTATTATTACTGATTCAGTTTCACTACTGGTAATTTGTCTGTTCCTATTTCCTGTTTCTTCCCGATTCAGTCTTGAGAGATTATACATTTCTAGGAATTTATCAATTTATTCTAGGTTGTCTATTGTTTTGGCTTATAAGTGTTTGTAGTAATCTCTTATGATCCTTTGTATTCCTGTGGTCAGTTATAACTTCTCCTTTTCCATTTCTTTTTTTTTTTCTTTTTGACCATGCCACAGGCTTGTGGGATCTTAGCTCCCTGACCAGGGATTGAATCCAGGCCCTCGGTAGTGAAAGTGCCAAGTACCCTAACCACTGGACTGCCAGGGAATTCCCTTTCATTTCTGATTTTATTTATTTGGGTCCTCCTTTTTTTTCCTTAATGAATCTGGCTAACAATTTATCAATTTTGTTTATTTTTACAAAGAACTGGCTCTTAATTTCATTGATCTTTTCTATCATTTTTTAGTCTCAATTTCATTTATTTATTCTCTGATCTTTATTATTTCTTTCCCTCTACTAACTTTGGGTTTTGTTTATTCTACTTTTTCTAGTTTCTTGAGGTGGAAGGTCAGGTTGTATATTTGAGGTTTTTCTTCTTTCCTGAGGTAGGCTTGCATCACTATAAACTTCACTTTTAGAACTATTTTTGCTGCATTCCATAGATTTTGGATTATTGTGTTTCCCTTCTTTGATTTCTTCAGTGACCCATTAGTTATGTAGTAGCATATTGTTTGTGTTCTTTGCAGTTTTTTTCCTATAGCTGATTTCTAGTCTCATACTTGTGGTTGGAAAAGATGCTTGATATGATTTCAGTCTTCTTAAATTTATTGAGACTTGTTTTGTTCCCTAGCACATGCTGGAGAATGCTTCATGTGCATTTGAAAAGAATATGTATTCTGTTGCTTTTGGATGGAATATTCTTTATATATCTATTGAGTCCTTCTGGTTTAATGTTTCATATAAGACCAGTGTTTCCTTATTGATTTTCTGTCTGGATGATTTGTCCATTGATATAAACATATTTTGATATTAGACTGGACTAGACTTTTTTTTTTAAGTTTTTTTTGACTGCATTGGATCTTCGTTACTGCGTGTGGGATTTCTCTAACTGTGGTGAGCGAGGACTACTCTTCGTGGCAGTGCATGAGCTTCTCACTGAGGTGGCTTCTTTTGTTGCGGAGCACGGGCTGTAGGCACATGGACTTCAGTAGTTGTGGTGCGCGGGCTCAGTAGTTGTGGCTTGCGAGCTCTAGAGCACAGGCTCAGTAGTTGTGGCACATGGACTTAGTTGCTCCGTGGCATGTGGGATCTTCCTGGACCAGGGATGGAACCCATGTCCCCTGCATTGGCAGATGGATTCTTAACCACTGTGCCCCCAGGGAAGTCCCTGGACTAGGCTTTTAAATACTTAAATCTGACTGGAAAAAGTTATGGATCCGTCTGAAATTTCATCTGAGAGTGGGAAAAAGGATGATTTGATAGAGTTTGCTAGAAGGTAGTTAGTATATGTGTGTGAGAGAGAAGCTACTGTATACATTTAATCTATCCCCAGTCCAGCTCAAGGAATGAAAGATGCCTTTTTGATTTGTCTAAGTGTTGAACTGCATATAGTCCCAAGACTGACAGACCCAGAAGATGCTGACTTTGGTGGATTCCGGAACTTGGTCACGGGAATATCATGCACTTTTGGAAACATATACCTAGTTCATGGTTTCAGTCTCAAATACAGCATAATTATATCCTTAGAAGACAAAGGGGTAAGATTTGGTGTTTGAGGTCCTCTCACAGGATGCTTTTTTTACCTTTTTTTAAAAAAAAAACTTTTATTTTATATTGGAGTATAGTTGATTAACAATGTTGTGATAGTTTCACATGTGCAGCCAAGTGATTCAGTTACACATATACATGTATCTATTCTTTTTCAAATTCTTCTCCCATTTAGGTTGTTGCATAATATTGAGCAGAATTCCCTGTGCTATACAGTAGGTCCTTGTTGGTTATCCATTTTAAATACAGCAGTATGTACATGTCAATCCCTAACTCCCTAACTATCCCTTCCCCCACCCTTTCCCCCTCACAGGATGCTTTTGTTTCCAAGAACTTCTGCCTAGAGCCTACCTCTGGGGATCACCCCTAGGTCTCTTTCTTTACCCCCCTTATGGCTTTCCAATTCCAACCCAGATAGCTTAGGATCTATGCAGAGAAGATCCTGAATCTAGAATACTCTAGGGCTGCTCATATGTTCAGCCTTTGTTTCATGTTGAATTTCAGGAATTTTTGGAGATTTTGAAAGCCCCGCTCTCACCTCTAAAGAGCAAGAACATGGGCTAAACTTGCCTTTGGTGGAGCAGAATATACAAATCTCCCAGGGTGCAAATATTGTCACAAATAAGAATTCTGAAGGTTATTAGAATCTCTTAAAGAAAGAATTCCCCAGATGGATGTGTTTCAATTAATGGAAGGATCACAGCGGATTCAATCACTCTGTGAATAAATTACTATATGTCAAAAGCCATTTTCCATTCTGGTTTGGTTAAAATGACATAAGCACACTTTGCTCTGTTACTTCCACTGAATGCAGCTAAAAATGACAGAAAAAATATGTGGAGGAGCTATCAAGGACTTTGGAGGAAAAAAATCGTAGTAGGGAAATTGCAGAAGAAAACCAAAACTCCAAATAAGATAGATTCATGGGTGGTTTTCCTGTATCTTTTCTTACTCCGATGTCCCTTTATCTGTAATCAAAAGCAATGAAACCCAGAATTGTGTATAGGGGTGGCGAGAAAGTGCTCTAAGAGAAACTCTCTCTTTCTTGTTTGAGAAGGAACAAGGGGACACATAAAAGCTCAGAGAGAATGGGGGAAATCCCCATATTTTTAGTTATTTGCATCATCTACACCTAACCCTCCAGGCAACCCTATGATGGTGATAGTGACAGCAGTGGCACCCGAACAATAAACAGGCACCTAAAGCTCTGAGGGAAGGGAATTTGTCTTTTTGACCAAAGGGACTCTGGTTCCAAGAGCATAGGAAGAATTTGCATTGATTTTCACCTCTATCTATCCTCCTACTACTTGGCTTTGGAGGTAGACAGAGTCAGAAATATGCCATAGAGTGGGGAAGCTCAAACTCCAGCTTTCCAACCAGAGACCAGAAGAGGTCCCTGGGGGCCAGAAAATGTCACAGAGATCATGGTGAAGAGGAAATTTAAGAAAGCAGTGCCATAAAGTTGAATATATACACTTTGGTTCATTCTTGAACCAATGAAAAAAAGAAAATTAGAGACCATCATTCATCATTAATATAGATATAACAATCTTCAACAAAATATTAGCAAATTGATTCCAGCAATAAATAAAGAGAATAATTAGCCACACCTATGTGGGATTGTTTCCAGGACTGCAAGGATGGTTTAAATTTGAAAATCAATTAACATAATCTGCCATATTAACAGACAAAAGAAGAAAAACCACACACAATTATATCAGTTAATGCAGAAAATTTATTTGAAACTAGCTCAATATCCTTTCATGAAAAAAACTCTGAACAAAGTAAGAATAGAAGGCAAATTATTTAAACTGATAAAAGGCATCTATAAAAACAAACGAACAGGGCTTCCCTGGTGGCGCAGTGGTTGAGAGTCCGCCTGCCGATGCAGGGGACACGGGTTCGTGCCCCGGTCCGGGAAGATCCCACATGCTGCGGGGCGGCTGGGCCCGTGAGCCATGGCCGCTGAGCCTGCGCGTCCGGAGCCTGTGCTCCGCAACGGGAGAGGCCACAACAGTGAGAGGCCCACATACCGCAAAAAAAAAAAAAAAAAAAAAACCACAAACGAACAAAAAAACCCATAGCCAATATATTAACAATGGTGAAAGACTTGACTTGAACAATCCAATAAAAAATGAACAAAAGATTTGAACAGGGCCTCCCTGGTGGTGCAGTGGTTGGGAGTCCGCCTGCTGATGCAGGGGATACGGGTTCGTGCCCCGGTCTGGGAGGATCCCATATGCCGCGGAGCGGCTGGGCCCGTGGGCCGTGGCCGCTGAGCCTGCGCGTCCAGAGCCTGTGCTCCGCAACGGGAGAGGCCACAGTGGTGAGAGGCCCGTGTACCAGCAAAAAAAAAAAAAAAAAAAGATTTGAACAGACACTTTACCAAAGAGGATGTAAGGATGGAAAATAAGCACATACAAAGATGTTTAACATCATTAACCATTAAGAAAATGCAAATTAAAACCAGTAAGAAACCACTGCACACTTACTTGGACATCTTTTTAAGAAAAGAAAGACAATACCAAGTGCTAGTGGTAATAAGGATCACCTGGAACTCTCATTCTTTACTAGTGGGAATGCAAAATGGTAAACAGTTGTAAACAGTTTGAAAAACATTTTGGAAGTTTCTTATAAAGTTAAACATACACTTACTTTATGATCAAGCAATCATATTTACCCCCAAAAAAAAAAAAATTATGTTCACTCAAACACCAGTACACTAATGTGTGTAGCAACTCTATTCATAATTGCCAAAAATTAGAAATAACTCAAATATCCTCAACAAGTAAATGATAAAGACACTGTGAGGTCTGTATGTAATAGAATGCCATTTAGCAATAAAAAAGAATGATCACAAAGGTATTACGCTGAGTGAAAAAAGTTGGTCTCAAAAATTTACATACCGTATGATTTCATTTATACGACATTGGGAAAAGGCAACACTTATAGGGAAATGAATTGGTTTTCTATTGCTTCCTAACAAGTGTCCACAAACTTAGTGGCTTAAAACAATGCATAATTATTATTACCCCAGTTTCTGTGGGTCAGGAGTCAGAGCTCAGGTTAGCTGGGTCTTATACTCAGGGTCTCACAAGGCTGAAATCAGTGGATCTTCAGGCTGTGTTCTTACGTGAAGGCTCAACTAGGGAAGCATTCACTTCCGAGCTCATTCAGGTTGTTGGCAGAATTCATTTTGCACCTCTGTGACTGAGGGCAGTGGCTTCTTACTGGCTGTTGGCTGGAGGCTATCCTCAGGTCCTGGGGTTTCCTGTCACATGGCCCTCCTTCCCAGGCAGTCACGCATGATAGTTTGCTTCTTTAAGGCCAGCCGAAGAGTGTCTCTTGCTCCAGTCTGCTAAGAGACTGTTATGTAACATAGTGTAATCATGGGAGTGACCTTTGCCACATAACAATCTAACCAAGAAAGTGACTAAGATCCTGTCATCTTGGCCATATTCTACTGGCTAGAAGCAAGTCACAGGTCAGGTCCACACCCAAGATCAGGGAGATGATATAGGGTATAAGCCATGGGGCTGAAGGTCATGGAGGCCTTTTTAGAATTAAGTCAACTACAGGAAGAGAAAAGTGGTTGCAAGAAGTGAGGGGTAGGGAAATGGTTTGGCTACAAATGAGCAACAGAGCAAGTTTTCAGGTGTAATGAACTGTTTATATCCTGGTTATTTTGGTAATTACATGAATCTACAGATGTGTTAAAACTCAGAACTCTACACACACATGTCAATTTTACTGAATATAAATTTATATATAGAAGGATGAAAGTCTTCTTTTCAAAAAGACATTTTCCCATTTGTTCCCATTTTAAAATGTTATCAAAATTAATTTCCCTCTTTTCTCATTATGGGGATGCAGTTTTAACACCATTTCTCATCTCCTTCCGTATGGAGCACGGCAGTGGACCAGTGACTCACAACCCAGGATTTAGTGTTGTTTGTCCTACAGTCAGGGGATCTCACAGCACAGGTAAAGCTGCACATCCTGAACAGTATAGAAATTTATTTCCATGAAACATTCAAGGATCCCTTCTCACTATTTTATTCAGGTGTCATATCTCCAGGCGAGGGGGGAGGTTGCTGGGGCCATGATCACAGCAAGGGACCAAAGTCTGCCGTTTGAAAACAGAAGGTTTAAGTAGAATTGGTGTCCCGATTTTTCAGCCCTGTGTTACTATCCACATGCCATTCTATTGTTTGAAACCTATCGATGACATTTCATCCCCCTTGACAAGAAAGCTAAACTCCTCCCCTGGTTTCCAAAGCCCTGCATCTACTGAGCCCTTCCCTCTGCTTCCATCTCCATTCTCTCCTCTTCCCTTCATTCAGTGGGCTTTTGCTTCACTGGGTCCTCTTTCTGTCCCTCTCAGCCTCTTCTTTGGTAATCTTTTTTTTTTTTTTCCTGCGGTACGCGGGCCTCTCACTGTTGTGGCCTCTCCCGTTGCGGAGCACAGGCTCCGGACGCGCAGGCTCAGCGGCCATGGCTCACGGGCCTAGCCGCTCCGTGGCATGTGGGATCTTCCCGGACCGGGACACGAACCCGTGTCCCCTGCATCGGCAGGCGGACTCTCAACCACTGCGCCACCAGGGAAGCCCTGGTAATCTTTTTTTAACCGATTTATAACATACACGCAGAACAAGCATATACCATAAGTGTATAGCTTGATGAGTTCTCACAAAGTAAACACAGACATATAACCAGCACCGCCCCCCAAAAACAAAAATCCCAGAACCTCAGAATCTCCCTTCATCCTCCTTCCATTTACTTTTCCCAAGGGTGGAGCTATCCTAAAGCTAACCCACCTGGTTTTCTGTTTATTCCTTGCACATTTAAAATTCTTCTTAATTCAGGACTTTGACACATGATGTTCTCCCTGCCTGGATCATTCACAAGTCCACCTCCAGACTCAGCTACTCTTCACATACCTGCTTCTCTTAATCTCCTCTTAAAAGTCACCTCCTCCAATGGGCTTCCCTTGACATCTCCAGATAAAGGGACCCTCCCCCACCCTCACTCTGTCACCTCTCAGCCTATTCATTCCCTTCTTAGAATTTATCATGAGTCAAATTCATCTGATTTATCTATTATGTTTATTTGTTTATTTTCTCTCTCAAAGGTAAGTTCACGCTAAAATATTAAGGGAAAAAAAGACCAATAACCTTGTAGAAAAGATTGGCCTGAGATATGAAGGCAGTTCACAGAAAGAAAAATGCTTTTCAGTGCTTAACGTCTTTAAATATTTGAAAAGATGTTCATTCTTACATAACAGAATTACCAATTAAAAACGTGATAACTTTTCTCCCTGTCAGATTTCTTTCTGTCAAAAATTCCAAATAATGGAAAAGATACTCTGTTGACGAGGCAATGAAAGAACTGACACATTCATACATTGCTGGCTGGAATGGAAAGAAAGGTATAACCCCATGCAAGGGGTTGGGAGTTTGGAATATCTAGCAAAAGTACATATACAGTTACCCTTTGAGACAGCAATCTCTCTTCTAAGAATCTTTCACACAGATATAGTGACAAAAATATGAAATATCATATGCATAAAGCTATTAACTATGGCTCTGTTTGTAATAAATAAAACAGCCCAATTTTCTATCAAGTGAACCAGAATGAATAAAATATTGTACATCCATGCAGTGAAACACTGTGGAGCTATAAAAAGGAATGAGGAGGATCTTTATAAAATGTTCTAGAGTGATCACCAGGATATATTGTTAAGTGAACAAAACAGTGTTTGTGTCTGTGTGTGCATGTTCCAAAGTCAAAACCATAAGACAAGACACCTTCAATCAAGTCTAATTTCCATCCCTGTCTCTCTATGTACTGTTTTCTCCCTTGATAATAACTAATAATTTCAACAGATTTTAATTTATTATTTACTTTAAAAATGGTAAGGATATATATGTGTATGCATATACACATGCTTGTAATTTGCTATGCACACACATGGAGTTTCCTATTACTGCTGTAATAAATTGCCACAAATTTAGTGGCTTAAAACTAGATACATTTATTCTCTTATGATTCTAGAGGCAAGAATTCTGAAAGGAGCCTTGTGGGGCTAAAATCAAGGTGCTGGCAGGGCTGGTTCCTTCTGGAGGCTCTGAGAGGAAAATCCATTTCCTTGCCTTTTTCAGATTTTAGTGGCTGCTGTATTCCTTGTCTTGTGACCCCTTCCTCCATCTTCAAAATGCATCATTTCAATCTCTGCTTTCATCAGCAGATCACCTTCTTTTCTTTGTGTATCAAATTTCTCTGTCTCTCTGTTATAAGGATACTTGTGATTATATTTAGGGCCCACCCAGGTGATAATTCAGAATACTCTTCCCATCTCAAAATCCTTAATCACATTTGCAGTGTTCCTTTTGCCATATAAGATAACATTCACAGGTTATATATATATATATATATATATTCATTTTTGCTTAAACTTTAAAAAATGATAAACTAAAATCTCTTGAAAATTATTACTTATAAGAGAGGGAGGAAATAGGAATGGAAACTAGATATGACTGAATGTATCTTGTTTTATGGCTTTTGACTTTGGAACAATATAAATGTTTTGTGTAACTATAAAACAAAATGAAAAAAATCAATAAAAATTAAAAAACCAAAATAGAACAAATAAATCTAACTATATATCTGACTGATGGTTTAACCATATAATCTAACAGGTAATACTGTCACTTCAAAACAGATAATCGGGCTTGCCTGGTGGCGCAGTGGTTGAGAGTCCGCCTGCCGATGCAGGGGACACGGGTTCGTGCCCCGGTCCGGGAAGATCCCACATGCCACAGAGCGGCTGGGCCCATGAGCCATGGCCGCTGAGCCTGCACATCCGGAGCCTGTGCTCCGCAACGGGAGAGGCCACAGCAGTGAGGGGTCCGTGTACCGCAAAAAAAAAAAACATAGATAATCAACAAGGACTTACTGTATAGTACAGGGGACTCTAATCTATATTCTGTAATAACCTGTATGGGAAAAGAATCTGAAAAAGAATGGATATATGTATACATATAACTGAATCACTTTGCTGTACATGTGAAATTAACACAACATTGTAAATCAACTATACTCCAATATAAAAATCAAATTAAATAGAAAAAATAAAAATAAAACTGTCCCAAGCCTTAAAAACAAACATACCAAAAACCTCACAGTAGTTTGTATCTGCCTGGTGAGGTAGACTGTAACGTCAAAGAATTGCATGCCCACACACAAAATTGCACAGTATTCAATAATCATACTTTTAGTAATGATATTGTTAGTGTTGTTTGTAAACTGTTATGTACATATAGTAAGATAAAAACAAATAGGTAAATAGGTTGATATTGGTAAGAACAAATACTTTTAGCACACACACAGAAAAAGAGACAAACATAAAATCAAAGAAGTTGAATACAATTTCTGTGATCTTAAATTTGGAAATATCAATATGAAATCATTTTACTCTTAAAAATATTTCCCAGTTCTGTCCACCAAAAAGTGTAAAAGCGATAAGCAACTCAGTAGCAATGAACATTTCTAACACTCGGACTGGAGTCTTTAAAGACCATTTCTCATTAAAGGGAACTAGGTCTCCATGGAGAAATGGCTGATTTCAGATATGAGATGTGACATGTACAAGATGAACCCAAAAGATCTTTCATAACAGAAAACAAGAGCTGCTGGGTCCTGTGAAAGGACTCAGGAGACAACTCAAAGGATTTCACTGGCCAAAGATGGGCAATTTGCACTTCAAAAATAAAAATGCCTGCAGTACACTGTAGTATATAAAAATACTAAAATCCACATGCTTATAATAATACTTTTTGAAAACCCCATTGATCACCTTTGGAGGCTGCTAGGGCATTAACTCATTCTAAAAATTGATAAATAAATGGAAAAAATCAGCTTTTCCTGTATGAAATGTATTTCAAGGTAACCAGATAGTTAAGGAGAGAAATTTCTCCTTTATAAACTAATTCAAGACATTAAATGTAAAATAAATGATACAATTAGAATATTACCATTTTGCAAGTTTTGATGAAATAATGCACCTAGGCAATGCTTACTAATAGCTGCTAAGAGCCACTAGGTAAAAGGCCAGTGGGGAACTCAGGTTTTTAATATTCATCTTTACTAATTTTGCCCTGGTTGTACATATGAGGCTTTTTTTTGTTTATTTGTTTTTATTATTTTTTTAACATCTTTATTGGAGTATAATTGCTTTACAATGTTGTGTTAGTTTCTGCTGTATAACAAAGTGAATCAGCTATTTGCATACATATATCCCCATATCCCCTCCCTCTTGCATCTTCATCCCCCCATCCCTATCCTTGAGGACACAGGAGGGGGAAGGGTAAGCTGGGACAAAGTGAGAGAGGGGTTTTTAAAAATTTATTTATTTAATTTATTTATTTTTGGCTGTGTTGGATCTTTGTTGCTGCGTACAGGCTTTCCCTAGTTGTGGCGAGCGGGGGCTACTCTTTGCTGCGGTGCACAGGCTTCTCATTGCCGTGGCTTCTCTTGCTGCAGAGCACCGGTTCTAGGTGCGCAGGCTTCAGCAGTTGTGGCATTCGGGCTCAGTAGTTGTGGCGCACAGGCTTAGTTGCTCTGCAGCATGTGGGATCTTCCCAGACCAGGGATCAAACCTGTGTCCCCTGCATTGGCAGGCAGATTCTTAACCACTGCACCACCAGGGAAGCCCACATATGAGGTTTTTAGTTCAGAGGCAGGTTTCTTTTTATACTCACAGCAAGCTCAGCAGCCAGAGTAACATTGCAACATTGTTTCCTCATGCTCAGCACTCCCCCACCCACACACACACAGAGGACATGTGAGAGCCAGAGGAGAGAAAATGCTGTATACCATTGGTGGGTTCACTCTGTAGGTGAGATACAGAAAAATATGGGCTTCCTCTGTTTGTGAAGGATAAAGACACCACTTTCCTCCCATCACCTTCTGAAAGTGTCCTTGGAAATCAGATGGAAGAGATCCTTACCCTAACCCTTTGGTATGAAAATAAATCTCTGAGGGAAAAGATAAGCCAGTGTGTTCAGTTTTACAAGTCAGACATGTTTCCAAGGCCCTGGGCCTCACTATCTGGTCAGTCAAAAATTGACTTCGAAGTTGGATGTCAGGTAACGAAACAAATTTCAGTGAAATTTGTTCAGAAAGCCCCAACTGTGCAGAAACATATTTTCCTCTACAGTGTCATAAAAATTTTAGAATAATGGATCAAGGTAATACCATCTAAACCACTGATGACTTATATCACCAAAAACCTAGATAACCAGACCTTATACTATATGTGATATAATAGAAAACTCACAGTACCTCCTTTGAAGTATTCTTGTCAAATAATCGACCTGCATCTAATCAAGCCTCTAGAACCAGCTACCAGTTTTTAAGAGATAAAGAACAGAAGAACAATGCCACAGGGATGCAATCAGCCAAATCCAGAATATGGGAAATTCTACAGGATAAATGGTGTGGTTTCTACAATAAGTAAATAGCAAGAAAAAAGGGGGCAGGAGAGGAGAGATTTAGAAATTTAAAGTGCCGTAAAAGAGGTGGCAATCGGCACTTCTCTGGTGGCACAACGGTTAAGAATCTGCCTGCCAATGCCGGGGACACGGGTTCGATCCCTGGTCCAGGAAGATCCCACGTGCTTTGGAGCAACTAAGCCTGTGTGCCACAACTACTGAAACCTGCACACCTAGAGCCTGTGCTCTGCAACAAGAAAAGCCACCGCAAGAAGGCGGTGCACTGCCACGAAGAGTAGCCCCCGCTCGCCGCAACTAGAGAAAGCCTGCACGCAGCAACGAAGACCCAATGCAGCCAAAAATAAACAGATAAATAAATTTATTAAAAAGAAAGACCTAAAGACCTAGCAACCAACCAATTTGTATAGATAGAATTTGTTTAGATCCTGGTTTCAATATATCAACTGAGAAAAAAAAAACTATTTGTAGACTATCAGAGAAATATGAACACTGAATATTAGATGATATTAATTAATTAATGTTAAAAGTATGATAATGGTATTGTTCTGTTTTTAAAATAGAGGTTTTTCTCTCTTAGACAAACATTTGGAAATATTTAGAGATGAACTGATATGATAATTGCGATTTGCTTTAAAATAACGGATGGAGATCCAGAGGGAACAGGGAGGTAGAGAAGAAAGAAGAATGGCCATGTGCTGATAACTGTTGAAGCTGGGCCATGTGTACTTTGGGGTCTGTTATTCTATTCTCTCTACTTTTGTGTAGGAGGAAGATGTCCATAATAGAAAGTGTTTTGTTTTCTTTCTTTCTTTTTTTTTTTTTTGGCCAAGCCACACGGCTTGCAGGATCCTAGTTCCCTGACGAAGGATTGAACCCGGGCCCTTGGCAGTGAAAGTACCAAGTTCTAACCACTGGACCGCCAGGGAATTCCCAGGGTTTTATTTTCTGTATTTTTCTTAAGTGAGTTCCAAGAGGATAGGACCTTGCCTCTTCCTCCTTCTGTACTAGTTTCTCTAGAGGTACCATAACAAAGGACCACAAACTGGGAGTTTAAACAATAGAAATATATATTCTCCCTGTTCTGGAGGCTGAAAGTCCAACATCAAGGGGTCAGCAGGTTTGGTTCCTTCTAAGGGCCATGAGGGGAAGGGGAAGATCTGTTCCAGGCCTCTCCTTGGTTCATCGATGGTTATCTTCTCCCAGTGTCTTCACATCATCTTCCCTTGGTGTTAATGTCTGTATCCAAATCTTCCTTTTCTTGTAAGCACACCAATTACATGGGGTGGGGGCCCACCCTAATGACCTCTTTTAACTTAATTATCTCTGTAAAGTAATTTTGACTCTAAACACAGTCACATTCTGAGGCACTGAGAGTTAGAACTTCGATATATGAATGGGGGGGGCGGGTGACACAATTCAGCCCATAACACTGAACTAACCCCAGCACCTGGCACAGTGCCTGGAAAATAGAGGGGCTCTAATAACTGTTTTTTGAATGAATCAGTGAAGTTAGAAGATGGCAGCTGGGCAGCAAGACCCTGCTGCCTGAATTCTCCCCTTTCCGCAATGTCTTCTTGCTGTAGTTTTAATGACGGGGGTCCTTTCCATCTAGTCTGGGGGCCTGAGTTTGATGCTGTCGGGGCATAGTTAGCAGGAAAACAATGCAAGGCAGATCAGCACAGGGTTGGATTACCGCCACCGCAGTTCTGCGAAGCTCCATCGTAGGTGATTTAGTGTGAACATGGTTTTAGTAGCAAGACAGTCAGACAAGACTGAGTACATCACCCCAGGCAAGGTCCAACGGGACCTGACAATTGCCTGCATTCCCCAGACTTGGTGCTTTCTCCAATCATAATCGCCCACTTAACCTCAAATGAATGAGTACTCAGAGCCCGCGCCCTCAAAGGTGATGGGGGAGACACAGGCTATCATTAACAGATGGGAGTTCCACTGAAGTGTTTAAAAGCCAATAAGGTCTCTTTAATTCAGCTGTGCACGTTAATAGCCAAAATGAAACAAGAACATATCTGCAATAAAAAGGTGCAATAAAATCCTTTCAGTCTCAAATACATTTAACTACTTAACTATAGATGCATTTATTCCTTTGATTTTGCCTATGATGTAAAAGAATAAGAGAAAATTAACTAATTAAAAGTTATTGAATATATGACCTATTTTAAAATTATGTTTAAAACCTCAAAATCAGGCAATTACAGCAATATTAAAGCATTTAGGATAAATGCTGTTTTGCCAGCTATTTCTTTCCTTTCCTTTTCATTTCTGGCTTGCAAATTTTAAAAAAGGCACTTCAATTCTTTAAGATAATTTTTTCCCAATTATAAATTCTTCATGTTCACTGAAGAAAATTTTGAAGACACAGAAAAGCATGAAGAAAACATTTAATCCCAACCTCAGAGAGACCTGTGCTTAAACGTTCAGTATTTTCTTCCAGTTGTTCATTTAAACATTTATTCTCTATGTCATAGTTTCATCCCAATTTGGCATTATGCCAAGTCTTTTCCCCATGCCATTAGAATTTCTTGTAAATATCATTTTTTTCTCTTTACTTCTTTATTGAGGTATTTCTTGTATTCAACAAGTACACAAATCGTAGGTGTACAGATTGATGAACTTTGACATATGTATAGACCCACATAACCATCATTCCAGATCTCTATATAAAATATTTCCAACACTTCAAAGCTCCTTTTTGCCCTCTCCAATTTTGCCTATGCTTTTTTTTTTAAATTGAAGATTTCTTGATTTACAGTGTTTTGTTAGTTTCAGGTATACAGCAAAGAGATTCAGTTATATATATATGTATATATATATATAATATATATTTATGTTCTTCTTCAGATTCAATTTTGCCTATTCTTTTTTTAAAATATTTTATTTTATTTTTTTTGGCTTTGACACATGGCTTGGGGGATCTTAGTTCCCCGACCCGTGCCCCCTGCAGTGGAAGCACGGAGTCTTAACAACTAGACCGCCAGGGAATTCCCTTGACTATTCTTGGAGCCGTATCTCAAGTACTCTTATGTAGTTTCTTTCACTGAATGTTAGCTCTATGAGATTTATCCGTGTTTCTGAATGTTCCAGTAGTTTATTCTTTTTTTTCTAACTGCTGTACAGAATCCCATTGTTTGAAAATGTCAACAGTTACTTATTCATTTTTTTATGGATGAACATCTGTGTTTTTTCCAGTTTAGGGTTATTATGAGTAAAGCTGCTATGAACATTCTTGTGCCTGTCTCTTTCTGGACATAGGCACCTATCTCTCTTGGGTACACATCCAGTAGAATTGCTACATTCTATGATAAATGTATATTTTAGCTTTGGCAGATATTGCCCACCATTTGGTAAAGCAGTATACCGATTCACCCTCCCACCAGCATCGTATGAGAGTTCCAGTTATTCCCATTCTCACCAGCACTTGGTATTGTCAGGCTTTTAAATGCTGGTCATTCTCCTGGCTGTATAGTGGTTTCTCACTGTAGTTTTAATTTGCATTTTCCTGGTAACTAAGGCTGCTGAGCACCTTTTCAATTTGGATATCTTTTTTGTGAATTGCCTGTTCAGATATTTGGCTATTTTTCTATTTGTTTGCCTGCCATTTTCTTATTTATTTGTAAGAATTCTTTAAGTATCTGGTGATCTTGACTTGAAGGGGTTACTTATATTTAAGAACTAACTAAAACTTCAGAGAGCATGGGCTTTATTATAGACTGATGGGGGTTTTCTGGGGGTTACTCTCAAAGGTTTCTGGAAGATTCTAGAAGCCTTTTCTTTGGATCATTCAGACTCCCCAGAAGAGACTCCATCAATGAAGGAGGAGCTGTGTTGATGAACCCAACCAAGAAATGGATGAAAGGAATGGGGAAAACGGGCAGTCAAGGGATTACTGGAATCAAAGAACATGGTGACGTAAATGGTGAGGGTTGGGAATTCCTTCAACCCAAATAAGGTAATAAAAGGTGGGAAAAGTTAGGAGAAAAATTAGGGTAAGAGGTGTGTTAAATGTGTGGTTTCTTGTGTTGGGGAGCCAGGGCAGCGGAGAGGGTGACGGTTCTTACAGTTCAGTGTTTGCTGTTCACTTGATTTCACCTGTTGCCAGGCCTGCGGGTGACCTCCAGCCACCCCTGCACCCTGCACCCCTACATGTGGGCCTCAGCGGTTCACAGGACCAACCACGTAATTTATGGGGCCCAGTGCAAAATGAAAACTCAGAGCTCCTTGTTCAAAATGTATTCAGAATTCCATGGGGGAAATGGGGAGATGTTGGTCAAAGGGTACAGACGTTCAGTTATAAGATGACTATGTTGCTGAGATCTAAGGTACAGCCTGGTGACTGTAGTTAACAATATTGAATTATACACTTGAGAGTTGCTGTGAGAGTAGAGCTTTAATGTCCTCACCGTAACAACAACAAGAAAATGGCTATTATGTGAGGTGAAGGGTGTGTAAACTAACCTTCCTGTGGTAAGCATTTTGTAATATATAATGTATATATATGTGTATCAAGTCATCATATTGTACACCTTAAACGTACGCAGTGTTGTATGTCAATTATATCTTGACAAAGCTGAAAAAAAAAGTAGCTGTGGTGGGAATAATGAACCAAATCATATAAAGGTTGATGTGGTAATAACATCACATCTGATCTTTAAACCTTTATATCCAAATTCCTGCTGGCAAGAAACATAGTCACCAAAAGGCCAGGCTTTAAAAAGTATTTAAAATGTCCAGGCAAGGGAGAAAGTATTTATGTCTGGACTTAACAGAGTGAGTGAACATTTTCTTCGAATCCATTGAATGAGGGGATTTACTCAACATTAAAAAAAGAAAAAAAAAGAATTTCAACATAGGAAGAGGAGAGCATTCATCCACAAGCTGCAGGAACGTGAAGCCGACCCTTGCGATACAATTTCTCAAAAGAACAACCTCCCCTTGCCCGTTTGAGGGAGGTGGTGTAAGATGGGGATATTTAAGAGAAGAATCAACCTGGTGGTCCCTCTGGCCGGGAGGCAGTTCCCCCATCCCCTCGCCCTTGGCTTTGAGGCCACCTGAGAGGTGCCTGCTGGGTTCTGGGCGAGCCCTCTCTCCTCTCAGCAGCCTCTCTCTGAACTTCCTTAAATCAATGCTCTCTCCTTCCTCTTTCTGTTAATCTTTTTTAAAAAATGGATGCACATTTCTCATCCATTGTTGTCTTTAATGTTCTCTGTCCTCATGGGTGAACATATTCCTCATTTACTTACTATAATTTAGTGGGATTTTAGGGGGAGCGGAGTTCAGTGCCTGAGATTGGTCTGCCACTTAGGGCCTTGAAGAGCAATCCACCAAGAGGGGACAACAGCAAGCTCATAAGGGGCTTTTGGTGATGTGTTGAATCTCTCTGCTGCCCCAGCTCTGGAGCCAGGCTGCAGGGCTCCTATCCCAGCTCTCCAGTCAGCAGCCGCATGACCTGCGCATGTTACTGCTTCTGTTATGCCTTAGTTTTCTCAACCGATGCTGAAAGCTTGGCCTTTGTGCACGGGTGCTGAATCGAGTCTCGGAGACAGTTTTAGATGAAGTAGAAAAGAGTAGCTTTATTGCTTTGCCAGGCAAAGGTGGACGTAGCAGGCTCGTGCCTTTCAAAGTTGTGTGCCCCCAACCTGGGAGGATTTGATGAGGAGTCTTATAGCAACAGTTCCAGGGTGGAGTTGCTGATAAGATTAGGGTGTGTGCAGGGGCTGCACGCCTCTCATCTCTCAGGTGAATCTTCTTGATGAGCTTCTCACCCCTTTAATCTCACCCCAAGTGGTTTCTTGGCTGCTCCTCCCTTGATTAGCAACTGTTTGAATCTGCCCTTTAGAACTCAGGGAAGGTCATGGAGGCTGGAGTCTGTCCCCTACAAACAAGAAACGGGACAGAAAGACTTCCGTGCCCTGGAGTCCCACAGGGTCCTGCTTGGTTTCACTACCTCATAGTTTTGTTAATACAACACTATGAGTTAGTATCTGAAAACCCAAAAAAGTTTCTTATTGAGATGAAGAGGGGAAGGTGAGTCTCTGATGACTGGAGCAAACAACACCTCTGTGGGGTACTTCCCCCAGAAACGGGAACAGTCAGTGGGCTTTGAAAAGGAGTGAGGGTCTGCTTACAGCTTGGGAACACTTCTCATGTTGCTTTTTGTAGATTTTGATCACTTGATGTATGGTCAGGCCACTCAAGGTGGCTGTTCTCTTGCTCTCTGTACATCCCCTGCCCGACCAGTGCCTGCTTCACTACACCCTCCTCACCTGACTGACCTTCCTGCATACTTGCCCCAGCTGGTGATTGTTCTTATCAGAGGCGTGGTGAGGGGCGTGCCCCCCTGCTAGTCTCTCTGGTAACTGATGAGCCAAGCTGACGTCAATTCTCCTGTAACTGGCAATCTCTCCTTCCCCCTTGGGAGCGAAGACTGCTGCCATGTTCTGCCCATCTTCTGCCACACAAGGTGGGGTGTCTCTCCAGAACCTTCCTTCCCCCCTCCATTAATCTACTGATGTCTCCTTTGCTGACTCTGGGCTCTTTCTTCCATCTTGAAGCTGGGCAAGTAGAGTCCTTGCAGGTCTGCAGGATGCAGCCCAACACTTGGTTTACCAGGTTGACCTTGGCCCAGAATGTGGAAGAACAAGCCACTACTTCCTCATCTGAACTGTTTGTGGAACCACCCTCTTCCCTCTCCCCACTTCTGTTTGGGCTTCTGTTTCAGGTCTGCAGGTCTGGAGGGTCCAGATCTGACCCCACCTTCCCAGAAGTTCAGTTACTGACAAAGGCTGTCAGCAACTGGGATCCCACTGGTATGAGGGGCACGTGTGCTGACCAAGGCTCTTTTGGTTACTAGTGACAGAAACCCAGATATTATAAGGTAAATTAAGAAAGTTTTGGCTAAAGTAAATAATCCATGATGAGGCAGGGTGGAGCAGGCCTCAGAGACAATAGAAACTCATTCTCTCTGTATTCATATCTCGGCTTCTGCCTGTGTGTCACTCATTCTGTCACTCTAGTGTGTACAACAGGGGCCACGGCCACTAGAGCTTCAGGATTCGAGCCGGGCAAGCCGCTCTACTATCTTCTACACGTTGTGCTTATGGCTTTGTGAAGTTATCTATAGCGTTAACAGACCTAGAAGCGCATGCATGCATGGGGGCTAGGGTTTCATTTTAAAAGATAAAGGGTGACTCTGTAACACATCTGAGAGCGTTCTTATCTCCTTGGACCTTGAGTGACAATAAGCAAAAAGTGAATGACAGGGAAAATCAGAGTACAGCAGAACACCATCTGCATGGACTTTTTCTCTTAGTCCACTCGGGCTGGCTTTGAAACGAGCTGCGTAACTCACGAGCGTTGGAAAAATTCTGGAGCAGAGGTGATTTTCTGTACTGCACCTGAATAAACAAAGGTTCATGAGGTTGCGTCTTCATTTCCCCTTCATCAAAAGTTGATCCCCTTCTTAAAAGGGATACTCACGTTTCTAAATTCATATTTTCCCTAATATAAGAGCAATTTAATATTATTCTGATGCCACTTGAGAGAAGAGGTAAAATTCCTAGATCATTGGAAGAAATAATATACACTCCAGAAAGAAAAGAAACCAGGAAATGTAAGTTTCTGAGGAAGTGAATGGAAAAAAAAACTGGAGTCAAAATATTGTTTACTAGAACAAAAAGGTAGCAGAGAAGAAAGAAAGTGAAGAACCCGGGTAGTACGTGAAAAACACAACTGAATGAGAATCTAAAAGACCTCCTGGGAAACAAACACAGGATACCTGATAGATAGATAGATAGGTATGGATTAATGGATCCGGGCATGACCAAGGTGGCTTCCTAGATGGCATAGAGTTGAGTGAATATTATCTCAGACCCAATCACAGATGTCCACCCCTGCTGACTTACAGAAAGACAAGTGGCCCAGCTTAAAAGAGACCAGAAAGAATTTTTATTTTAGTTAATTTAGTTTAGTCTATTTTATTTTATTTTTTGGCTGCACCATGCAGCAAGCAGGATCCTAGTTCCCCAACCAGGGATCGAACCTATGCACCCTGCAGTGGAAACACGGATTCTTAACCACTAGACTGCCAGGGAAGTCCCCAGAAAGAATTTTTAATATTTGTAAATTATTAGGCAAGAGACTGAAGGCCTAAGGAATATGCATGGTATTGTTGCTACTTCTTGCAAGCCGTCTATGGGACTTTGGGAGAGAAATTGAGGGCAGGAATGGTTTTCTACCAGATGGTATGAGGGCATTTGGCATTCTGGACTTTCACATAAAGGGCTAGAATCAGGTATTTCTAACTAGAGGGGAAGTGGATCCCACAAACATAGGAAAGAATAGCCTTGCTCAGAGACTAGCTGACCTGCTCAGGAGGATTCTAAAGTAAAGTGTATTAATTTTTTTTTAAATAAAGAGATGTACAAAGATGAAAACAAAAATGATTCAGAAGTCCACTGTGCAGAATAAATCTTAATATTAAACAACAAATAGATAAAATAACCCGTGCACTTGTGAGAAAAGTTCAAATAGTACCTGAGAGGTTTTTATACAAAATATGGGTGAGGATGGAGGGGGAAAAAAAACCAAGTATGACATGGTGGGCAATAAGTGGGCAAGAGGTTCCCAATGATTCTCATGAAGAAAGTGGTTGAGAAGCAAGATGATTATGATGGCCTCAGTTTCCCTGATGTGCAGAGTATGGCCAATAAGGTAAATTCACAGTTTTAATTAACTAAGACTGGTATGTTGAAGTTCAAAAGTAGAATATGATGTAAGAGCTTTCTTTATTCAAAAGAAATATATATTAGGTAGCATACCATGAATATGTGCAGCAACCTTCATGAACTCAATGTATTTATCAAGCACATGTAATCTACCAGGAATTTTTCTAGATATTGGAATCCAATACCTACTCTCAAGGAGCTTATAGTCTATGATCTCAAGTTGCTTTTTGAATTCAGCCTGGTATAAATAACCCCAAATTGTTCTAGTGAGTAAATAAGGACACACCTGCAAGAACGCTGTGTTAATTCTCTGAAGGATTTGAGATGCGATCAGTCTTTTTTGGAAACACACACACAGAAGAGGGAAAGAAGGGTGCAGAACCAGAGATGACTTTGCACGGTTAGACAGATATGTAAAAATGGAATCAGGAAGATTAAAGTCCAACAGGAGATGGGGCTTGATTTTTTTCTAAGTAAACATTATTGAATGACCCCATATATACCCCAAAGCACAGCAATCACAATTATATCACTCGTTCATTTTCACAAATTGAACACACCCATGTAACCAGCATCCAGATCAAAAAAACAGAACACAGCCAGCATCTCCAGAAACCTCCTTATGGCTTCTTCTAATCATCACACACCCCATCCCGCACCCTTGGCTACGGCTAACTGCTATCTTGACTTCTAACACTATACCTTACTTTTGCCCAAAGTAGTTCACTTTCTTAAAACTACTTTGCTCAGGTAAAACCTGCACATATTTAAGTGTGAAATTAAGCACCACCCAGTCAAGGTACTGAACATTTATTTCCATCATCCCTAAAATTTTCCTATGTTTCTTTGTAATCCATCCCTCCTACTACTCCTGTCCCTAGGTGAACTCTGATCTGTTTCTGTCACTATGTTAGTTTGCATTTATTAGAATTTTATACAAACGGGATCCTACTATAAATGGGATCATATACCCTTTCTTTTTTTTTTTTTGTCTGCCTTCTTTTACTCAATGTAGTGATTTTGAGATTCATCCATGTCGTTTCATAAGTCAGTGGTTTGTTCCTTTGTATGGATGAGTAGTATCTTATTGTATGACTATAATGGAATTTGTTTATCCATTCACCAGCTGACAGACATTTGGGTTATTTACTGGCTTATAGTTATTACAAATAAAGTGGCTGTAAACATTCATGATCAAGTCTTTGAAGAAATATAAGCTTTCATTTTTCTTGGGCAAATACCTAGAAGTGGAATGGCTGGGTCATATTGTAGGTGTGTGTTTAACTTTTCAAGATGTGGCCAAACTGCCTTCCAAAGTGATGTATGAGAGGGCCAGTTGTGCCCCATTCTCACCACTACTTGCTATTATCAGTCTTTTTAAAGTTTAGTTATTCTAGTGGATGTATAGTGGGGTCTCATTGGGGGTTTAGATTGCATTTTCCTGATTACTAGTGATGTGAAGCATCTATTCATGCCCTTCTTGGCCATTTTAATATATTCTTTTGTGAATTGTCTGAGTGATTTTTTTTAATGCCAAGATCAGCAAAAGGGACTTCTGCAAATGTTCAGAGGCAAGAGAAGGGAGAGTGGATCATAGATGCAGTGTTGCTGGATAATAAGGACAATGCAGGCTCTTATCTTGCTTTAGTTTTCGATTTCAGAGGGAAAATCTTAAACCTAAAAGGAGGAATGGCAGCCTGCATATAGGAAGAAATAGCAGATCCATAAAATGAATTGGAGAGTAGAGACCTAGTGGTCCACCAATAATCATTTCCCCCCTCTTTCTTTAGAATCTCCAAGTTTTAGTTCAATATAGGGTGACCAGCCTCTCTTTTTGCCCAGGACTGAGGAGATTCCTAGGATGCAGGACTTTCTAGAAAATACTTAGGTAAACCTAGGGAGAAAGACTTAGGTAAACCTAGGGAGGTCCTTGGCTATCCAAAATGAAAATGATTATCTCCCAGGCTCCCTTTCAGCTAGATGTGGCCATGCAATTAAGTTATGACCAGTGAAATAAAAGCAAAAGTGATGTCTGAACTTTCTGGGGTGTTCACGGAAAGGGCATGCCCTCCCCTTCCTTCCTTTCTGTCTTCCCACTGGCTGAAATGAAGAAGTGAGAGCAGGAGCAGGCATGCCCATCCTCATCTGTGAGATAGAAGCTGCTGGTTAAGAATGCCAGAGCAACAGGAGAGAAGGACGCAGAGCCCCTGATTATTACGACATTGCCATAACAACCAGAGGTGCCTAGCCAGCCTTTACGCAAGAGAGAAGTAAACCTCGATTTTGTTTAAGCTCTTTATTTTAGACCTCCTTACAGCTGCCTACATAATACAGTATACAAGAGCTAAAGTAGGTAGGCTAAATGATTTCAATGGATATAAATGTTTTCAATCTTCAAAAAGAAGGCATAAACAAACCCCAAACTGGTGAGTTTGATGACAATATTGGGTTATTTTTCTACAGTGGATCAATAAAAGGATGTTGTGAGTCACTTAAAAAGGCAGCAGAGATTGCTATGCTCGAACATCGTTGCACCAAGAATTAGTCTTGTTGAACTTGTCTTAGTTTCACTCTTTTGAGATGGTTGTTATACTGGTTGGTCAGCAAAATGTGTGCTTGTAATAAGGCTACTGACAAGAACACACATGGCATTCATGCAGACTTGTTCTGGGTATAAGAACAACTAGGTGGATGAAAAACCAGTCGAACAATCATACCCAGAGGGTATTGGGTATGCATCAACATCAGCTTGGAAGGAAATTTCAAGAGGAAGCTTTGATCTAGCTAAATATTTTATCAGTGATTCGGATGACTAGATAGTGAAGTACTCATCTTATTGGCAGAAGACAAGACAGTAAATACTAATGAAGACAGAATCAGGACTAAAAGCTCTTGCTGGCTAGAATGGCAGAATGAAACTAACAAAGTGAAGTGATAAATGTGTGTTCATGCATTCAGACTGGAAAAAAAAACCCATCCAATAAGATAAGAAATGGGGGAGATATGAATTAGCATTAAGTATTTTAGGTGACGGCTCAAAATGAGTCAACAGGACAAAGCTGGAGCAGTACTGGCTGACTCTGTTAACAGGGTGACAGCGTCTACCATGGGGAGTATGGCTCTGCTAGCAATGTTCAAAGTGGCAGTTCTCATGCCACGATTTGAAAGACATAGAGGCACAGCTTGAAGAAGGAGTGGAGGAGACATGGAACCAACCTCCAATACTGGCGGGCTAACCTGTGGAGTTCTAACTCTACACAGCCATGGCCCTGGTCCCTCACTCTGACGTTCACACTTCACTCACATTTGTCTGACTATCTACCTGCTCCTGACCTTCAGCTTGCCACTCTATTCCTGTTGCTTATGTTCACATATAGGTTCATCCTGCTGCTCTCAGCTTTGGGAACATTGTCTTTCTGACCTGAGCCCTTGATGTCAAGGAGATTGGGTGGACACAAGAGTGGAGAAGCTAAGTGTGAGCAGTGGTAATGGTCATGCCCCAAGCACTTCCTCTTAAAGCAGTGTCTTTTCAGATTGTGAGATGCATCAAGAAGGTAGTCAAAAGTAGCAACTTCTTTTGTTTTGGCTTTGCCGCGTGGCTTGTGGGATCTTAATTCTGCAACCAGGTATTGAATCTGTGCCCTCAGCAGTGAAAGCACAGAGTCCTAATCTCGGGACCGCCAGGGAATTCCCAAAAGTAGCAACTTTTTTTTCTTTAAATAAATTTATTTATTTTATTTATTTATTTTTGGCTGTGTTGGGTCTTCGTTGCTGTGTGTGGGCTTTTCTCTAGTTGCGGTGAGCCGAGTCTACTCCTCTTTGCGGTGCGCAGGCTTCTCATTGCAGTGGCTTCTCTTGTTGCAGAGCTTGGGCTCTAGGCACGCGGGCTTCAGTAGTTGTGGCATGTAGGCTCAGTAGTTGTGCCTAACGGGCTCTAGAGCACAGGCTCAGTAGTTGTGGTGCACAGGCTTAGTTTCTCTGCGGCATGTGGGATCTTCCCAGACCAGGGCTCCAAACCGTGTCCCCTGCATTGGCAGGCAGATTCTTAACCACTGCGCCGCCAGGAAAGCCCAGTAGCAACTTTTTAATATGCTTTTTTCTCTGAATTGTAGAAATTGCTGTGCTTCTGAGGCTTAATGGGGAATATGGGGCAGTATGATGAACTACATACCTTAAATAGCCCTCCCAAAGAAACAACTAAAACTGCTGAATAAAATTTTAAAATATGTGTATTTAAAAATGCATCACTGAGCTTGCAGGAAAAAGGCCTCACAAGCCAAAAATGAAACGAAATTTAAATCCAGAGAGGAAAGATAACCCTGAGGTTGGCTTTCACCTTGAGACCATCAGCCCAACCCCGGTGACCCTGAGCTTTCACTAGGTAGCCCTTCAGGATAGAAAAACAGAAGCTAAAATCCGCGGCCTGCCCAAGTGTAGAATCTAAAAGGATATCCTGCATAAACTTGGGAACCCCAAGGAACATAGCATTGATGTAAAGATAAATTACAAAGAAATTCACCCTAATGAAAAAGACAACAAGGAAATTTATCTTGACTTTGGCATTGGGTAGAGGGAGAAAAGTCTTCCTGGTAAGGTGTAATCCTCAGCAGGCCTCATGTGAGTTTTGGCTTGTATTCAACTATCTACAACGTTCTAAAAAACCTCAGTCTAAAAAGTTAAAGTAATCTCAGGTCCTTAAAGAAGCAAGCCAAATCTTTTATGAGAGAATATAGCTTAAAGTCAGACCTTAAAGAATTTCCACAAAGTTCCAAAGAACAGGAGCTCACCGTCAAGTATTACAGAATATACAGGAAAACAGGGCAACCTGAATGAGAGTTAGCAGACAGCAGACTCAATCTATAAAAGCTTGTATTAATTGGAATTATCAGATCCTAAATATAAAATAAATTTGCTTAATTTGTACATAGAAATAAAAAAGAGGAGTGAAATATGACTAGAGAAAAAGAACAATTAAAAATAACCAAGCATAATTTTAAAAGACCAAAAAGAAGTTCTAGAAATGAAAAATATAATAAAGGTTCAAGAACAAGGCAAAAGGTCAATAAAAAAGTAGATGTTTTAAATAATGCTATAAACCAACTAGACCTAATAGTCATGTGTATAACATTCCATCCAATAGCAGAATATATATTCTTCTCAAGTGCACATGGAACATTCTCCAGAATAGAATATATGCTAGGGCATGAAACAAGCCCCAATAATAGAAATCAATATTGAAATCACACAAAATATATTAACCAAACACAGTGGAATGGAATTAGAAATCAGTAATAGAAGAAATGTAGGATATTTACAAATATGTTAAAATTAAAAAATATACTCCTAAATAACCAAAGGGTCAAAGAAGAAATCACAAGAGAAATTAGAAAACACTTTGAGATGAATGAAAGTGAAACACAAGCAGGGGTAGAGGGAAATTTATACCTGCAAATGCCTATATTTAAAAAAAGAAAAGAAAAAAGAAAACATCCCATATCAAGAGGCTAATCTTCTACCTTAAGAAATTAGAGGGCTTCCCTGGTGGCGCAGTGGTTGGGAGTCTGCCTGCCGATGCAGGGGGCGCGGGTTCGTGCCCCGGTCTGGGAGGGTCCTGCGTGCCGTGGAGTGGCTGGGCCCGTGGGCCGTGGCCGCTGGGCCTGCGCGTCTGGAGCCTGTGCTCCGCGGCGGGAGAGGCCACAACAATGAGAGGCCCGCAAAGGAAAAGAAAAAAAAAAAAAGAAATTAGAAAAAGAAGAGCAAACTTAATCCAAAACAAGCAGAAGGAACAAAATCATAGAGACTAAAGAGAAAATAAATAAATAGAAAAACAAAAGAGAAAATCAACAAAACCAAAAGTTTTATTGATATGAAATGTCAAAAAATTGACAAAACTTGAGCTAGACTAACAAGGAGAAAAGAGAAGATTCAAATTGCTAAAATCAGGAATGAAAGTGGAGATATCACTTATAACCTTTCAGAAATAATACAGTCTTATAAGGGAATATAATGTTGTATGTTCTATCACTTAAGTCCAGGCATTCAGTAAAACAATAAAATTAAAAAACAATTAAAAAAAACAAAGTAGATAAACTAAATAAAATGAACAAATTACTAGAAAGACACAAACCACCAAAACTGATTCTAAAAGAAAGAGAAAATCTGAATAGAACTATAAGAAGTAAAAGATGGAATTATCAGTAAAAGAAAAACCAAACAAACAAAAAAAAACTTTCCACAAAGAAAAACCAAGTCTCACATGATTTCGCTAGTGAATTCTACTAACTTTTAAGGAAGAATTAACACCAATTCTTAACAAACTCTTCCAAAAATTAGAAGAGATGGTACACATCTCAACTCATTCTACAAGGACAGTATTACCTTGATACTAACATAAAGCAAAGATATCACAAGAAAAGTACAGACCAAAATCCCTTGTGAATATAGACTCAAATATCCTCATCAAAATACTAGCAAACTGAATTCAGCAGCATATAAAAAGGATTGTACACCATGATCAAATGGGATCTTTCATAGGGCTGCAAGTTTGGCTTAAGGTATGAAAAACAATCAACGTAAAACACTGTATTACTAGAATAAAGGACAAAAAACACACAATCATCTCAATAGATGTAGGTAAGCTTTTGACATAATCTAACAGCATTTCATGAAAAACCACCAAACAAACTAGAGATAAAAGAGAAAGTACTCAATTTATTAAAGCCCATCTATGAAAACTACATAACTAACAACATCTTCAATGGTGAAACACTGGATGTTTTCCTCCAAGATCAGGAACAAGTCACTGCTATTCAATATTATACTGGAGGTTCTAGCCAGGGCAATTAAGTAAGAAAAAGAAATAAAAGGCATCCACATTGGAAAGGAAAAAGTAAAACTCTCTCTATTCACAGATGACATGACCTTACATACAGAAAATCCTGAGACATTCACACACACACACACACACACACACAAATATTAAAACTAATAAATACATTCATCAAAATTTCAGGATACAGTTTCACCATACAAAAACTCTATTTCTGTAAATAAGCAATAAATAATCAAAAATAGAATTAAGAAAAAAGTACATTTACAATAACAATAAAAAGAATAAAATACTTAGAAATAAATTTAACAAAAGAAGACTTGGACACTAAGAACTACAAAACATTACTAAAAGAAATTAAAGAAGACCTAAATAACTGGAAAGACATCCCTTGATCATCACATTGGAGGTTAGGATTTCAACATATGAATTTGGGGGAGACACAAATATTTCATTCATAACAGGCACCAAGATAATCCAATAGGAGAAAGAATAATCTCTTCAGAAAATAGAGGTGGGATAATTGGATATCCAAACGCAAAAGAATGAAGTTGGACTCTTATGCCATATTAAAAAATTAACTCATTGATTTAAGACCTAAATGTAAAAGTTGAAAATATAAAATTCTTAAAAGAAAACAGGAGCAAGTCTTTGTGACCTTGGATTAGGCAATGTTTTCTTAGATATGATGTGAAAAGCACATGTGACAACAGAAAAAGCAGATAAATTGGACTTCATCAAAACTTAAAAAAAAAATGTGCTTCAATGGACACCATCCTGAAAGTGAGAAGACAACCCACAGAATGGAAGAAAATATTTATAAATCATATAGCTTATATGGGACTTGTATCTAGAGTATATAAAAATCCCTTATAATAAATAATAAAAAGAGTAATAACCCATTTTTTTAATTGGGTAAAGGATTTGACTAGAGTTTTCTCAAAGAGAGATACATCAGTGAAAGTATCAAAACATAGTTAGTGACTCTAAACTTTGTTAGACTTTCTAGAAGAAATAGAAATATTATATACAATCTCCAAATTACTAGATGGGTAAAAATAAAGTAAAAGGAGAAAAGTAGAATGAATTTTTTTAAAAGACAAAAAAGGACACCAGAAACAAAACCAGAAAAATAGGAAAGTATAAAATAAATGTAGGAATAGATTCAAATATAATTCTAAATAGAATAAACTCAGTCTTGAAGACAATGTTTACTGCAGAGACTTTTAAAACCTAGTTATATGCCATTTTCAAAAGACATACCTAAACATAAGGCACAGAAAGCTAAAAATGAAAGAACAGAAAAAATACCCAGAACACAAAAATAGGTGGTATAACTGTATCAATGTCAGACGAAATAGATGTTAAGGTGAAACTAAAGGACACATTTCCTGTCAATGTAAGGAAGAAATTTCTAAGGGACCTATAAGAAAAGTGGAATGAGTGACCTCTGGAGTCATTGAATTCCCCATACTTTGAGAAATTCAAATCTGAGGTGATGACCACTCGTAAGTGTGTTAGGGAGGACATTAAACCATCACAGAATGGTTGGGATTTAATGACCATACGGTTTCTCTGTATCCTGAAGTCCTAATATGTTATCTCATTTTCCAGTTGTCTTTCAAATTATTTCATTTTCTCATGTCTACAAGATTTTCTGATTAGCCACATATCAGAAGGAAGTTCTGAAACTCCTGTCTCATTATGAACCTTCACCTCTAAAGTATAAAGTCTGTGGCACATATGTGTATACGTAAGAATGTGATTTATGTGTGTGTTAGACTTATGTGTACACACATGTCCATCGTTAGGACTTCACTTTCCTCTGCTTTAAGATTTGTCTTCTAACAATTTTTCTGAAAGGGAGGTTGAGAAAACTCCCAGAGGAAACTATTAATGTCCTATCTTATCTAACAGACAACAACAGTTAGTTGTCTGAGTTACTAACAGATATGCAAAGAGAGATAAACATTGCAAAGCCTTCAGAACACACAACACATTTTGAGGGTGTGGGCTGGGTGGCAGCTGTTTGGCAATAGCGTTCAGCTGTTCTTTTGCAATACAGATCCTCAGGTTTTAAACTGCCAGATCAAGATCTATCCAAAAAATTCTCAAAAAATTTCCTGGAAGATGTCTGGGGCTGGGAGTGTATAGAGCCTGCTCTACCTGCTCCAAGATACTCCCAGGGTGGGACCCAGAGAATAGGGTCCCACCCTGGGACCCTAAAAATAGGTGGGATCCTATTTTTAACAAGCATCTCTAGAGGATTCTGAATCACACTAAAGATTGAGAAACATGAATTTAAGGGATCTCAAGATTTTAGTATAAAAGAGGTGAGTTCTTTTTCCATGCTTTTAAATACCAATTTCTTTAAATTATTCCTTGATTGTCTTTTTTTAATTTTAATTGGTGACACAGATTATAGAGACATTTGGAGGTAGTATTCTCACTTTAGTTTTTGGTGAAACCATCTTGTGTCTTTTTTTCCAGTCATATTTCATTTATTCTCATCAACTTTAAAAGGAGATCATGTCATTATTCACTGTGATGGCAGGAATCTGGCCTTCGTGGTCTAAATGATCTAGGGCTATACCTACAGGAAAAGGATAAAAATGGTCATGGTTTTATTTTCTTTGCTGGTATAGATACCTAGGTTAGGGGATGTGAGTTCTATGATCCTAAAAGAAAGTATAACAGTAGTCTCAAGAAGACAAACCAAGCCAGCAAGAAGCTCATTGTAAATGTGATCAAGTTGCAGGAGAAGCCAAAAAGAGAGAATGAAAAGAATGAATTTCAACTTCTATAATCATTTACTAAATAAATAATTTGAAATATTTATTCAAAAATTATTTTTAAATGACAGTAATGGACAATGATTAGTACAAAGGTAACTTTAGGCTAGAAAAAAGTAATTTTCAGCAAAAAGAGGCAATAGACCAAAGGAAAGGCTGACTTTCTTTCCTCCTCACAAAGTCACAGAATTTAATTATTTTTTACCAGAGGTGAAAAAATAAATAGCTTTTACCTTACACAGTCTCATCAGACACAAAATAAATGATTGAATGCAATCTGGCTTACTAAGAATTCATTACGGGGCTTCCCTGGTGGCACAGTGGTTAAGAATCCTCCTGTCAGTGCAAGGGAACTGGGTTTGAGCCCTGGGCCAGGAAGATCCCACATGCCGCGGAGCAACAAAGCCCGTGCACCACAACTACTGAGCCTGTGCTCTAGAGCCTGCGAGCCACAACTACTGAGGCCTGCGTGCCACAACTACTGAGGCCGGCGTGCCACAACTACTGAAGCCCGCATGCCTACAGCCCATGCTCTGCAACAAGATAAGCCACCACAATGAGAAGCCTGTGTACCACAACGAAGAGTAGCCCCCGCTGGTTGCAACTAGAGAGAAAGCCCGCGCGCAGCAGTGAGGACCCAACACAGCCAAAAATAAATAAATAAATCAAAAAAAAAAAAAATAGAATCTATTATGTAAGAGCCATTTAAGATTTATTCTTTAGCCTGACCACAAATGTCCTCCTATAGATTGAAGCTCTCTGAGAAATAATTGTGTTCCTCTTGTATGTACCCCACATGTCTTCAACACTGTTGATCATGTAACAGGATATCAAAAATATCCTGGTTGATTAAATAATTGACTGCTTTCTGAACAGCACTCATTGTGAACTTACATATCCTTATGAAATTTCACTATACTAAGTTAAAGAGAAAGCTCTAAAAGCTTCTTGAGAGCAAAAACAACTCATTGGGAAAAGGATGAGAATCATATTGGCTTTCAGATTTTCTACCTTTAGGCTGGACTACCATAGAACAATGCCTTCAAAATACTAACAGAAAATTGTTTGGAACATAGAATTCTATATCTAGCCAATTTACCAGTATGCAAATCACATTGAAAGAATTCAACATTTACCTCCCTTTATGGAAAAAAAATCAGTTGAGTATATGCTTTAAGAAAATGAAAATTGAAATAAAAAAAGATGAAGATATAAAATCAAAAAATTAATGGCCACAACTCAGAATAGCAATAAAAAGAATCCCTACGCTGTTGGTTGGGCAGCAGGTATAAAGGCAATTGGTTCAAAGTGAAACACATAGTTAGAAGACTTGCAGATAAATGTATTTGATAGGAAAATGAATTCACCTTAACAAATAAGTATTATTTTAAAAGTTATATGAACTTAGTAATAGAGTGAAGGTGATTGTTTCTTCTGTCAATAAGAAAAAAGTAAGGCAAACAGAAACTCTCTGAAAAATAAAAAGCTCTATAGCAAATCACAGCCTATATAAAACAAATTAAATGTAACATGATTCTGAATAGCTTATGGAGTGTAATGAAGGATAAAACATTCTATCTTGGTTTTTGAAATATTATTTTTGAATCTATACATATTTAGGAAAAGGCTAAGTACATTTCCTTCTCCACAAGTCTACCTACATTTCTTGATTCTGAAGAAAATAATATGCACACAATTTTAGTATTTCAAGCACCCTTTACTGGATTTTACTGTTTTGAATCAACTTATACACAAAGCATAGAAAACCTAATTATAGTTCCAAAACAGAAGGAAATGTTATAAACCTTTATAATGTATAAGTTACGAGATGGAAAGGGAAGAGAGGATGTAAAAGTGTGAGGGTATACATATCCTCATTTTTTATAATGAAGACTTGAGAGATACTACATAAAGTTGAGTGGCCAAGAAAGTACTTTCTTTTTATAATTTAAGGTTATAAATTAAGCCAGTAGAGGAAGTACTTATAATACAACTAACAAAATATTGAAAATAGGAGGGAGACAGAGGTGGTGTTAATGAGCCCAATTCCTATTCTTTGATATGTGGAAATCAATAAAAAACTTGTGTGTGGTAGATGTTATTGTTTCCAACTTTTTGCTCCTTCTATGTAGTAGGTTATACATCCACTCTTTCTGTCATATGATTTTTGCCATACCTCCTGATAGGGCAAAGATAGTTTCATGCCTATCCCCATCAACTCTGGGCTCGGCCATATGAATTATTTTGAACAATGAAATGTGGGTGGAAGTGACACTGGTTAGCTCTGAACAGAGGCTTTCAGAAGTATCATGTGTTTCAGTTACTTTTCTTCAGCTGTGGCCCTCTGCCGTGGGAAAAGCATATCCCAAATAATAAAGGACGCTCCTTTAGCCCAAGACCCAAGATAAAAAGACACATAGAGTCAAGCCAAACCAAGTCCAGCATGGTGGCAGCCAATGATTTTTGAGCTTGCAATAAGTGTTTGTTGTAAACAATGACTTGGGGATTGTTTGTATGGCCACAAAAATTGACACACACTGTCTAAAGTTGATAAATCAAGAATTGGAACTATACTATTTAGAATTAGGGGAGATATCCATCAGAGAGGTGGGTGGCAACCACCAAAAAGAATTAATTAAAGGTAGTTACCTTTGGGGATGCTATTGGGTGGAAAAAATTTAAGCCTTTGTTTCATATCTTCCTATCCTATTTGAATTTTTTATCATATGTATTTTATATATGTATGTATTACTTTTATATTTAAAATGTGCATCTACAGTGCATACCATCTAGGAGGTGATATAAGCCATAGACACATAAAACATTATAGCTATCATATCATGAGGCAGCTAATTTGTGTGGGGAAAAAAAAAATGCCCCAGATGATGAAATTATACGAATTCAAAAAGAAAAAGGAGAGAGAGAGAGAGATCAACCCAACCGAAGAGGTGGTAGATGGTAAAGAAAATTGCACTGCGAAAGAATCCATAGGGATGAAGATAGGTGGAGGAAAGTAGGCAAGGAAGAAATAAACAGCATAATAAATCTGGAGAGAGGGAACACTGAAGTGGGTGTGGTATGACTGGAGCAGAGAATTCTTATGCGGGAGCTGTGGGCAAGAGGGCTGGGACTGATGAGAATGGGACAAGATGGTGAAGGGCTTGAGTAATGTGTGAGTGGACAGAATGGCTTCATGAACTTGGTGTTTCAGGAAGGCCAACATGGCAGGGCAGTGTAAGACAGACTGTATTCAGAATGCTCAGAGCTAGTAGAAACTGTCTCAAGGGTCACTTAGCCAGGTGGTGTGGCATATGTGAGGGTATTGTTCTTAGTCACATAGCTTCTGTTACCACATCTTCCTTTGGGCGTAAAGCTATAAAAGCAGTGCCTCACTCCTTTGCTAGAAATGTGTAAATAATTATTCAGATAGACTGGTGCCCTGTGGGCCTGGGAAGCTATGACTAGGGGAAAGAAGGGGCCACAAAAAGGTATTTTATAAATCTCTCAAAACCACTCTTAGCTGGAAAAGACCTGCAGTCTTCTCCTCCACCCTGTGCTACTTACCAAGTTTTTTTCACTGAGTCTTCCTAAATGCCATCTAATAATACCATGAAGTTACATGTGTTAAAACTCAGGTTGGGACTTCCCCAGTGGTCCAGTGGTTAAGACTCCGCCTTCCAGTGCAGAGGGCATGGGTTCCATCCCTGGTCAGGGAACTAAGAACCCACATGTTGCAGGGTATGGCCAAACAAACAAACAAACAAACCCTCTGGTTGTCTTACTCCACAGTACCTCTTTTGAACCGAGAACCCAACGTCTCTTCCATTTCTCTTCATTTCAGGTTCATTCCATTTGATTTCCCCTTAAGTGACGACTGCCCACCCAAATCTACTGCCCACTAAGACTTGCTTCCACCGCCCTTGATGATTTTTGTACCTGACTTAGGTTTTAGCTGCTATTCTGACTCCTGCTTTCCTTAACCTTAAAAAAAATTCATACTGGTGTCTGGTCTGACTGTATTATTTTCAGTTTCTTAGGTTCATTTCTGTCACTGCCTTCTTCACTTTCATTGGCCATGTGCCCAAATGGCATATGCTGAGGCTTCTCCACCTGCAGAATCTCAGGCTTGTTCTTCTCACCAGCTGTCTCAACTTTTCCACTCCCTCATGCTTGCTGACCTCGGACTCCATTGAGTCTCTGATCTAGCAGTTCCCAGGATTTCACCTATTTTTTTCCTGTATGATATTATAGCCCATATAAGTCTCCAGAGTATATGTGTGGAATTCCCAATAAATCAGCAATAAATCTTCCCTTTCCTCTCTGACTCAAAAAGCCTATTGGAATGCAAGAAACTGGGAGTGACTTTTTAATAGGAATAATCTGCAATCTGCTCTAATTTATGTTTTAAAACTTTATTCTCAAATTCTTGTTCCTGCCCAAGATGGAATAGTGTGGATGGAGTACATTTCCCACTAAGAACAGTTAAAAGCCCTGGACATTGAATATGAAACAAACAACAGAAAGGCAGAGAGAAGAAGACAACTGACTAAGGAACTTGGGATCTGAGGAATGACAGGACAATGAGTTCTCTGTGTTGTTTTTTTGTGTGTTTGGTTTGTTTGTTTCTCTTGCCTCATATATCTTAGGCTAGAGAAGCTGGCAACCTAGAAACACCACAGGAAAAAAATTTTTAAAAACCCCAAGAAATGCCTGCTCTCACTAGCTAAAGGACTAGGAAAGGGGCAACGTAGACAACTTTTAGACCAGTAACTACCCTATTCTAGCTAAACCCTGCAGAAAAAAAAAAATGTGACCTCACCCCTGTCCGGGTCAGCAAAGGCTGAATAGAGGGACTCCCACCTTCACCCTTTTGTTAGAAGGCATCACTCATGACCCCTCTAATCCCTGCTGGGGTGATGTCAGAGAAGACCAAGTGGGGAGCCAGCACTTTCATCCCGGCCCAGTTGACAGGTGACTAGCAAAAACAAAACAAACAAAACAACCCAACCATATGGAAGTGTATTATGCCAGGTTAAAAAAAAAAAAAAAAGTCAGTCTCAAAAGGTCATATACTGTATGCTTCCGTTATATAACATCCTTGAATAACAAAACTATAGAGATGGAAAACAGATAGTGGTTGCCAGGGATTAGAGATAGTGGGGATGGGGGAGGGGTAGTTGTGACTATGAAGGAAGTTCATGAGGGAGATCTTTGTAATGGAATAGTTCTGTATCTTGATGCAGAACTGTTGATAGTTATGGGAAACTGCACATGTGATAAAGTGGCACAGAACTATACACACATATTGTACCAATGCCAATTTCCTGGTTTTGATATTGTACTATAGTTACAAGTTTATAGCTTTTTTATAAGTTACAGTTATAAGATGTAACCATTGGGGGGAAATGGGTGAAGGGTACAAAGGATTTTTCTGTACAATTTTCACAACTTCCTATGAATTTATAATTATTTCAAAATAAAAAGTTATCCTCCAGTTTTGATACTTGTGATAGTCATTAATGTTATAATCCAAATTTTTGCAGCTCTCTGCCTTCTGGGGACAATGCTGGGATTTATTGCATTTCCCTGCTTCTTTGAAAGTTAGATATGGCAGGTCATTTGATTTGGCCAATGAAAGGCATGCATAAAAGTGACACTTGGTGAGGAAGTGTTACGAGACCATGTACAGTATGCCACATGTCCTTCTACTGTCTCTGCCAAGGAGGAACCATGTGCTGCTCTGGATTCTTCTTCAGCCTGGGATGGACTGCCCCACCCCCACCCCCCACCGTCCCCCTTCCTCAAAGGACATGGCTTGTGGGCCAGAAAGGACCTGTGTAGTTTTAAGCTCCCAGGATTTGGGGCTTTTGGATATAGACATCCAGTGCAGTAATACAACAATTAGTCACCATTACCTGCCCATGCCCCTTACAAATGCCTAAAATGTACTGCTCTTATCACCAGATCCAAAGTAAGGCACACTCCTGACTGCTTATGATCCACATTTACCACACCCAGGACTGCCCTCACCATGCTGACATATGCCTACTGCCTGACCTAACCCATGATCACCACCCATCTGGCTATTTTCACTTGGTTTAATGTTTTTGAGGTTCCTCTATGTTGTATCTTCCATATATCTTCTATGTATCTTTCATTCTGTTTTATTGCTGAATAGCATTCACTGTATGGACATACCACATTTTGTTTATCCATTCACCAGTTGCTGGACATCTGGATTGTTTCTGCTTTTCAAGTATTATGAATAATGCTCCTATGAATATTTATATACAATTTGCTATATGAACATGTTTTCAGTTTTGGGGGTATATACCTAGGAGTGGAATCATTGGGTCATATGGTACTCTTATGTGTAACTTTTAAAGTACCTTTTTAACAAACTTCCGAAGTGGCTGTACCATTTCACATATCCATCAGAAATGTACGTTAGGGTTCTAATTTCTCTAACCTCCTCAGCAACACTTGCTATCATCAGTCGTTTTTATTACAGCCATTGTAGTGGGTGCGAAGAGCTTCCTCATTGTGGTTCTGATTTTCATTTTCCTAGTGGCTAATGATGTTGAACATCTTTTCATGCTACTGTTGACCATGTAAATATTTTCTTTGGTAAAATGCCTATTCCATTCTCTTGTCCATTTAAAATTCAATTATTAGTCTTATTAAGTTATAAGAGTTCTTTATATATTCTGAACACAAGTCCTTTATCAGATATACGATTTGCAAATCTTTTTTTCCCCAAGATACAAAAAAATCTTTTTTTTTTCTCCTTAACACGGTTATTTTTTAAAAAGATAAAAACTTCAAAGTGAAGTTCCCTTGTGGTACATTAACAGGCCAATCATGATTCACTTTGTTTCAAAATATTATGTAAGGGCTTCCCTGGTGGCACAGTGGTTGAGAATCTGCCTGCCAATGAAGGGGATACGGGTTCGAGCCCTGGTCTGGGAAGATCCCACATGCCACGGAGCAGCTGGGCCCGTGAGCCACAACTACTGAGCCTGCGCGTCTGGAGCCTGTGTTCCACAACAAGAGAGGCCGCGATAGTGAGAGGCCCGCGCACCGCGATGAAAAGAGGCCCCCGCTTGCCGCAAGTAGAGAAAGCCCTCGCACAGAAATGAAGACCTAACACACCTAAAAATAAAAATAAAAATAAACCCAACCAAATAAAAAAAATTATGTAAGTACTTTTAAAAAGCAACTTTTAACTTTTATTTTAGAATACTTGGAAAATGTAGATAAGCACAAAATAGGATAGTAAAATTCCACAGATAATCTTCAGTAACATTATTTGCTTCCAGCCTTTTGGTTCTTTCTGCGAACATACCTTTATTTAAAATATAAAACTGGGACCATTTAAATAGTATAAACATTAGTTTCATCGCTGGCAAGCAAGACACAAAAACCTCTGAATGATTCAAGCAGTTGGTCATGCCTAGTGAGTGACAGAGGGCCAGGCTGCGTCTTCTCTTCAGGTTAAGGTACGGCTAGGTACTAGAATTAGTGCCAAGGAAGAGTGTTTCCCAAGGGGGCACAGTGGAAGGGCCCCTCTCAGAACTACGCGGGAGCCACTGCCCTAAACAGCCCCCATCCTGCGGCGGCCGGGGCTGTTTTTGTCCCCCAAGGCCTGGCTGCCTCTTCCGGCTTTGCCGGTCGGTGGCCTCCCCTCTCGCCGCCCACCCTGGGTCCTGGACCTCCTGCATCCCTGTCGCCGGACGCAGCGCTCAGCTCGGCCAGACCAAAGGGCCGCTGACCGTCCTCCAGCTCCGAGTCCTCGTCGGCCGCTCGCGGGTCAGGAACAGCCCTGGCCCCGGCCCCGGGATCGATCCGAAGATCTCGTCGGCGCGGTGAGGGCACCGTCCTTTCCTCCCACCCCGCGACCTGCTCGACGTGAAACGGCCCGAGCTGTACTTCACTTGCGGCGGCAGCCCCTTTGTCCGTGCACAGGTTCAGGTGGAGACCACCCGGGCCGGACCTCACGGCCGAGCCCGTCGCAGACCCAGGCTCCCGCCCGGGACAGAACCGGCAGCGCCGCCCGGAGGCCCTCGCTCCGGCGCCCGGGTTCCGCGCCTCCCCGCGCGTGGGACAGGCAGAAGTAGAGGCGCCGAGAAGCCGGAACCTTCACGGCCCCGAGGGAAGCGCCGCGGCCCCGAGGTGGGCTCGCCGCAGGGGCGGGGGCGCCGCATCCGGGTGAGCGCGCGGCGCCCCCGCCTCCCCCGCGCAGCCGCACGGGCCGCTGCCGCCGCCAGCACGCCGCGAGCGGGGAGGACCGCGCCCAAGCGGCCTGCGTGGGCGGCCCTGCGGCCCCGGACCGCCGCGCTGAGGCGGTCCCGAGCGAGCGGCAGCGGGGGCGGCAGCAGCATGCGGGGTGGCCCGGAGTAGCGCGCCGAGCCCGCGAGGCCCCGCGCGGAGGAGGGGGCAGGCGCGGCGGAGGCGGGGCCCGCGTCGGGCCCGCCCGCCCGCCGGGGGAGCCGCCGGCAGTGGTCGAGGAGGCGGCGCGGCGGACGGCGGCCCGAGAGTAGCGCCCGCGCTGCGGCCCGCGGGACCGCGCCGCGACCGCCCGGGCCGGCCCCGAGGAGCGCCTGCCGCCGCCGCCGCCGCCGCCGCGCGCGGACCGAGGTGAGTGTCTGCCCGCGCCCGGGCCGTCCCGGATCCGCGGCCGCTGACGCGGGGCCGGGGGAGGAGGAGGAGGAGGCCCGGCCGCGTTCGCGTCTCCCGTCCCTTTGTGGCCGGCGCGGCCGGGGCGCGGGCACGCTGGGCGCGGGGTCCGGGTCGGGTACTCGGGGGCTGCTGGACACGCGGCGTCTCTGGTTGGCCGCTGCGGCGAGAAGCGAGTTTCCGTCCTAGTTTGACATTGAGTTAGAACCGTTTTTCTTTAGAAGACGGAAGTTTGTTTTATTGACCAAAATACAGCTAAATATGGCTCCTGGGTTCGGTCCGGCGGTGTGGTACTTGGAGCCGCGGTGCCAGGCTGACCCCCGCCCGGCCGGCGCGACGCGGGAGGGGAGGACACGCGGGCGGCCCGGGTTGGGGGCTTCCGGCCCACTACCCGCGAAGAGGACCCGGCCCTGAATTAGCAGACGTCTGTGGATGGGAAGTAGCGGGCGTTAGGTAATGTAGTACAGCTTCCTGGAAGAATGAATGAATGAAATGTCATTTACTCATCCATAATCAATGCAATGCCCATTTAAAGATTTGCCAGGAGTTGTGATGATTTGCAGTGTCATTGCCTCTCTTACCTGGTCAACCTTGCTAAGTGAAGGCCCCCCTCCTCCGAACTTGTGACCTTGGCCTCATTCACAGAGCCGCTAAGCTAACCAGACGGGCCTGGCATTTTCTGGCAAGTGTGGGCAATGGTCAGAGTAGTCTTTGTGATTGTGAACTGTGTCTGGAGGGCAGAGATCATACCTTGTGCTTAATATCAACACATTGACCTATAATAATTCTTGTCAAGAACTCTGAGAGGGTGGGGTGGGATGGGTGGGTATTTTGTCCTCATTTCACAAATGAAGTTGAGGCCCTAAGAAGTTGTAACTTTTATAGGGCGCAAGCTAAGCAGCAGAGTTGGGATTCACACCTAGGTCTTATTAATCCAGGGCTCTTTACATTACACCTGTGTCTGGACTTGGGTTATCCATCGTGGTAGCCACTAACCACATGTGGCTATTTAAATTAATTAAAATTAAAGTTTTGAAAATTCACTAGTCACATTACGAGTGTTCAGTAGCCAAATGTGACCGGTGGTTACTATTGAACAGCACTTGTCTAGACCATATATCCATTGGCTTATTCAGTAAATATTTGTTGAGTGCCATATGTCTGTGAGGCATAGTTTTAAGTCCTGGGTATAGTATGGTGAATAGGAGAGGCAAAATGTCTCTTGGCTTCATGGAGCTTGCATTTTACATGATAGTTTAAGGGATGTTTCCTTGGTACCTTCAAGTGCTTTGCTAATGCAGAGTGTGGTTCGTGAACCAGCGGCAGCATCTCTGTCACCTGGGAGTTTGGAAGAAATGCAGAATCTCAGGTCCCAAGCCACATCAACTGAATGAGTTATCTGTTAAAGTGATTTAACAGGTCACAGGTGATAGATCTCAGATCTCAAGTGATTTGTTTTCATACTGAAGGCCTTATTCAGAACACCAGTGATAACTGGGTTTAACAAATGTCCTGATGGATTGTTTGGTAGGGCTCTTAAGTCAACTTTGAATGCCTTGGGAACACTCATCATTTACACAAATACTTGTTAAATGCCTGGCTTCTATAATAGAGTGTCAGCTCTATGAGAGCAGAGATTGTGTCTTCCTTTTCCAGCCATGTATCTTCAAAGACTGTACAGTGCCTGGTAAGCAGTAGGCACTCAATAAATGCTTCTTGAGTATATTAATGAGCCTGTTCAGAAGTCAAAACTAGTTAATCTCAAGCAGTTCAGGCAAGGTAATATTCAGGGCAGCGGGTAAGAGCATAGGACCAGAATCAAAATGAAGGTAGGTCTGTGTGTAGCTTTTCAGCTCTAAGCCCCAGCTACCCTGGACTGAGTTTCATTTCCTGGTTCCCTTGCATGCCCTATCTCTTTCTCTTTTTAATAATATAAAATAATATTTATACATTTGAATCTTAATCATATCTTAGTGCCACATACATATGTATATGTATGTATATTATTTTTTAAAAACTAAATTCCAGAGTTTATTAGGATTTCACCAATCTTCCCATTAGTATCCTCTTTCTGTTCCAGAATCCTGTCCAGGTTACCACATTGCACCACATTGCATTTAGTCATCATGTCTCCTTAGTCTTTGGTCTGTGGCAGTTTCTCAGTTTTCCTTGTTTTGTGTAACTTTGGTAGCCTTGAGGAGTACTGTCCTGGCTGTCTTCAGTGGGCAGCTTTCCATAGACCAGATAGGATCATCTAATACTGGGAAAAGGTTCTCATATTCAGGAAAGTAAGGCCCTGACAGGAATAGCGGTTTCTGCTGGTATTTGTCTGTTTATGTAATATATACAGCTATTATGCTTCTGTAACAACTTACAACTGTAGTACTTTGTTTTCAGTAACAGATTCTTGGGATACAGTTCTTAATTGGTTGAGATTCAGAAGAGGGTTACAACATTGCAAATGTGAACCACTATTTTAAAATATACTGAGTTTTTATTTTATGATGGGTTAAGAGCTGGGCTGAGGTGGAGGAGCTAGGAAAAAGGAGAAATTAGCTAAAAGAGGCAGTGGGTCAGAGAGGGACCATGGCGCACGGAGTGACAGATAATGCAGGAAAGAAGACTGCGGCAACTGCATAGAAGGGAACTAGAAGTGAGTACTTGCTATTTGTTCATTGACTCAGTTAATATTTATTGGGCGCCTATTGTGTGCCAGTCCAGTGCTAGATACTCAAGATAACTGGGGTTGGACAGCATTAGATAAACATGCAGTTAAGTACATAATAATTAAACTTGTGATGAGTGCTAGAAAGAAAAGGTAAAGGGTGCTGGAGAGACTGTGTTTGTGTGGTGGTGGGGAGCTGCTTGCTTTTGGTTGACTGGGTTGGTAAGGAAGTCTTCTCTCATTTGCATTCCTCGCTCCAGCTTTTGGGGACCTTCCATTGTTACCCCCACACTGCTTATTCCATCTTTTTGTTATTTCACAACACACACGCCCCTTTCTTCATAGGCACTGTGTTTATTTTTAGCTCTGAGTCTTTACATATGATTTCTTCTTCCCAAGACATCCCCATCTCCGCTTCCACTTGTGGAAGTGCTACCTCTTGTTCAAGGATTTGTTCAAATCTCATCTCCTTTATGAAGTCTTTCACTGTTGATTTATGCCTGTGTTTGTCACTCTACTTGAGTTTATGGTGTTTGAGGGTACGGGTAATATTTTACGTTTATATCTATGTGTCCGCAGTCCACCACAAAGCCAAAATTAATAAAGAGTTGTTAAGAAGGTAGATCTATTCTGAAGTGTTAACATTTGGGTGATGAATCTTTTTTTTTTTTTTTTTTTGCGGTATGCGGGCCTCTCACTGTTGTGGCCTCTCCCGTTGCGGAGCACAGGCTCCAGACGCTCAGGCTCAGCGGCCATGGCTCACGGGCCTAGCCTCTCCGCGGCATGTGGGACTTTCCCGGACCGGGGCACGAACCCGTGTCCCCTGCATCGGCAGGCGGACTCTCAACCACTGCGCCACCAGGGAAGCCCTGGGTGATGAATCTTAAGAGTAGTGAGTGAAGGTCCAGTTTTGGGCTTTTGTGTGTGTGTGTGTGTGTGTGTGTGTGTGTGTGTGATGAAAGAAAGTGCAGCATTTATTTCAGGGCACCAAGCAAGGAGTTAGGGACAGCTAGTGCTCAGAAAGCCCAAACTCTGGGCTTTTTTAAATTAAACTTTTTTTGGTGGCATAATTGTAGATCCACATGCAGTTACAAGAAATAATTCTGAAAGATCCCATGTACCCTTTACCCAGTTGCTCCCAGTGGTATCATGTAAAACTGTAGTGCAATATCAGACCCATGAGAGTGTCACTGATATAGTCAAGATACAGAACATTTCCATCAGCACAGGGTTTCTGCATGTTGTTCTGTTATAGCCATACCCTCTTGCCTCCCAGTTCCATCCACTCCTTAAGTCCTGACAATCACTGATGTGTTCTCCATTTCTATAATTTTGTCCTTTCAAGAATGTTTTACACATGGAGTCATATAGTAAGTACCTTTAGGAAGTGAGCTTTTGCCCCCCACGCCCCCCCCTCCAGCATAATTCTCTGGAGACTCATTGAGGTACTGGGTGTATCAATAGTTGCCTCCTTTTTATTGCTGAGTAGTATTTCATAGTATGGATGTACTTTTATGGTTCTTTTAACCATTTAAAATCTGTTGAAGGACATTTGTTGTTTCCAGTTTTGGCTATTATAGCACCATTGGTTGAAAAGGCAACATTGTTTCCTCCACTGAATTGCTTTTATATCTGTAAAAAAAAAAATCGGTTGGGTATACTTGTATGCGTTTATTTCTGGGTTCTCTGTTCTGCTCCATTGATCTATGTGTCTGTCCCTCCACCAGTATTGTACAGTCTTGGTTACTGTGCAATATAATAAGTCTTAAGTAGGTGTAGAATGATTCCTCCCACTTCATTCTTTTTCAGAATTGTATTAGCTGTTCTTTCCTTTGCTTATCCATATAAATTGTAGAATAACCTTGTTTATATTTATAAAAAAAATCCTACTGGAATTTTGATAGCAATTGCATTAGACCTGTATATCAATTTGGGGAGAATCGATGTCTTACTATGTTGTTTCTTCCAATCTATGAACATGGTATGTCTCTCCATTTATTTAGATCTTCTTTGATTTCTTTCATTAGCATTGTGTAGTTTTATCATACAAGTCTATGTTTTGTTAGATTTTGTTGGGTTTTTGTTAGATTTACATGTAAGTATTTGTATTTTGAACAATTGAAAATGGTATTGTATTTTACAAGCAGCTCATGCAGCTCAATATCAAAAAAACAAACAACCCAATCCAAAAATGGGCAGAAGACCTAAATAGACATTTCTCCAAAGAAGATATACAGATTGCCAACAAACACATGAAAGGATGCTCAACACCACTAATCATTAGAGAAATGAAAATCAAAACTACAGTGAGGTATCACCTCACACCGGTCAGAATGGCCATCATCAAAAAATCTACAAACAAATGCTGGAGTGGGTGTGGAGAAAAGGGAACCCTCTTGCACTGTTGGTGGGAATGTAAATTGAGACAGCCACCATGGAGAACAGTATGGAGGTTCCTTAAAAAACTAAAAATAGAACTCCCATATGACCGAGCAATCCCACTACTGTTCATATACCCTGAGAAAACCATAATTAAAAAGGAGTCATGAACCACAATGTTCACTGCAGTACTATTTACAATAGCCAGGACATGGAAGCAACCTAAGTGTCCATTGACAGATGAATAGATAAAGAAGATGTGGCACATATATACAATGGAATATTACTCAGCCATAAAAAGAAACGAAATTGAGTTATTTGTAGTGAGGTGGATGGACCTAGCGTCTGTCATACAGAGTGAAGTAAGTCAGAAAGAGAAAAACAGACACCGTGTGCTAACACATATATATGGAATCTAAAAAAAAAAAGAATGGTTCTGATGAACCTAGGGGCAGGACAGGAATAAAGATGCAGACGTAGAGAATGGACTTGAGGACACGGAGAGGGGGAAGGGTAAGCTGGGATGAACTGAGAGAGTGGCATAGACATTTATTCACTACTAAATGTAAAATAGATAGCTAGTGGGAAGCAGCCGCATAGCACAGGGAGATCAGCTTGGTGCTTGTGACCACCTAGAGGGGTGGGTTCAGGAGGGTGAGAGGGGGACACCAGAGGGAGGGGATATGGAGATATATGTACATGTATAACTGATTCATTTTGTTATACAGCAGAAACTAACAACATTGTAAAGCAATTATACTCCAATAAAGATGTTAAGAAATAGTATTGTATTTTAAATTTTGATGTCCATGTGTTTATTGCTAGTAGAGAGAAGTATTAACTTTCTTATGTTGATCTTGTATTCTGCAGTCTTGCGGAACCCATTTTTTAGTTCTAGGAGTTTTTCTGTAGATTTCTTGAGACTTTCTAAGTAGACAACTATGTCTTGTTTACATAGGGGCAGTTTTATTTCTTCCTTTTCAATCTGCATGCTGTTTACTTCCTCTTCTTGCCTTATTTCACTGGCGAAAACTTCTAGTACTATGTTTAATAAGAATAATAAGAGAGGACGTTTTTGCCTTGTTTCTGATCTTAGGGAGAAAGCATTCAGTCTTTCACTATGTTTTGGGTCAGTCTCTGCCAATCCATAGTGATGCTATTGGCTAGAAATGCCTGGCACTCACCTGGGCCTGTGGTGAGCCCCTGCACAGACATTTTTCCCCTTCTGGAGCCAGTTTTGTGTCTGGACTGGCCCTTGTGCTCTTACAGTGATTGTAAGACACACCTCTGCAACAACCATAAGGCAAGTTTGAAAAGAAAAGGTTTATTACTTACAGGTCCTGGAGGAGGGTACATGGCATGCCTGAGGCCACACAACGAGGTTGTGGGTAAAGAGTGCAGACCTGGGTTTCTGCTTTTTTGGGGGTTGATGGGGAGGGGCCTAGGGTTTTGTGGATTCTCTCTTTATTGGTGAATGTAAGACATAAGAGCAGGAATTAGGGCAGAGGAAGGGAAAAGCAAGCTGTCATATGGTCAGTTATCTAATGACTAGAGCTTTCTTAAAGAAAAAAAAGTAACTTTATGGGTGGGGCGGCATGGCTCTTTATCTAGCTGTGTAGCTGGCAATGTGTTTATTCAGGATGGATATCTTTGAACTGGATGCCTGGGAAATCAAAAGCTTAATGTCAGGCATTTACATGGTACAATCAAAAAAAGCTAATTGTCAGGTAATTATACTACACACTATCAAGTATAGTGTTAACTGTGGGGTTTTTCTAGATGCTCTTCATCAAGTTGAGGACGTTCCCTTCTGTTCCTGTCTCTCTGAAAGTTTTTGTCATGAATGGGTGTTGAATTTCATTAAGTGCTTTTTGCTCATTGATCTTTATACGTTCATGTGATTTTTTTCTTTAGCCTATTGATATGATGGATTATTTTGATTGATTTTTAGTTGAGCCAGCCTTGCATTCCTGGAATAAACCCCACTTGGTCATGGTGTATTATCCCTTTTATATTTTGCTTAATTCTATTTACTAATATTTTGTTGAGGACTTTTTGCATTTACATTCATGGGGGCATTTAGCAGTATAAATTTTCCTCTAAGCACTGTTTTAGCTGTGTCCCACAAATTCTGTTTTATTTTTATTTTCACTCAGTTCAATATATGTTTGTATTTCCCTGAGACTTCTTTGACCCATGGATTATTTAGAAGTGTGTTGTCTGGTTTCCAGGTGTTTGGAGATTTTCCTGTTATCTTTCTGTTTTTGGTTTTTACTTAGATTCTTTTGTGGTTGGAGAATACAATCTGTATGTTTCAGTTCTTTTAAATGTGTTTAGGCTTGTTTTATGGCTTAAAATATAGTCTATCTTGGTATATGTTCTGTGGACACTTGATTAGAATGTGTTTTCTGCTGTTGAGTGGAGTGTTTTATAAATGTTTCATATATGTTTATTAGATTCTGTTGGTTGATAGTGTTGTTGAGTTCTTCTATACCCTTGCTGGTTTTCTACCTAGGTATTCTGTCAACTCTTGAGAGAGGGATGTTGAAGTCTCAACTATATTTGTGGATTTGTCTGTTTCTCCTTTTAGGTTATATCAGTTTTTAGCTTTACATATTTTTCAGCTCTCTGCTGCATACACATTTAGGGTTGCTGTGTTTTTGTGGTGGGTTGACACTTTCTGTCACTACATAATGTCCTCTGTCTCTAGTAATTCTCTTTGCTCTGAATTCTACGTTTATCTGATATTAACATAGCTGCTACTTTTCTTTGATTGCTTTCCTTTAATTGTTTGGATGTTATATCCTTTTCCATTCTTTTACTTTCAACCTGCCTAAACTGTTGTGTTTGAATTAAGTGTCTTGTAGACAACATATACTTGGATCATGTTTTTTAGTTGATTCTAGCAATCTTTGTCTCTTTCATTGATGTATTTAGACCATTTACAATGAATGTTATTATTGATCTGTTAGAGCTTAAGTCTGCCATTTAATTTTTTGTTTATTCCTTCTGTTTTTTGTTTCTCTGGGTATTCCCCCACTGCTCCTCCTCCCAGCTTCCTGTGGGTTACTTGAGCATTTTTTTTTTTTACAGTTCCATTTTAATTTATACTGTTTTTGAGTGTATTTCTTTGTATAGTGTTTTTAAATTAAAAATATTTTTACTGGTTAATTTAGGTATTACATTATATATACCTGGCTAATCATTGTCTAGTGGTGTCATCATTTTTCCTGTTCAGATGAAGCGCAGAAACCTTACTTCCCTATACATCCCTTTACCCGTGCACATTTTAATACAATTGTATTTATTTCTTTTAAAAACATTTACAAGTGCACTAGACACTGTGTTATAGTTTTGCTTTCACAAACATAAATGAGTAAACTCAAGGGGAGAAGGAAAGCCTATTTATCTGTATTTTTGCTTACTGTATTTTCTCCTGATGTGTCAGGATTCCTTCTCTTATCATTTCCTTTTTGTTTTTAAGAACTTCCTTTAGCCATTCTTAAGGGTATGTCTGCTGGCCACAGATTTTCTTTGTTTTCCTTCATTTGGGGATGACCTGATTTGCTCTTCATTCCTGAAGGATATTTTCTTTGGGTATAGGATTCTGTGTTGATCTTTTCTTTCAGCACTTGAAAAATGTACCACTTACCTCTGGCCTCCCTGGTTTCTGATGAGAAATCCACTGTCTGAATAGCTTTTCCTCTGTGGTTAAGGTGTCTTTTATCTGTCACTGTCCTCAGGATTTTTTCTTTATTTTTAGTTTTTAGAAATATAATTGTGATAAATATTGGTTTGGATTTCTTTGGGTTTATCCTGTTTGCATTCACTCAGCTTCCTGAACCTGTAGGTTTGTGTCTCTTTCCGAATTTGGGAAGTTTTCACCATTATTTCTTGAGTGCAAGTGCTTTTTCAGCAAACTCTCATACTTTCTTTTCAAGACTCTGATGACTTGAATGTTAGATCTTTTGTTATGGTCCCACAGGTTCCTAAGGCTGTCAATTCTTCTTTAGTTTATTTCTTTCTGTTGTTCAGTTTGAGTAATTTCTGTTTTTGTATCTTCCAGTTTCTTTGTCCCTTCCATTCTGTTGAGTTCATCAACTTAGCTTTTTATTTCAGTATTCTTCAGCTCTAAAATTTCCATTTTGTTCTTATTTGTATCTTCTGTTTCTTTGTTGAGGTTATTTATTTGTTTTATTTATTTATTTTGAAATTTCTTGTTGAAGCATTTCTGTCACAGCTGCATTATAATCATTCTCAGATAATTCTGACATCTGTCATTTTGGTGTTGGTATCAATGTCTTTTGCATTTAGTTTGAGGTCATCCTGGCTTTTGGTATGGTGAGTGTCTTTTTGTTTTTTTCATTAAAACCTGGAAATTCTAATATTTTATGAAATTCTGGATCTTATTTAAGCCTTTGTCTTAGCTGGCTTTTTTTTGACACCACTGCAGCAGGGGTAAGGGTGGCATGTGGTGCTACCTTGTTATTGCTAGGAGGAATTAGAAATACAGCCTCCCCACTTGGCCTCCCTTGACCCAAGAAGTAGAGTGTTTGTTACTGTCAGATGGGGTTAGAGGTTCAGGATTCTCGGGGGACATGATATAGAAGGGTGCCTTGTTACCTGCTGACATGGATGAAAACCTGGGCTCCCTAGTTGTCCTCCTTAGCACCAGTCTAGTGTGGATGGTGTTGGGGTGCCTTTTTACAGCCTGGTGAGTATATGGAAATTTAAGCTACCTACCTGACCTTTGTGGCCTGGGTAGGCCACAGTTTTTTCTGTGGTTTTTGTCCGGAGTAGAGTCATTTTTTCCCCTTAGCGTTTTCTGTCTTGCTAAGATGTCCCTTTTTTGGTCCTTTGGCTAGAGAGAGAAGGCTTTTGTTGGGCTTTTTTTGGTCTGTGCCTGTTGGCATTTCCAGTTGGCCAGCTTCTTCACTTCCAAGTTTGGGATATATGAGGCAAAAATAAAACCCAGGGTAGTCACCATTGTTTTGTTCCTCAGGGCCTGAGGTCTTGCCAGTCTGCCTTCTTCTCTCCACATTTAGGAGTCTTCTTATGTTTGTTTCATATGCACTGTCCAGAATTTTTAGTTGAAGTTAGTGGGAGGAATAAGGAAAAGTACATCTAGTCCATCTTCCCGGAAGCAAATGTCCCTGAAGGACCAGTTTTTAACATTTTCCCTTTGTCACAGGCTGATTCTTTTCTAACATATGTGAAGTATGAATTATAAGAAAAATGAAATTAAAAGCCTACAATATATAACTTAAAATGTTTTATTGTTAGATTCAGTAGATGTAAAAGTTCTGTAACATTGCCGTCAAAGTTTCTAAGTGCTTCTTGTCAATCTCTGTACTTACTCTTCATGGAGTAGGTGCAAGCAGTTTGCTGTCTAAGGACCACACTTTGACTAGCACTGCCTGGGGTATGACTACTTGATTCTTTTTGAACCTAGAAGTCAGTGATCAGCCATTCAGTTTAGTTTCTCCTCTGCTGTTTTCCTTGTATTTTTGTAGGGATGTCTTCAATGTGAAACCCTTTTAATCCTTAAGGAGAAGGAATGTTTTAGGGCAGCTGTTTCATTAGCGATCAGAGTTCAGAGTGCACCTCTGATTTTATGTGACTTATTTCTCCTTTAATTTTTAGAGTTCTTATAAAATGTTATAAGTTATAGAATAAATTACTACAAGTGTTTATAAGAATCCTTTACAGTCATTGTAATTATAACTTCTAATGTAACATAGAGAACATATGGTGGTTTTTGGTTCTGTAAAGATGTGTAAATATAGGTTTCTGGTATGTAATCTTTTGGTTGGTGACCTTAGCTGTGGGATAAACACTAAGAGACACTAGGTAAACCCTTTTGGGGAGCCTTGAGGTGAATTGAAGGTAGTTCTTTAGTTTAGATGTCATGGTTTTTGCTAGATCTTTGTGTCCTTGGTAGTTACGAGTTCCTGCTAGTTAAAAAAAAATTTTTTTTAAAGTATCAGTTCAGATATAAAAAGGAGTAGAATTTGCATTTGTTGGTAAAGCCACATGCTAAGTTATTGGATTGGTCTTTGGAAATTGCACATTGCAGTTTATATTTATTGTTTCTCTTAAGGTTAAAGGGTGTGTGAAATTTTCTGGGAGTGTTGTAACTCTCATTTTTCCATCTCTAGGGATTCGTGAGTTACCAAAAAACACTTTTCTAGTATTTACCAGTCCCTGTGTGTGGCAGGGGCTGTAGAGGGTAAGTGAGTCCTGACTGCTTCAGAGAGAAGTCCATATTCTGCTCATAGTCAAGCCGCAGAATTAGTTTTAATTATTTTAAGTGTTGCCATGCAGAGAGAACACTACCTGATGAAATAGGACTGTTTGTTGTAGGGAGAGCAGCCATGAGAGTTTCAACTTCTACCCAGAAATAGGGGCATAAGAGAACTAAAACAGTTTTGCCACTCGGCATGGAGAATGGTGGTAAGATGGTCTCTGATCTGAAACTTGGGAGAGGAGTGAGAAAGTAGAGGGAAGAAGAGGATGGTTAATTGTAGACTAGGAGTCTCTGAATAGGGCTGGAAATCCTATGATGAGCAGCCTCTGGGGCATTTCAGTGCATGAGCTATAAGGACACTCCTGGAGAGAAAGGAGCTTTGTGGTAGAAGCTTTCAACTGGAGATGTCCTTGAGTTAGAGGAAGGGGTGTAATACTGGCAGCTTATCAGCCAGTGTTTATCAGCTGGTGTTGTGGGCTCTTACCTCAGAAGGGGAAGTTTGAGGAGTATTAGAGAAACAAGGAGTTGGTTCAGATAGACTGGGATGTAAGCTATTGACAGTTGGAGATGGTGCTGCAAAACACAAATAAGACACAATGTGTGTAGCACTGATCAGTGCCAGGCACTATTCCAAGTGTTCTACGTATACTAGTTCATTTAATCATTATAACAGTTCTTGGAGGTAACTACTCTTAACATTACCCCCATTGTTTAGATGAAGGATGGAGGAACTGTAGCCCAGGGAAGTTGAGTGGTAAAGCTGGGATGTGCACCTTCCCTGTGTCTGTGCATTTAACATGACAGTCTGGCTCCAAAGTTTATGGTCTTAACCACTAAGCTAGATTGCCTGGTTAGAATAGTGTGGACAAGATTAACAGGGTCTTTCTTTGAATACCAAGCAGAAGAATATGGACATTATTTGGAGGACAGTAGGGAGACATTGAAGGATTTTGATGGGACTGTTGATTGACATCAGAATTGAACTTTAAAATACATGTAGGTGAGTGATTTTTATTTTAAGACTAGAGGTAGGACGTGAGGCTAATGCACCAGTCTAGTTGACCATGTATACAGGAACACATAGCTGCATTTTTAGAGATGGAATCAGATGTTCTTGTCAGTGGGTGAAGGAAAGAGAGAAGTCAGTCACTCGACCTCTAGGAGAATATCACCATTAACAGAAATGGAAAAAAACAGGAGTTTGTTTGAGGATAGTTACTGAGTGTGTCTTGAGACATGTCCAGTTGCAGGTGCCAGAGAGGGACTCCAGGTGGAACTGTCCTGTGGCCATCGTAATTGTGGAGCTTGATCTTGGCAGGAGAGGTCAGTTCTGGAGGTACAGATAAGCATGAGCAGCATGGAGATGGTGAAAATAGGGAGTGGTGGAGAGGGCCGGGAAATGAATCCAAGGGCATGCTTACATTTGGCACTGCAGAGAAGGAAAGAGTCTTTTTTTTTTTTTTTTTTTTTTTGCAGTACGCGGGCCTCTCACCGCTGTGGCCTCTCCCATTGCGGAGCACAGGCTTCAGACGCGCAGGCTCAGCGGCCATGGCTCACGGGCCCAGCTGTTCCGCGGCATGTGGGGTCCTCCCGGACCGGGGCACGAACCCGTGTCCCCTGCATCGGCAGGCGGACTCCCAACCACTGCGCCACCAGGGAAGCCCGGAAAGAGTCTTTTACATCGTCATTGAGCAAATATTTATTGAGTGTCTCCTGTGGGCCAGGTTATGTGAATACACAGTGAACAAAACAGACATGGTTCCTGTGCTTGTTGATCATACAGTCTAATGGCGTAGACAAAAATAGAGACAATTAAGTGAATAATGGGAGTTTTCACAACAAACAAACAAAATAAATAATGGGGAAATTATGTTTCAGCTGAGACCCAGAGGTCAAAAAAGATTTTAGTACAGAGAGTGGGGCAAGAAGATTCCAGGTAAAAAGAATGGTACGTGCAGAGGCCATGTAGCAGAAGAGGACTCACTCTGTTTAAGGAACTGAAAGGTCACTGTGGCTGAAGGGCCACTGGTGCAGTGGAAAGTGAGGTGAGACGCAGGGAGAGAAATTGGCAGGGACGGCGGGACGGGTGATGCAGGACCTTAATCCCAGTGCTGTTGGAAGGCTCTGAGCAGGAGAGAGCCCTGTCTCAAATTTTAGGCAGATCACCCTGCTGCAGTGTGGAGAATGGATTCGTGCAGGAGGTGGGATGGGTGGAAGAGAAGCATGGAGACCAGTGAGGAGACTTGCAGGAGGCCTGGACTACAGTGGTGGCAGTGGGTGTGTGTGAGGCTGAGGACGGCTCTAGTGTCTCTCTCAGCAAGCTGCTTGGGCCCTACCTGGCCTTCCTCTCAGTGGTGCTTTTTCCTCTGTCACATCATGTATCGTGGTAACGCTCAGTTTATCCATCTGTGTTCCTTCTGGGCTGTGACTTCCTTAGGCAAAAGTAGGGACCTTCACTTACTGGTCTCTTAAGCACAGGTGCTTTCCAGCTGAGAAGTGAGCGGTAATGTTGAATAATAAATCAGCATGCGTACCTTTCGAGGTGCAAGACTGTGGTCAGGTTTAGACTGAGTCTTTTTCCCGTTTTTTTTTTTCCTTGAGAGAAACTCCAAGACCTGGGCTGGCTGATGGCAGTGTTACAGGGGAGAGCGTGCTGACTGTGGGGCCTGTGTGGCCTTCAGAGGTGTTTTCAGGTGCCTGGCCATTGGAAGGTCGGGAGGAGAATTAGAAGAGAGCAGAGTCAGGAAAGCCTTGACTTTGGGGGAGGAGGCCTTGTGAGGACTGAGGGACACTCCTGTGCAGTGCTGCCGGGCAGGCCGGAGTGTGGAGAGACTTGTTCTGCTCCCTGCAGTTCCAGCAGCGAGGTGACAGAAATCCTATTACAAGGTGATCAGTGGTGACGGCAGGTGGAGCCAGTTCCCTGAGGAGCTGGAGAGGAGGAGGAGGGGCGGGGCTTGATCGGGGCAGTCGAGGAGGTGACTTCTAGGACAGGAGAAGTGAGCCCGTTGCCTGTAAGCAGTGGGAGTGGCCTGTGAGAGCAGGGGCCCAGCGCAGGCTGACGGGACAAGGAAGGAGGGCTGTGGTCGGAGGGGACAAATGCCCCAGCAGGAGGGAGCGGCCAGCCATCGGCTCCAAGGACTTTGCTCTTGGCCTGTGCTCCCTCCCTGGGGGCAGAGGGTTCTGTTTTCCCAGAGAAGCCAGGAATCCTGATTTTGTTTTGAGTGCAAAGTCCTGATGTTTAAATGTTGGCAGTTCATTTTTAAGAATCTGGTTTTGTGGGGAAAGGAGAGACAAAACCCTCATCTCTTGACAGTTATCTCAGGAGAAAGGGCTGGTGAGTGTGAGAGACGGGAGGAAAGCGTGTGTGGAGCAAGGCTTCCGAGGCTGTGGGAAGGGATGCGACTAAGTGTGCAAGTGGAGGGCACCGTCCTTGGGGAGGAGGAAGGGCTCTGAGAGAGCAGAGGGCGCATGAGGTGCGAGTGAAGTGGAAGGAGCGCGGGCCTGAGGAGGAGGGACTTCGTGGACCTGGGGCCAGGGCCGCGTGGCGTGGCCACGAGGGTGTGCACACGTGGCTGGCTGGCCTGTGAGGTGGGTTTCCGGTGGACCCAGCCAGCCTGGTGTCCGGACTTTCCCTGTGATGTTAATATCCTGGAAGTCAAAGCAGAACAAAACAGTGGGGCTTGCCTAGGGTTAGGACTGAAAGGCCGAAAGGTCCAGTGGGTGAGGGAGTTTCTGTGTGTCAGGAGGGTGAAATAACAAAGGTTGGTAGCTGAGCACGTGGAAGGTGGGTAGGGGAAGAGGAAGTGGCTCAGGGGCAAATGGAGAAGGGCAGGTTTGGTGGGGTGAGGAACGTGTGCGCCAGATGGTGGGGAGACCGTGGCCAGGTGTGGTCTGTGTCTGGGTTTGGTGTGGGCCGAGGTATCCGTGTAAGGTGTGGACGGGCAGGTTGGTGTTGGGCCCTGAGACAAGACAGAGCACCAGGATCCAGGCCGCTGAGGACGACAGTGTTAGAAGTCAGCTTGAGTGTTGCAGCCGATGGAGGATGGAAGGGATTGGAAGTGAGGAAGAAGGCGGTCAATCCAGTGCTGACATCAACCCGTTGGGGAAGGTTGGGTGGTGTCTTGAAGATCAGTCTCAGAATATAAGGTTACATGTTTTGGGGGTGGGGCCTAAATGAAGTAGCAGATTTTTTTTTTTTAATTTTAATTTTTTTGGGGGTATGCGGGCCTCTCACTGTTGTGGCCTCTCCCTTTGCAGAGCACAGGCTCCAGATGCGCAGGCTCAGCGGCCATGGCTCACGGGCCCGGCCGCTCCACGGCATGTGGGATCTTCCCGGACCGGGGCACGAACCCGTGTCCCCTGCATCGGCAGGCGGACTCTCAACCACTGCGCCACCAGGGAAGCCCCAAAGTAGCAGATTTTGACTAATCCACAGTTCACACTTAACTATTACAGTACTCTTATTTTAATATTATGGTAAATGTCCTATGTAGAATACCCTCATATATAACAAAAATGTAATAAAATAGTATGTAGGAAGATTGGGACTGATCCATTTTTTTAGGGCAGACAAAGTGGGGTCCACCTGCAGTTCACTTTACTCACACCCACAGCGATGCTTGATTGCCAGTCCTGACCTATTCTGTTTTCGTTTACTAGCAGCTCCAGACTTGTGAGAAGTGGCAGTGACTAACCCAGTCATGCCATCACCTGGGCCCCTAGAAGTCCTTGCCAGTATCACTTTCTGAGGGGTCAGGGGCTCCACGAGGGTCTTCAGATTTCCCTTAAACTTTCAGCAGTGGAAGACCATTGGCTTTGTTTAGTAACCAGACTGTAAGCCAATGGCAGCAAGCTGCTGCCTGTTTACTTGCCACCTTCCAAACAAAAGTAAACAAAAATGATTATGAATTTAGGGATGCTTTCTTCTCTCCATATGATGTCCACATGTTTCTGCATAAAAATACTACTGGGAGAGTAAGGAGACTAAGGTCATTTTTTTGCATTATTAAGTAATGGGAATTTTTTTTAAGTAGAAGTTAACATTTACATGGTAAAATATCCTGACAGTACCAAAAGTTATACAGTGAAAAGTAATTCTTCCACCCCAGTATTTTTTTTTTAATTTACAAATGGAAGTCATAGATATTTCTGGGCCAGATTCTCATCTGGCCTTAATTTTTTTTTTTTTGTAAATTAGAATATTATGAAGCGATATAATAACTAGGCTAGAGAGGAAAGAAACCACCAGTTAGATGCGATTTTCCGGTAGGCATTTTTAAAAAGTTAAATTTGGGGTACATTTTGAGAAGTGGAAGAAGTTAGGACCAGGGAAAACAGGAGAGCTTTGGGAGAGAACTTAGGACACTGGGTGTTAGATATAGAAGTTAGGATAGATTATGTCAGAGCAGAAAGAAGCACGAAGTCACTTAGCACGGGTTTATCTGAGCCCTGAAATGGAAAAACTTTTCTCCAGAGACTCAAAATGGGAACTAAAAACAGTAGCTAGCTTCAGATTGGGCAGGAAGGTGGAAATAAGACAAATCAAAGTAGACAGGAATCTAGTGATGTAGACTAGGATAGTAAAAATAGAATTCCAGGAAAAAAATTGTTGAGGACTTTAAACCTGAACCAAGCCAGCTGGATAACTTATACTGTTCTCTTACCTCTGAATAATCTCTGCCCTTACATATTATTGAGGTATAATAGAGTTTCATTATGAACATGAACCTCTTATATGCTAAAGTGTGCTGAACTAGGGAAAAAGGGTTTCCACCAGAGACAGACAGGGAAAGTTCCCCCCTTTATATTTTTGTATAGATTGCAGCAGTGCACCTGAGTAGACATATGGTTATACAGTCTCTGCAATATTATACAAGGTAGGGAGAGGTAATTCTCCAAAAGGAAATTAGGATGGATGCTAGGCAGCTGAAAAGAAATGTCTCCTTTTCAATATCAAAGATTTTCATGATTCTTAAAGGGAACACTCCTACACTGTTGGTAAGAATGTAAATTGGTGCAGACACTATGGATCCAGTATGGGGATTCCTCAAAAAGTTAAGAATAGAACTACCATATGATCCACTATCCCACTTCTGGGTGTTTATCCAAGAATAAAAAACACTAATTCGAAAAGATATACGCACCCCTATGTTCATTGCAGCATTATTTACAATAGCCAAGATAGGAAAACAACTTAAGTGCCCATCAACAGATGAGCGGATAAAGATGTGGTATATTGAATACATGCACAATGGAATACTACTAAGTCATAAAGAAGATGAAATCTTGCTATTTGCAATAACATAGATGGACCTTGAGGGTATTATGCTAAGTGAAATAAGTCAGAGGAAGACTAAGTACCATATGATTTCACTCATATGTGGAATCTATAAAAATCAGAAAACCAAAATAAATGAACAAACCAGACAAGACATATATATGTGGAGAACAGAGTAGTGGTTACCAGAGGGGAAGAGGTGGAGGGAGGGTGAAATGGATAAAGGCGATCAACTGTATGGTGACAGATGGAAACTAAAGTTTTGGTGGTGAGCACCCTGTAGGGTATATAGAAGTAGAAATATAATGTTGTACACATGAAACTTATATAATGTTACAAACCGATGTTACCTCAATTAAAAATTTTTTCGTAATTCTTCACACTGTAGTAACTTGTATAAGACAAATAATAGCTAGAACTTATTTAGGGCTTTGCTCAATACAGTTTATACTGTGTCTGATATCAGCCCTTTACATGCTGCTTATTTAATCATCACAACAATCTTTTAATGTGGGTAACCACTTGTGTGAACTTACCAGATAATAGGTGTGAGAGCCAGGTGCAAACCTAGGTAGTGTGTGCTGCATTGCCTCTATGCTGTTTAAAAAATTATCATCAATTAGTTAATGCTTTTAAATAAAATTGAACTTTATTAATTTTAGTGTATGTGCATATTTTTAAATGGTAGTACCATGTGTCTCTTTCTCTCTCCCACACACACAAATGATGTAATTTATTCAGAAAGGTAGTGAGGCAGTTCTTCAACTTCCCGAGGCTTCTTGGCTGTAGATTAGGAATCACTGGCTATCCTTGCATTGATGTGCAGGTCTCTCCCAGTCATGGCTTCTCTTCTCCCTACTGTGTGGCCATCAGTGGTGGCCCTGAGTAATCTAAGGCAATCATGCTAGTCCCATCCCCCTCGCTAGGGATTGATTCAGAAATAGGCATGTTACAATTTTAGGCTGAGGAAAATCTGCTGAAGCTTTGGGAAAGACTTTTTCCTTGCCCAAGGCATGGGGAAGTGGCCACTCTCTTTGTGTAGACGTTGTCAGATTTGACTGTGAGGCTCTGAGCTGCTGCAGCAATCTTGTTAAACTCAAGGAGGAAAGCAGCTCCAGAAGGTGGCCGCAAGTATTGCAGAGGGATGGAGCGACAGTTGGTAGGCTGACAACTCTGATTTCCACCCTACCCCTGGACTAACAGTTATGTGAGCCAGTAAATTTCCTTATGTTTAAGCAGTTTGAGGTGTGATTTCTGTTCACTTACAGCTAATGGCATCTCAGCAGATGTCATAATGCAGAATTGCACTGGAAAGAGATAACGAGATTCCTTCTGCTGGATGTTCAAAGTAAAATCATCAAGATACTGTTAAATAGGCTGGTCCCCTAACCTGGCAAGGTAGAAACTGCATGAATTAGACTCAGAGGACCTGGGTTATAGTTTCTGCTTTGCCATTAAGAACCTATGTCACAGACCTAAATTTCCCTATTAGCAATAACAAGAAGGTTGCCCTGAATAAGCTGTAATGTACTTTTCATCTCAAATATCCTCTGTTTTGGAACCCACGACAAATAGCTAGTTAAACTTAATTAGGAATTAGGAGATTTTTTTTTTTTTTGAAAACAGTGAGCCATCTCAGATTTTTATTATAATTTAGTAGCCCCAAGGCAGTCTCTTCCTACAGCTTGTATGTAAGTAGCAGTAGTAAAGTTTTTAACAGCGTTTTAAAAACTTCCCCCACCCCGCCCCCGAGGACTTAAAACCAGTAGCTTATTTATTTATTCAAAAAAATTTTTTTTTGTTTCTTCAAGATTCTTCAGATTGTTCATATGCTCTCTCTTTACTGTGGAAATTTTCAAATGTATATGGAAGTAGAATAGTGTAATGAATCCCCGTATATTCATCTTCTTACCTCAGGAATTATCAACATTTTGACAGTCTTAAAACCAGTAGCTTTTAAGTGCTTATATAGTTGGCTCTTCTAGCAGAGACTTTGTTTCCCTGGTAAACTTTGGAGCTAACTTAGGTCTCCCTTGCTTTAAGGTTTCAGTTGCCTGCGTATGTTTATTTAATACTGTTTTTTTTTTTAAGCATCAAAAGCAGTTACAGCACTGTGAAAACAAGTCTTTATATTAGCAGTTGTGCTCAAACAATTATGAATATTTAGGCATTTATATTTGTACACGTCACGGTAGGATGAGTTATGCTGTACTAGCATGCAACCCCCAAATCTCAGTGGCTTATATACTGGTTGGCTGGGGACTCTGCTTTGCCTCATCCCGCTCTGGGACCCAAGATGAGGGAGCAGTTACCGCCTTAAATGTTGCCAGCACTGGCACAGAGGGAAAGAGAGCAGGGCAAATTGTGCACTGTTTCTTAAAGCTTCTTTGTGTCATTTTTGTTCACATATCAGGGGCCAAAGCAAGTCATATGCCTATCCCATATTTTAAGGGGATGGAAAATCGCAAATCTACCATGTGCCTGCCAGGAGAACCAGAAATATTTGGTGGACAGCATTCATGATTATCACAGTATCATGACAAATATAAAATCTCTTCTGCCTTTCAACTTTATATGTAACAGCCAAGGCTTCAAATCTTGTTTACACTCATGGAACAAGTATAGTATAGGTCATGGTATTAAAATTAGCCTCATTGTTTTATTAGCTCTTGTTTATTTAAAAGGCACTTTCAGACCAGTTATTTAGAAAAAGTCCTCAAGAGGGGAAATACCAGTTTCGAGATTGGATCCCTGACTTTTTCTGGAAGATACAGACTTTTCACTTCTCTCAGGTGATGCAGGAGACCAGGGAAGGGGCAGGATAATTGGAGCTGCTTCACTTTCCATTAGAGGAAGACCTTTCCCATCTTTGCCCTGCATCTTTCAAAAAGTAACATTTTGGATTTGCATTCTGACATGGGTAAAATCCTGGGTCAGACCCCTGGAATATTTCAACTGGGGTTCAGGATTCGATATCAGATCTCTGTTTATATCTTTTGCTTTTGGAGGCTGGGATTTAAACAACAGATTCTGACTACCCTGCGTGAGTTATGTCAGTCATAGCACTGGCCATATTTATATGACCTTCTGCAGGAAACTGTTACCCCCCAGTCTCTGCTCAAAGGTGCTCTTGGTTGGTCATAATTTTATAGCCCTCAGAAACGTGCACCAGACCAAGGCAAGGCAGCCAGGCCAGTAGCAGCTACTGTGATAAGACCTGGCTTGAAAAGATAAGTGAGGCCAGCTAGCTCCTTTCTCATGGAGAGAATTTAACTTCCAAGACTGAGACTGAGGCTCCGGAGCCTGTTAGGAAGCCATGAGAGAGTAGAAAAGCCATGATCAATTCCGGCTGCTGGGGGCCTTTGCCTTTCTGCTTCCCTCTGTGAGCCCCAGCCCTGTGGTCACTTCTGCCCAGGTTGGCTTGGGATTCCTGGGTTCCTTGCATGTTCTGTAGGATAGGATTAGTTAGGAGTACTTGTTCCAGAGACCCAGAACAAGGGTAGCTGAGGCAAGAAGAGCTACTTCTCTTTTGTGTCCAAGTCAGAGCATAGACAGCTCATGGCTGGGGTGGCAGCTCCATGGTTCTCTGGGATCTTGGTGGCTCCAGCTCTCTCCTCTGCAATCCCAGGGTCTAGTCTTCATCCTCGTGGCCTGAGCTGTCACATTCACGTTCCATGCAGCAGGATGGAGGAAGAGTAGAAGCCCTGATTCTTTTTGATAGAGGTAGAAAATTGTTCTGAAAGTCGTTATACTGAAACTTATGGAACATAGGTAACTTCAGTTGTTTTTTTTTTGTTTTTAATCTGCATTGTGTCTGGAACTGTGGATGTGTCCTTCCGTAGAATCATAGAGTGTTACAATTTCAAGGAATAGGACCAGCTATATAATGTGAGTGAGTCCAGTGCAAAATGAAAATGTGGGGCCCCTTATTAAAAACCATTAAGAATTTCAAGACCATGAGAGCAGAGCATTAAACCAAGATGTGGAGCCCTTCTAAGCGTGGGGCCCTGTGTGACTGCACAGGTCACAGGCGCGTGAAGCCTGCCCTACCAGGAAATCTTAGCATGCATTTAGTGTAGGCCCCTTCTTTAATAGATGAGGATGTGTAGCATTTATATGAAACTAGATGCTGATAAATTATTACTGTATAGGAAGACCAAAACCTCAACCTTTAAAAATGGTGCTTCTGAAGGTTTCTGTAGGCATATTTAGTCAGTGAAATTTAAAACTACCATCAGGTATTCCCAGTGGTCCTAAAAATAATGGCATGGGTAGTTGAAATAAATAATCCTACAGAATTTTATCCTAAGTTGTTTCCCAATTCTCCATCCAACAGGGTTTCTTTTTTCTTTTTTAAGATCTTTGTCATAGTTTCTGTCCTGCTGCAAATTTTATTAGCTTAGATTTAGGTTTCTTTATTCTCCTGTAAATGCTCTGAGAGTTCTAATGAGCCTTGAAGGGACCCACAGGAAGGGGACTGAAGAGAAGCAGAGGGCATTTATAATCTACAATGTAGATAATGAGCCCTTACAACTGAGAATGGTGCCTGTGTAAGTGTGGTGGATATTCTATTGCTGCAGGACACATGGAAGACTAAGTAGCATGTGTTAGTTATTGAAAGTCTGCTGTATACACCCCTGTCACTATAGGTTTTTTTATTAAATTACTTTTATTAACTAGTAATCAAATGTTTGTTTGTTTTTTTTTGCAGAATCACGTTAATTATGACTGCTGTTAGAAATAAATGGAAGCAGCATGATTCATGGTCACATCACTTTAAAACTTAAATGTTGATCTTCTGATAGCTACTTTGGGGGGCATTTTTGTATCTTGTTTCATTAGCTTACCCAATTTTATATGGTGTGTTTTTTAAAAAAAATCATTTATTTATTTTTGGCTGCGTTGGGTCTCCGTTGCTGTGTGCAGGCTTTCTCTAGTTGCGGCGAGCAGGGGCTACTCTTCGTTGTGGTGCACAGGCTTCTCACTGCGGTGGCTTCTCTTGTCGTGGAGTATGGGCTCTAGGTGCATGGGCTTCAGTAGTTGTGGCGTGCAGGCTCAGTAGTTGTGGCTCGTGGGCTCTAGAGCGCAGGCTCAGTAGTTGTGGTGCACGGGCTTAGTTGCTCCACGGCGTGTGGGGTTTTCTCGGACCAGGGATTGAACCTGTGTCCTCTGCATTGGCAGGCGGATTCTTAACCACTGCGCCACCAGGGAAGTTCTATATGGTGTTTTAATAAAACTCCCAGACAGTATAATGTGAATTAGACCTGCTTTTCTAGCATGGTAGAATACATTGGATAGCCAACAGAAGAGAACTATTAAAAAAATTTATGAACAAACCAACTCCTCATGGCACAAGAAAATTAGGACATCATGGAGTTAAGGGAGTTTGTAATGCAAACAGCTACCAGGTTGTAGAGCTGCCTCTCAGCTCCCATAACAGAAATCAACTCAGTTGATCAGAAACAGTAAGAACTAACACCCTTCTACATTGAATAATTTTGGGTCATGTTTTACTGTTTTGATTGCTGTGTGCAATTGCCAGCTACAATGCTGAATCCACTTTACTTAACTTTCAGTTTTTGGCTGACTTTTGCTACAGTCTGGTGTCGAACAAGGAGCTTTTGCTTCTCTTAAATGCTGACCCAGGAGCTGAGACCTGTGATGTGGATACCAGCCGCCTCTTGCAGCATTAGGGGAGAAACAGAATAGGGGATATGCCTGTTTGAGAGTGTTGCCCTTTCCAAAATGGCTCTGAAGTTTATAACATGCTTTACAGATGAAATTCAGTAATCTGATGAACATTTATGGAGTGTGTGTGATGTATAAGGCCCAGTGTTCGACTCAGCGGGTGATAGAAAGATAAGATGTCTTAATTCCTGCTGTAGTTAAAGGTAAGACATAAAAATAGTTATAGTTAGAATAAAAGTCGATTCAGTGATTTAGTCATTTGTCTCATAGTTATTAAGCACCTACTGCTATGAATCAGACACTGCTCGGCACTGTGAATTCAAAAATGCCTTCCAGGACCCACAGTCAAATGGGTGGACTTGGCATACAAAAATACACCTGCGTGATGACATCAGTAGAGGTGTGTGGAGGGAGAGGTCTGAGGAGGTGAGGAGCGGTTCCTTGAATCCCAGCATGTCAGCAGGCACAGCCCTGGGTCCTGGGAGAGCAAAGCCTCTGCCTTCACGGAACTTTGGGCTGAGTGTCATATGAATCTGGCAGGTGGACAAATCTGGCAGGTGGACAAGCAGAGGCCATTTCAGACAGAGGAGTCAACACATGTGGAGACGTGGAAGCCAGAGACAGCATGGCACACTGGAGCCTGGGCGTGGTTAGCAGGGCAGGGCCCCTGAAGGAGCTGTGGAGTGGAAGCGGATGTGTGGCCGGCTCATGCTGGGCATTGTCCCCAAGGCTCTGTCGGGGATGCTCTTCCACGGGCTCTTCTGTGGCTTCCCATCTCCTCAGCAACACTGCCTCAGAAAAGCCTTTCCTGATGACCTGGCAGAGAGGAACGGCCCAGGCCCTTGCTAACACAGCACCTGTCCATGTTATTTATTTACGGAGTGCTCCTTACTAGCTGACACTTTTTGTTTATTTTTGTTTATTGTCCGTGTCCCAGCACTTGGCTACAGTTCCATGAGAGCAGGAACCCGGTCTGTCCTGTTTATTGCTGTATCCCTAGCACCTCGAACCCAGCATAAAGCTGGCATTTGATAAATGTTTGTGGAATCAGTGTAAGTATGGAATGTTTTACTATGAATTTTGGATTTTATTCTATAGACCAGTGGCTCTCAATATTGTTCTTCTCTAGACCACTTTATACCAAAATATTATTGAAGACCCCAAAGATTTTTTGTTTTGTGGGTTATGTCTGTTAATGTTTATTATATTAAAGATAAAAACCTAGACATTTTAGACACTAATTCATTTAAAATAATAATAAATCTATTACATGTTGATATAAATATATTTTAAAAAATAACTGCTTTCCAAAGTAAAAAATTAGTGAGGAGTGTGGCAGTGTTTTATATTTGTGCAGATCTCATTGTCTAGCTTCTCATAGCTGGATTCTCAGATCTTCTTTTGTATTCAGTCTTTTATGATATCATATGTCACTTAGCCTCTGGAACTCAGCTATATACTCATGATGGAATGAGAGTAAAAAGGCAAATAATGACTTGATATTAGTATACGATTAGTTTTGACCTTGCAGGCTCCTTGAAAGGATCTTGAGGACCCCCAGATGTGGTCCCCAGGCTACCATTTGAAGATCTGCTGCTGTAGGTGGATGTTTTTCTAACTTTTTAGTAGCAAGAGTATGTTCTCAAATAATATCTTCTACCAAGCTCCAATGTATAGCTAAAGATAGAGCTGTTTGGGTTAAAGTGCGTCTGTGTTGGGCGTTAGGTCCCAGGAGCCCTGAATTCCCTTTCTTTCTCATTCCTTGGCTAAGTTGCTAAATTGTTACCTCCAGGGTGGGAACATTGTGTGAGTGAGGCAGGTGAGCTCTTTACCACTCGGTACCATAGTTAAATTTCAGTGCGTATTTTATTTAATGGCTTTTAATATATCATAGCTTACTATATTTTAGCATGAACTACTAGTATCTTATAAAGGCCATTTTCCCGTAAATACACGATCATTGGTTTGCTTTCATAAAAAAAAATTAATTGCAATCAGAGACCTTATTTTGTTTCTGAGGTTTACTTTTCCAATTTTGTTTAAGAAACTTTACTGAAATTTGCAGGAACCTTATAGAAATATTTATGTCAGTAAACGTTACCTAACTCAGGTTTTTAAAAACAAGTTGCTTTCTTCACACATCTGAGAGTATGTAAAATAAAATTCAGTCAAGGCCCAATATATCATCAGACAGAAGTGAAGAGGTAGAAGTGGTCTACTTCTACTTGCCCAATGCAGGAGGGATTCCCATGGTCGGGAGAGTGGAGGAGGGTGGCAGCTGGCCAAAGTCAGACTGGCGCCTGCACAGGTGCTGTAAGCAGCATCACCACTGGCCGGCTTTAGTATGTTGCTGTGTTTAAAATGCAGTTATTTGCCTCAGGAAACATCCTCAAGTTGGCCTATTTTGTTACTACGTGGAACTGTTCCTAATGTTTTTTTTTAATCTTGAAAAAGGATCACAAGTTTCCCGTAAAGCTCTGGTTTTGCAAGTAAATCCTGTCTCTACATTTTGTAGGTTCTGTTCTTTGGGAGTTTTATCCGACAGACAAAATAAAATGACCATGTTGGAACATTAATCCATTACCGTCATCATTACCTGTATCATTAAATAGAGAGATCATCCGTTGTGTATAATCATAACACAATGTTTATATAGAATACAAACTCTAGCTTTATTTTCTACCTTTTAAGAGGTGGAAGGGAAAATTGAGGGATACCGAGAAAAGCAACGAAAATAATTACAGGACTGAAAAGTACAGTCTTGGTTTTGGAGTTAAATGTTTTAAGGTGTGATTTAATTACTAACTCAACTTCATACATGATTCTTCTTATGAAAAGAGAAAAATCTGTTTTAAAGAGTTATAAATAGGGCACATCTCCATAAAAGATAGAATGAGATATAATTGGGCAAATTACCTTCTAAATTAGGTTTAACATTCAAAAGAACTGCCTAATAGTGATCCCAATAAATTCGTAATTATCTTTAGAAATATGAAGGATGATTCTCATTTAACCATTCTCTCAGTAAATATTCAAGTCTCTATTTTGATCGTATCATAAGTTTATTTTAAATTTTCATTTATTTTAATTTTTTGAATAGGTAGCATCATAACTTTCTGAGCAGCATCTCCAATTATTAATATTAAAGTGCGCCTGTGTTTCTTTCAAGCGGATGGAGTCATATAATATTAACATATCTGTAGGCTGCTCATCATCATCCTTCACATCAAGAGAAGAGGAAAATACTCATAATTTCTTATAATTGTATGTCTAATAAAAATTAGTTGGTGGTATGTGGGGGAAATAATGTTTTAGTAATAACCACCTTGTTTCAGCTCGCAGTCCCTTCACCTTACTCTTGATCCTTCTACTTAAAGGATCCCTATTTCTTCTTTCCATTGCTCTTACCTACCTTCTGTGATACAGTTCACTTTACTTAGTTTATTGTTTGCTGTCTGTACCTCTCTTCCCACATAGGGTTTTTTTTTTTTTTGGTTATAATTTCTCATAATATTTTTATTTTTTTAACATCTTTATTGCAGTATACTTGCTTTACAATGGTGTGTTAGTTTCTGCTTTATAACAAAGTGAATCAGCTGTACATATACATATGTTCCCATATCTCCTCCCTCTTGCATCTCCCTCCCATCCTCCCTACCCCACCCCTCTAGGTGGTCACAAAGCACCGAGCTGATCTCCCTGTGCTATGTGGCTGCTTCCCACTGACTATCTGTTTTACATTTGGTAGTGTATATATGTCCATGCCACTCTCTCACTTCGTCCCAGCTTACCCTTCCGCCTCCCTGTGTCCTCAAGTCCATTCTCTAGTAGGTCTGTGTCTTTATTCCTGTCCTGCCCCTAGGTTCTTCAGAACCACTTTTTTATTTTTTAGATTCCATATATATGTGTTAGCATACGGTATTTGTATTTCTCTTTTTGACTTAACTTCACTCTGTATGACAGACTCTAGGTCCATCCACCTCTCTACAAATAACTCAATTTCGTTTCTTTTTATGGCTGAGTAATATTCCATTGTGTGTATGTGTCACATCTTCTTTATCCATTCATTTGTCAGTGGACACTTAGGTTGCTTCTATGCCATAGCTATTGTAAATAGAGCTGCAATGAACATTGTGGTACGTGACTCTTTGGTTTTCTCAGGGTATATGCCCAGTAGTGGGATTGCTGGGTCGTATGGTAGTTCTATTTTTAGTTTTTTAAGGAACCTCCATACTGTTCTCCATAGTGGCTGTATCAATTTACATTGCCACCAACAGTGCAAGGGCGTTCCCTTTTCTCCACACCCTCTCCAGCATTTATTGTTTATAGATTTTTTGATGATGGCCATTCTGACTGGTGTGAGGTGATACCTCATTGTAGTTTTTGGGGTGTTTTTTTTTTTTTTTTTTGCGGTACTCGGGCCTCTCACTGTTGTGGCCTCTCCCGTTGCGGAGCACAGGCTCCGGACGCGCAGGCTCAGCGGCCATGGCTCACGGGCCCAGCTGCTCCACGGCATGTGGGATCTTCCCGGACCAGGGCACGAACTCGTGTCCCCTGCATCGGCAGGCGGACTCTTAACCACTGCGCCACCAGGGAAGCCCTCTCATTGTAGTTTTGATTTGCATTTCTCTAATGGTTAGTGATGTTGAGCATCCTTTCATGTGTTTGTTGGCCATCTGTACCACATAGGGTTTTTGAATGCGTTAATCTTTGTATAGTTTAGTGATACATGCCAAGTGTGTAGAACAGTGTTTGGTACGTATTTGTTAATCAGATGAATCATTTTTTTCTTTGGCTTTTAGAAGTAGAGGTACGTTTCTTCTGGGGAAAAATACTCAGCAAACTATTCAAAGCGTTTAGAGGCTTCAGTTTCTGGCAGTGTGGCAAGTTAGAGAGTGGAAAAACAAATAACATCTCCACTTATTAAACATCACAAATACTGGGCCAGATATTCATACCTTTTAAACCCATAGTTGAGCTGACAAGCAAGTAAGGAAATGCCTCAGCAGTCAAAAGCAAGAACTCTTGAATCCAGGGAGGTAAGCTAATGGTGATATGGCTGCTATGCTGGGGGTGCTGGTGTCTGTAGATCCCTCGAGGCCTAGAGCTTTGGATTTTGCAGGGTGACCATGGGGTACTAGGCATAGTCTTGGGATCAAGCAAGGTGAAAGGTCCAGAGACTCTGGTAGAAAGCTGAAACTCCCTGAAAGGTGTTGGTAAATAAACTAGGAAAAAATTTAAAAACTTGTCCCATGGTGCAGGGGTGGGGGACAATAGGAGTGTGGTAAGGAGGATTGCCTGTCTCAGATTGTCTTTCATTGGAAAGGTGAGCGGTCTTCCCTGAGAAATGATAACTACAAGTCCACTCTTCACTGGGTTTGGGATTGGAGCTCACGCTACCTGAATGGCACAAAGCAAACAAACAAACAGAAAAACAAGCCAAGAAATTAGTGAAAGGTGATCTCAGGTTGTTAGAACTGAGAAGCAAAGCAGATCCTCTCTGGAGGAATATAGGAACACATACTTCAGAGAATTGATACAGTAAGTTTCTATGAACATGAGCTCACAGTTGAAAAAAAAAGAAAATCAAAAGCTCTTCAAATAAGCCACGATGAGTTAATCAGTGGAACTAGGAAACCATATAGTCAGGCACCAGAAACTGCAGATATTCTAGTTGTTAGATACAGAATATAAAATAAATGTTTACGGTGTTCAGAGTATAAAAATATAGCTAAGGAGCAAGAGGCTATCAAAAATAATTAGACAAGCTGAATTCAGCAGTGCATAAAGGAAATACTACATATTGAACAAAGAGTTCATTCGAGGAAGACAAGCTTGGTTCTGTGTTAGAAAATCTGTTAATGTAATTATCCACATGAACAGTTTAAAGCTTTAAAAAAACAAAAACGTATTCTAAAAGATACAGAAAAATCATTTAATAATATTCAACATTCTTTTAGTATACAAACTCATTCCAAAATAAGGATAGGAGAGAAATTCCATAACCTGACAAAGGGCATCTGCAAAAAACCTACAGCTGACATCATACTTGACAGAGAAACATTAAAAGTATTCCTTTAAAAATCAGCAACAATGTAAGGATGTCCTTTGTTACCTCATTTCTGCAGCATTGCACTGGAGCTGCTAGTCAGTAAGGCAAGAAAGGTTACAGGCTTTAAAGAATGAACAGAATGGTCATCCTAAGAGTCAGTATGAATATTCTCATAGAAAATTCACCAGTCCACAGATAAATTTTTAGGATTTATAATAGTTAGCAAGTTGCTGAATATAAGACCAATGTAGTAAAATCAGTTCTGTTACTCTAAATTAGCAGCTCACAATAAAAATGTAATTAAAAATTTTCACATCAACTATACTCCAATAAAAATTAAAAAAAATTTCACAATAGTGAAAAAAAGCTCCATAGGAATAAATATAAAAAGACGTAACAAGATCTTTATATATAGAAAGTTTAAAAAATGTATTGAAAGACATTAAAGAAGACCTAAATAAATGTGGGGACACACTATGTTCATAGGGAGAAAGACTGTTTCTTGTAAATATATCAATTAACCTGTCATTGATATATAAATTCATTGTTATTTCCATAAAAACCCTGTAGGGTATGGTTTTGTTTGTTTTTGTGAAACTTGACAAGTTAATTTAAAAATTTATTTTGGAAAGGAAATGTCTAAGAATAGCCAAGATATTTCTGAAGAGTACTTGTCCTACCAGATTTTAAGACTTAATGTAAAGCTTTAATAATTGAGTTAGGGCTTCCCTGGTGGCGCATTTGTTGAGAGTCCGCCTGCCGATGCAGGGACGTGGTTTTGTGCCCCGGTCCGGGAAGGTCCCACATGCTGCAGAGCAGCTGGGCCCGTGAGCCATGGCTGCTGAGCCTGCGCGTCCGCAGCCTATGCTCCGCAACGGGAGAGGCCACAACAATGAGAGGCCCGCGTACCGCAAAAAAAAAAAAAAATTGAGTTAGTGTAGTATTAGGGCAAGGATACACAAATAGATATTGTAAAAAAAAAAATTTGAGGCAAAAAAAACAAAACAGAACTCTACGTACATGGAAATCTGATATATGACAGAGCTAGTGTTACAGATGAAATAAGAAGATGGAATCCTCTGTAAACGGTGTTGGGATTTATTGTTAGAAGGCAGGGGAGAGGATGGTTTCTTACCTCACACCATATTAAAAAAAAAAAAATTCCAGATGGATTAAAAATTTGTGAAGGCAAAATTTAAGCCTTCAGAATAAAATATTAGAGGGTATTTTATGATTTCAGGCTTTCTTAACTAGCTGCCAAAAGCACAGCTGTTGAAGGAAAAGGTTAATAAATTTGTGTATATTAAAACTGAGATCTTTTGTTTCTTGTTTAAAACAGAAAGAGTGTGTAAAGACAAGTCACAAGTACTCAAATAGAACATATTTCTAACACATAGAGCTGACAAAGATTTTTTAAATCACAGTAATATATACACATATATGTATATATGTCCATGCACATACATATGTCAATGTGAAAAGATAAATGGGCAATAGAGAGGAAAAGCTTTTCATAGAAAAAATGAATATTTGTCAACAGGGGAATGCAAATTAAATATTTGTCAACAGGGAAATGCAAATTAAAACTACATTGACAAAATTATAAAAGCTGAATAATACCCAGTATACTCCTGTAATGCTCTGTGGCCAAGGTCAGCAAACCTTCTGTTTTAGGCTTTGCAGGCTGTACAGTCTCTGTTGTAATTACTCAGCTTTGCTACTGTAGAGCAAAAGTAGCCATAATCCATACATAAACAAATAGAATGGGTGTGGCTGTGTTGCCATAAAATTTTATTTATAAAAATAGTGGTTTGCCAACCCCTGCTCTGTGGCATCAAAGATAATGAATTATTAATACATAAACATGGATAAATCTTACAAACTGGACTACAAAGGTAGCAAAAAATACATTATAGTATGATTCCATGAATGTACATTCCAAAGGTAGACTATAAAGAATACAGATTTATGGGTTTTACCGTGGTTACTGGAACTTGACAGACTTTGTCAAGGCCAGAACTCAAAATCGATGTTGGCCAAATTACCTAACTTTTTTTTTTTTTTTTTTTTTTTGGCGGTACGCGGGCCTCTCACTGTTGTGGCCTCTCCCGTTGTGGAGCACAGGCTCCGGACGCGCAGGCTCAGCGGCCATGGCTCACGGGCCCAGCCGCTTCGCGGCACATGGGATCTTCCTGGACTGGGGCACGAACCCGCGTCCCCTGCATCGGCAGGCGGACTCTCAACCACTGCGCCACCAGGGAAGCCCTTACCTAACTTTTTAAAGCATCAGTTTTCTTATCTGTAAGATGATGGGCATAGGCGTAATAGTACCTAGCTCATTGGCTTGTTGGGAAGATTATGTTACATAGTCCCCCTAAAAGTGCTTAGCACAAAGTTAAAAGTTCAGTAATTGTTGCTATGCCTTTATTCTCCTTTTAAAATTTACATTCCTATTAAAAGAAAGGATAACCTTTCTTGCTTTGGGAACTCTAGGTATTTTTTATCCAGGCTTGCACTGCATGTAGTTAATGTGACTGATAGTAAGGCTTGAAATATCCTCACCTTGAAGTCTTGAATAAGGTTTAATTTCTTTTAGTTAGCACAGTGTTTGAGACCCTCTGATGTTTTAGTGTCATGTTTAGATCACCAAACTCCATGTAGCTTGCTAAATACCTGACAGAAACAGTTTCCAGTGTCACTTAACCTTCCTCTGTAGCATTTAGCATGTGCCACGCTCCAGATTCTTTTCTGACCTCTTAGACCTTTCAGTTCTCTAAATGCTGCCCACCCCTAAAATCATGACTTACCAGCTTTTTCAGCTGAAAAACGAAGATAAAACCCATTCAGACAATTTTCCCCTCCATCTTCTGTGTGTGGCTTCTGTTCTCTATAACTCTCTGTCATACCACCCTGATCACAGATGTGCATACCGACTATCTCCTCCCTAAGGATATTGACATTGTCTAACTCACCTTTGTTCTCCTAGGGTCTGGCAACATGCTTGGCATATAGTACATAGGTGCTGATTATATTGAAGTTAAGTGAATGAATGTATTCATGCCTTGATTTTGTTCATAAGACACCAGTGTTTGCAATATTTGGCCTGCCACAGTAGGATGTTAAATCTATTTGTAACCCTAAATTAGCTTTTAGCTAGCTGAAACAAACTTAAAAGTTATTTCTTTATATTCAGAAAATTCCAACATACATAAAAGTAGAGGAAATAGTAAAATGAACCCCCTGAAACCTGTTTCCATCTTCCAGATTCAGCAGAGGTTAAGATTTGCCACATGTGCTTCACTTCTCAATCCTTCCCACCACCTTCCTGCCAACCCCAAGTATCTTTTTTTTTTAATTAATTTTTATTGGAGTGTAGTTGATTTACATTGTCGTGTTAGGAGCCCAAGTATCTTAAAGCAATATGAGACACCATGCTATTTTACCTCTAAAATTCTTCAGTGTGGATCTTTTAAAAGTGAGAACGTTTTCAAATCTAGCCATAATGATGTTATCATTCCTAATAAAACTAACAATAATTCCTTAGTATCATCTTCTACCCAGTCCATAGTCATATTTTCCCAGTGGTCCCTATAGTGTCTGTTTGAGTTGGTTTGTTGATTCAGAAGTCAAACAAATCCACACATTACATTTGGTTTTCATGAAAAAACTCTTCTTATGAAGAGATAAAGCAATACCTAGTTTTTATTATTTCTCACCCCCCCTTCTTTTTCTTTTTTTAAATACTCTCCCTCAAGATTAGGGTTCTTTATAATAAAACCAGAGACTTTGCAATTTTAGGTAAAGGTTTCATCTCCCTTGAGACCGCTTTGCTGTTCTTTTTTGTTAATCAAGCACTTTAACGTGTATAGGGCAGTACTGCACTTAACAGCACAGCAAAATGCGAGACTGAAGGTTGTTAAATTTAACTGTTCTCTGCAGTACTGTTAGGACTTTTCATTAAGGCTGTAAAATTATTTTATGTTCATTAAAATGTATATGCTCTTTGATAACATTTAAGCATATCGTAAATATTTTACAGTTATTTTTCTTGAATTTCTGGTTGTAAGGAGGAAGCTAAATTTAGGCTGTAACACAGTATGTGTATTTGGAAAAATCTGCTCACGGATGAACTTAATTCTTACATACTCTAAAGCTGAAATGGAGAAATGTCATCTGCAAAATATTTATCTTTTAGTTATGGTATTTTTGACGGTAATAAAGAAAAACGTGTAACTGTTCAGTGTGTAATAAGGGAAGATAACCCAAGTGTTTAGAGGTTTTAGCAGAATGCAATTTTGAGAATAAAGTGGAATTTTAAAAAATAGTGCAGAAGTAATGTTTTGAGTTACTAATGTGAAGTAAATAACAGGATTATTTCAGGGACTTTTTCAACAGTTCTCCTGTTAACTTTTTATTATATTGTTAAGTGAATAACATCCTAATTGCAGTGGTTTTGAGGGTTTCTGAGAGCAGGAAGCAAATCCTATGTCTACTCCCAAAGAGCTGAAAAAAATTCCAAGAAAAAGCACTTGGGATGTTATCTCCTAGCATGGACCTTAGCTATAGTGTCAGTGCAGAAGTCCTTAACTAGTATCAGAAGCCATGTGAAACTAGGAGAAAACTAAATTGAGGCAGTGAGGTAGAGAATAGCTATTCACAAAAACAAAAGGCAAGGGGCCAGAAAGTTGAGTAAAAACAGCAAGAGAGAATGCAGA